>NW_020664374.1:6031187-6166116 GCF_002925995.2 Terrapene triunguis | reverse complement strand
GGGGGGGGGGGGGGGGGGGGCGGAGATTTCATCAAGGAGAAACAAACAGAAGTTTCAAACCGTAGCCTGGCCAGTCACAAAACTGGTTTTCAAAGCTTCTCTGATGCGCACCGTGCCATGCTGTGCTCCTCTAACCGCCCTGGTGTCTGGCTGCGCGTAATCAGCGGCCAGGCGATTTGCCTCTACCTCCCACCCAGCCATAAATGTCTCCCCCTTACTCTCACAGAGATTGTGGAGCGCACAGCAAGCAGCAATAACAATGGGGATATTCTTTTCGCTAAGGTCTGAGCGAGTCAGTAAGCTGCGCCAGCGCACTTTTAAACACCCAAATGCACATTCCACCACCATTCGGCACTTGCTCAGCCTGTAGTTGAACAGGTCCTGACTCCTGTCTAGGCTGCCTGTGTACGGCTTCATGAGCCATGGCATTAAGGGGTAGGCTGGGTCCCCAAGGATCACGATAGGCATTTCAACATCCCCAACGGTTATTTTCTGGTCCGGGAAGAAAGTCCCTTCCTCCAGCTTTCTAAACAGAGCAGAGTGCCTGAAGACGCGAGCATCATGTACCCTTCCCGGCCAGCCCACGTTGATGTCGGTGAAACGTCCCTTGTGATCCACCAGGGCTTGCAGCAGCATTGAAAAGTACCCCTTGCGGTTTATGTACTCGGTGGCTTGGTGCTCCGGTGCCAAGATAGGGATATGGGTTCCGTCTATCGCCCCACCACAGTTTGGGAATCCCATTGCAGCAAAGCCATCCACTATGGTCTGCACGTTTCCCAGAGTCACTACCCTTGATATCACCAGGTCTCTCATTGCCCTGGCAACTTGGATCACAGCAGCCCCCACAGTAGATTTGCCCACTCCAAATTGATTCCCGACTGACCGGTAGCTGTCTGGCGTTGCAAGCTTCCACAGGGCTATCACCACTCGCTTCTCAACTGTGAGGGCTGCTCTCATCCTGGTATTCTGGTGCTTCAGGGCAGGGGAAAGCAAGTCACAAAGTTCCATGAAAGTGCCCTTACGCATGCGAAAGTTTCGCAGCCACTGGGAATCGTCCCACACCTGCAGCACGATGCGGTCCCACCAGTCTGTGCTTGTTTCCCGGGCCCAGAATCGGCGTTCCACGGCATCAACCTGCCCCAGGAACACCATGATTTCCACATTGCTGGGGCCTGTGCCTTGTGAGAGGTCTAGGTCCATGTCCATTTCCTCCTCACTCTCGTCGCCGCACTCTAATCGCCACCTCCTCGGCTGGTTCCGGTTTTGCTTTGGCATGTCCTGGCTCTGCATATACTCCAGGACAATGCGCGTGGTGTTCATAGTGCTCATAATTGCTGCGGTGATCTGAGCGGGCTCCATGATCCCAGTGCTAGCTATGGCGTCTGGTCTGAAAAAAGGCGCGAAAGTAGTATCTGACGGACCAGGGGAAGAAGGGAGGGAGGGAGGGAGGGGCGAGTGACAACATGGCGTACAGGTACAGGGAATCAAAATCAAGAAAGGTGGCTTTGCATCAGGGAGAAACACAAACAACTGTCACACAGAATGCCCCCCCCCCAAAGATTGAACTCAAAAGCCAGGGTTTAACAGGAGGGAGGGGGGAAGCAAATGAATACAGAATAAATCTATTTTTTACATCTTAAGACGACGGTGCAGCATGACTGATAGCCCTCGGCATTTTCTGGGTGCTTGGCAGCAAATACTGGGCGCTTGGCAGTAAGCCTTCAGGTCTATTGCACAATCTGATACCCACTGCAGTATGACAACGATGGATACCAGTCGTAATATACTATCTACTGCCCAAAAGGCAAGGGGTTGCTGCTGTGTAGCAATCTAGCCCCACGTCTGCCAGCCCGATGTCTGCCAGCACCCAGATCGCCCTCGCCCTCTTCTGGGTGCTTAGCAGACAATACTGGGCACTTGGCAGAAAATAGCACACTACGACTCTGCTAACGTGCGATGATCCAACAGGGCGCGTGGCAGAAAATGGCATACTACGACTGATAACCATCATTGTCTGCCCAGGTGCCCATGATCGACAGCCACTGCTGTCCGATATGGACGGTTACCAGTCGTAATAAACCATCTACTGCCAAAAGGCAAGGGGGCTGGTGCAATGCAGCCCCACGGCTGCCAGCCCCACGGCTGCCGGCACCCAGATCGCCAATGAAGGCTACCAGTCATGCTGCACCGTCTACTGCCAAAAGGCAGTTAGCTGCTGCTGCTGTGTAGCAATGCAGTCCCACGTCTGCCGGCACCTAGATGACATATGGTGACGGTGAGCTGAGCTGAGCGGGCTCCATGCTTGCCGTGGTATGTTGTCTGCACAGGTAACCCAGGTAAAAAGGCGCGAATCTATTGTCTGCCGTTGCTGTGACGTAGGGGGAGGGACCTGACGACATGTACCCAGAACCCCCCGCGGCACTGTTTTGCATCATCCGGGCATTGGGATCTCAACCCATAATTCCAATGGGCGGCGGAGACTGCGGGAACTGTGGGATAGCTACCCATAGTGCAATGCGCCAGAAGTCGACGCTAGCCTCGGTACTGTGGACGCGGTCCGCCGACGTTATGCACTTAGAGCATTTTATGTGGGGACACACACAATCGGCTGTATACAACCGATTTCTATAAAACCGGCTTCTATTAATTCGATCTAATGTCGTAGTGTAGACATACCCTGAGACTTCCAATCTGTTGCCATCTGTCATCTCAGAATGACGATAAGATTTTTCACCCAAATCTTGATATTCTGCAACTCCAGGTCTGGCTTCTTGATGGTTCTCAGGGATAGACACTTCCTGTTCAACAGAGGTATGACAAATATTGTTAAACACCAGAAATACCTTCAGAAATGGAAGAGATTTCACATCTGGTGTACCTATCAACAAGTCTTTCCTGTTCATTCTTTTCTTTCCATCATCTTGGACTACCTATGGGAATTAAAGAACAGGTCTCGCTATGCATTCTGTCAAGGTTCACTTGATGGCTATAACAGCTTTTCACTCATTTGCAGATGATTGTTCAATTTTTGCTCACCCAACAATGTCAAGATTCCCCAGGGGACTAAAGAATCCTTTCCCACAGATTAGGGAATCTACTCCAGTATGGGACTTCAATTTTGTCCATAATTGCCTTATGAAACAACCCTTTGAAGGGTGTTCACTGCTCCACCCTTCCATGACGACAGCTTCCTTAGTGGCCATCACTTCTGCCCAGAGGGTCAGACAACTGGGGGCTTTAATAGTAGACCCTTCTTTTACAATTAAGAATTAACAGACTAATAGCCTAATAAACAAAAGAATAATAAACAAAGAACTAAGGCTGAAGAAGCCTTCTTGGCATGGTGGGTTACCCCTCTTATAGAGCTTGAATACTTGAGCCCTCCTTCTATGTCGAAACTTAGTTTCCTCACCCACAGAAATGTTGGGGTACACTTAAACTAGGCTGGCATGTTTGTACATATTGATGATATATACATACATATTAATGACATTAGCTCATTCTCACATTTGTTATTTTTGTCCTACCCAGTTATTTCGGTTCTTTCCAAGTTCTTTGTGGCATACCTGTTAAGTTTAAAAGGGGGTATGAACCTAGGTAGACCCCTACATTGAAATAGGTCAGTATATCTTTTATCTATCTATGTTACAGGTTGCAACCATATATGGATCTGATGCTTTAGCTCATCACCAGCTATCTAGGTGAAAGGTCCCAAACATATGTAGACTAATTTTGCCTTAGTTCAACATACAGGATGTGATCTGTAGGTCCCTTGCATTACAGCCAAAACAGACTCTAATATCAATCTATAAACCTATTATAATAAAACAAATAATCAAACCCATAAGAAAATAAGAAACCCATAAGAAAAGATATTTAGGCAAGCAAGCAGGCTAGCCCTTTAGACTACAAGTGGAGCTCCCATAGTGGTACACGTCTCAAAGAACCCCACTTACTGCACGAGGTGAGTAACCTCTCCTTTTCCTATATAGGTAGGTTTATATAAGTTTTGAGGTAACAAAGATAGGAAAGCAGGCAAGATTGGTGAAGTAGAACGGTTTAACATGAGTGATATAATACTCACCTTGAAAACAGAGTTTCCTTAGGGTTATAGGTGATAGACACTCCAGTTACAGGATTCTATTCTAATTTTAGAATACAAAATGTGAAGGTCCATCAAATAGAGTGTGTTTTGTTTGGTTTTTTAATGTTAACAAATTGTTATTAACAGTTAAAAGTAGAAATGTAATGAATAAATTTTGTATTATCCTAGGACCAAACGCATGCACAGTGTTTGTATAAACAACTCCATTTGTAATTGTTGAATTTTGCTATTCAGTCCAAATGTGCCTGTTTTCTATAATTATAAATATTCAGAACTGTTATTTTTCTGATTTCAAACTGTTAATGAAAATTTATTTATTCATTAAAATCTGAATGGGGGAGAAACTCTACTTATTAGCCTTCTGATCATTTTAACCCAGTGTTCCCCTCCCAACGCTCCCATTGAAATTTAGGACAATTCAACCCATTCATAGCTTTTTTCCCTCTAAATCTTCTTGGTTGATTTTAGGTTGGCAGTACTTCGAGGAACTAAAAAGACAAAAGCTTCAAGATTATGGAACCAATCAGTGAGTTTTAAAACATGTGTTATCCAAAAGTTTTTTTCCCCTTGCATATTTTTATTAGTAAGAAGAATGCACTATAGCGTGTGATCTACTGAAAAAAATGCAAACCACCTTGAAACCATGCTTGAGTCACTATATAGAAACATAGTTGCCCGAAAGTTATTACATTTACTGGCTCCTTTTAACTGGTCAACTTTAAAGAAACCCAAGCTTTATTTTCTTATTTCAGTTTGGAAGTACTTATTTTATGTTCAAGTTGTAGTGTGTTTCTTTGTTGCCCTGGAGGCTACATTCAGTGGAGTTCAAATCTGTTTATTTTATCAGGAAATCCTTGATCTATACATCTCATTCTCCAGGGTGTTCTGGCAAGAGCATCAATAAATTACAGACTGAAACAATACATTCATAAAGCAATATAAAAGTGCCATGAACAGAAAACAGACCAAAGCCTACCAAAAATGAAAAAAGGCCTGGCAGGTTTTAATGGATTTCCAGTAACCATGACTAAGTCAGTAAGAGTTCTTAAAGCATGGGGCTGAGGACATAAAGTCATTTTGTCCCATTGATGTTTTTTGTTTGATGTACCCACAGATCCTCATCTTTCAGGCTTGACTCAGAGGAAGTCAATAACTTGGAATGTAATCTGTGACGGTTGGGAAAAACAAACAACCCCCCCCACCACCACCACCACCACCAACACCATCAGTGAATCCATCTGCTTTTCTCCAAATTTGTCTAATCCAAATGAAATTTTTCATATCAAATATGTGTATCTGAAATGATGACAGCAGCATCGCAATGAGTCATCTACAGCAATCTTTCTCAATCTTTTTTGGTTGGCAACCCCTTATTTGAATTCAGAAATTTTCATTACCCCTTTACATTCTCTAAAAAAGAGTGTCGGTGATAATGATAAGACTATATTGAAGGGCAAGTGTGTGTCAGGAGAGAGGAAAGTGATTTTTTTTTTTTTTTTTTTTTTAGATTGTAATAACATTTTCAATGCTTCACAACCCTTTTGAATGTTTTTTTGTGATGCTTGTCCCACCTTGCACCTGGGGTTGCAATGGTTGATTAACTCTGACCTAAAGAAATGGTTGAATTTCCTGTCCCCTGCAAATCACTAGCCTACATATGTTGGCCTTTATTATTACTGAGTTTGCATATCGTTCCTGGTTAGCTGAAAATTGGATCTTGGGAATTGACCCAGAATATATTTAACTGAAAACATTGGGAGACGGATGTTGTTTCCAAATACTTTCCTTCCTCTAGTAATCCTCTTGTTTGCTCAGCAATTTATGTATATCAGTAATAACATCTGCTCCTGCATCCTCCCTTGTCTGAAATACAGATAATGAAAAGGATGCTTGCCAATGTCAAGAAGGGATCAGCCACTGTTACACAACAGAACCTGAATTATTTTTGTGCCTTCGACAATTGGAGGAGGGGGGAAGAATGTTCTCCCACTAGACTAAACATTTTAAAAAATAAACAGTGGAAGTACTACAAAAGTATGTTCCAACAAGGTTTTCTGTATTGTTTGCTTTTAAATAAAGTAGTAAATCATTCAGCTGTTTCAGTCAGGATTATTTAATTCCTGACTGTTCTTTACCTTGGTGCTCAAGAGTCTGATCTTCAAAAAGAGTCCAGGAAAACCAAGTCATCATCATCATCAAAAGTCCATATGTAACCAGCTTCCTGTTCGGAATGGTGAGATTTAGGGTTCTCTTAATGTGACTTGGTTAGTATTAATACCCATTTGCAATCCCTTAGTCAAGGGATATACAGACTGTCCTCCTCTTGAATGTAACTTTGTTGTTTTTGTTTTATAAGTCTCTATTTTAAAGACCCCATTCGGGTACTAGACCATGCCCAGGACTTCAGACTTCAAACTCTGTGCTTCCTGCCCATGATCCTTCTCGGTCAGCAATGATCATCTGTACTGCCTTGGGAAAGCTCACATCGTGTCAAGGTGCAGTATCTGTTGATCATTCTCCCTGTCCTTCTCAGATATGGCTGAACTTTGTCTCCACAAACACCTCATGGAGAAGGCCATGAGGCCCCAATCTTCAGTCAATGTTGCTGATGCCTCCTTTAGAGCTATGGCTACTGCCATCCCTGTGTGCAGGGAGTCATGGCTCCATGGATCAGGGTTCCCCTAGGGAGATCCAGAATACCATTGAGTACCTTGCCTTAAATGAATCACACCTCTTCAACCAGAGGATGGACAAGTCCCTCCATACCCTGAAGGATTCCAGGGCTACCCTCCACTCACTGAGGGTATACGTGCCTGCCCCAATAGGAAGTTTCACCACCCATCTGCCAAATCTAGATACACAGCACAGAGGTCCTATGAACTATCATGTAAGAGACAGAGGCTTCAAAAGTCCCACTTCCTATAACCTCTACAAGAAGCTCAGCATCTCATTCTCAGCCTCTGGCTTGATGTTATTTTTTACAGGAGATCAAGATCCACGAAACACTAAGCCCTACACCTCCTAACCCCCACCCACCATTTGGAGTCATCTAGCACTTTTTTTCAACAACTGGAGTGTGATAATGGACAAGTGGGTGCTGAATGTCATCATCTCTGGCTATACGATGGAGTTTGCATCCCTACCTCCTCCAAAAAAAATGCTCCCCAACCCTTTTGGGGGCCACTTTCATGAGAGTATTCTCAGACAAGACATGAACTCCTTACTGCAGCAAGGAACAATAGAATGTGCCCCACCGCAATACCAAGGGAGAGGGTTTTACTTGACCTACTTCCTGATACCCAAAAAGAAGGATGGTTGGAGACCAGTCTTTAACCTCCTCCATCTCAACCAATTCATTCACATTGGCAGTGATAATTCCATCTTTAGAGAAGGGCATGTTGTTCACGGCTCTCGATATGAAGGACACCAACTTTCACGTAGACATTCATCCCACCCACAGATGCTTTCTCAGATTCATGGTAAGCTCCAAACGTTTTCAGTACAGACTACTCCCCTTTGGAATAGTGACCATCCCCAGAGTCTTTAGCATGATATTCTCAGTTGTAGCAGCTCACATCAGACATCAGTTTACCTCGACAACTGGCTCCCTGTTACCAATTCCCTCCCCAGTAGACTGTTTGTCAACTTTGATGATGCTACACCACCTCTTTTCACTGGGAGTAAATATCTAAAAATCTGTTCTCAGCCCCACACAATCTCTGGACTTCATCAGGGCAACCTTAAATTCTATCACCACAAGAGCGTACCTGCCCCCGGACAGATTCCAGATTATGAACAGTATCATAGCTCAGGTCACAAGCAACCATTGAGTACCAGTCAATACATGTCCGTCTGTCCTAAGTCATATGGCCTTGTGCACTTATGTCACCCCATTCACAAGACTCCACCTTCGTTGCCTTTAAGCTTGGCTGCAGTCAGTATACTTTCCGAGCCATCGTTCCTTGCACCTTATGGTGACAGTTCTGGCCAAGGTACTGTCTTCACTACCATGGTGGACAAATCTTCGTCAGGTATGAGTAGGTATACCCTTTCTCACTTCCTCTCTGGACAGGACCATCTTTACAGCTACATCCACATTATGCGGGGGAGCCTGCATGAGCAGCCACACAGCACAGGGTGCCTGGACATCTTGAGAGGCCAGGATGCTCATCAATGTCCTGGAGTTATGAGCAGTTCAGAAGGCGTACAAGTCCTTTCTTCCATTCATCCATGCTCACCATGTCCTTATAATATCAGAGACTGTTACAACTGTCTTCTACGTCAACAAGCAAGGGGGAGCAAGATCTGCCTCCCTGTGTGCAGAAGCTGCTTCTGCAACTGGTGTATCAGCAATCAAATCATCCTATTAGCAGCCTACCTTCCGGGGAAGCAAAATGTGCTCACAGATTCCATCAGCAGACATTTTGCAATCAACCATGAGTGGGAGCTCTACAACTCAGTACTGCACAACATTTTCATTCTATGGGGGACGCCAACCAGGGATCCGTTTGCCTCTCAAACAGGAAATACCTCATGTATTGCTCCAGAAGAGCCTTAAGTCACAACTCCCAGGGTGATGCTGTGCTTCTTATTTCGTCGGATAAGTTTAACTATGGCTTCCCTCCGCTACTGCTCCTACCACAAGTTCTACAGAAAATCCAGCAGGGCAGCGTAAGGATCATCCTGATTAACCCCTTCTGGCCCAGACAATTCTGGTTTTCCAATCTACAATGCATGTCATCCTGATGACCAATCATCCTCTCAACATTCCCTGAGCTCCTGACAGAGTGGAACAGCAAGTTCAAGCACCCCAATCTGTGTCCCCTCCACCTCAGAGCTTGGTATTTGGATGGGCATCATCCTTAGAATGTTCATGCTCCACAGCTGTACGAGACATCGTCTCTAATAGTGGAAAGGACTCTACTAGAAAATGTAACTTAGCTAAATGGAAATGCTTCTCTTCTTGTGCACAACCAAGAAGCACTCTGTCAGAGACTATAGATATTCCTCTCATCTTGGACTATATCCTCTCTTTGAAGACACCAAATCTGTCCATCAATCAGCTCCTGGCAAGTACACTTGTTAGCGATCCGTGCATACCATCCACCTTCTCTGAGCTATTCACTTCACCCATTCACTGACTAATAGATTCTTGAAAGACCTAATAAAAACCTTCCCACCTATTCAGAAGCCAGTGCCCCTGTGGGACCTGATCCTTGTTCTCTCAGTGCTGACCACCTTTGAACCTTTAGCTACTTGTTCCATATCCCTCCTTTCCATGAAGGTCGCTTTTTCAGTTGCCACCACCTCAGTGAGAAGGGTTATCAAACTTGGAATGATGATGGCAGTTTCTCCATATCCTATATTGAATAAGGATAAGGTTTCTTTATGTCTACACCCCAAATTCTCCCCTAACGTAGTTTTGGAATTTCACCTTAACCAATCCATTCAGTTACCTGTGTTCTTTCCAAACCACATGCTTCCACAGTGAAATGAAGATTCTACCCTCAATGTTTGGCGGGCCTCAGCTTTCTACCTACAGAGGACAAAACCACTCAGGAAATCCCGGAGACAATCGTTGCTATAGCAAATAGAGTCAGAGGCCATGCCATCTCCACCCAGTAAATCTCCAAATGGATCTCTGGATGCAGTCTACTCTATCAGCTTTTGAACCTCTCCTGCTTCCATAGGGTAAGAGCTCATTCCACAGACCACAAGCAACAGCTATTGTGTCTCTTCAGGAGATACTCCTCCTGGACATCTGTAAAGTGGCCATATAGCGCTCCGATGACACATTTGCAAAACATTATGGTCTGGTGCAGGACCCTTCTGCTTATGTCCTTTGGGACAGTTGTATTCCTCTCAGCACCTTCCTGCTACTTAGGTATTGCTTGTCAATCATCCACAGTGGAATACCATAGAGACCATCCTCAAAGAAGAAGAGGAGCTCACATGTAACTGGACGTTCTACAAGGTGTGTGGTCCCTAACCGCAATCCAATATCCACCCTCCTTCCCCTCTGTTTTGGATCAAATTTGATTCATGATAGAAAAGGAACTAGAGAGGCAGCCAGTCGCCCCATCCTCTATCCCCTCAGTCAGAGGTACAAAGTGAGCTAGGGCATGTGCACGGACCAATGGATGCTACTTTCAAGTTCTCTGGTTCCGAGCACATGTGCAGTCCACATTGGAATACAGATAGGGACCAAACATCTCGAAGGAACTTCAGTTACAGGTCAGTAACCTCTTCTTTTGTAATAAGCTAAGTAATTTAGAAATGCAGGCAACAGTTCTGGAACAGTTATATTTTGTAAATATTAGTGATGCTGAAAATAAGTGGCAAATAGCATCCCATTAGGATTAGTGAATGAGAGTGCTGGACAAGTCCCCTAAAAAGTGTTGCCAATGAAGCTAGGGAAGAACCACGGAAATATTTGCAACATTTCATTTTGGTTTTCATCCCAATTTTGTTTTTGCTGAAATTTTCCAATAAACTCTAATTCTTATCTGCAACAACCCTGTTATCCAAGGACTGGATCCTGTTCATGCCTCTGATTGCATGAGTAAATCTTACAGTCTCCTTGATTATCTGAGTGGGTAGAAGTTGCATGATCGAATCTTAAATCTGTTTACACTGCAGCTGGGAGCATACTTCGAGCTAGCACACTAAAAATAGCTGTGTAACCAAGGGTAGCATGGGCGGTGACTTGGGCTAGCAGCCTGAGTATACTCCCCTTCCCCCCCTCAGACACCTTGGGTACATATTTGGGCAGCTTGCTCAAGCCTCTGCCCATCTTGTCCCAAGCTGCATTGCTATTTTTAGTGCAGTAGGCTGAGCAGAGCTAGCAATTTTCTGTCTATCCACACTGGGAAGCACACTTCCAGCAGTAGTATAGACATACCTTGCTTTGAGAAGAGGTTGCTAATCTTGATGCACTCTGCTGATTCATTTTGTTTGCTTGGTGGTTTAATGTGGCCAATATCCACTAAAGAATAGTCTGGCCACCAAATTAATTGCACTTTAAACTTGATTCATATTTGAACACAGCATTACAGCCTGCTTAAAGACTAAAACAAGAAGACAAGGTATCTCCCCTTAAAAGCCATTGCTAGTCTCATCGCCAGCGATAAGGTGAGAACATACTAATGTTCATTTATTAATCGAAATAAAACAATCTTCGAATATGTTAGTAACTCAGGGACTTTAAAGAACAGTATGATACATGGAACAGTACACTTAAAAAAAAATCACAACTTGTCAATGAGTCAGACTTTCTGTTTTTTCCACTTTCATCACTCTCCCAAAGGAGTAGCTGGGAGATATGTTAAGGATGTTATTATTCATATGGCTGCTTCAATACATGAACTCACAGACCAGAAAATCCTTTATTGAGCCACTAGCTATTTTCACATCCAGGTCCTGTACGTCAGCATTTTTTTTTTAAGTCAGATTTAACAAACCGACAACGTATCATTCCCATGCGTAATGTTAGTCTTGTGTTCAAAAAAAAAGATTTCCTGTAAACCTTTTGCAGTCAGATTTTCCCAGCACAATATCCAAACTACATAAAAATGTTACACTGTAAAATTACAATTGAGGTGTACAGTATGATGTATTTACTGCATGCTGTCAAACACACCACTAACAAAGGGGTCTGTTCTGTGAGGTACTGAGTGCCCTTATTTCAGTGGGAGTAAAGTGCTTAGTATCTTGCAAATAGCTGTTCAGCACCTTTCATGATTGTTCCTGTTAGATGCAGTTCTGAAGTTAAACTGGTATTTAGAAACCTTTGATTACTTTATCTTGGCAAACCACACATGTCAGTATTGCTGAAGTTGTACAGTTGCAGGTCTGGTGAGCTAATCCCACTCTTTGATGTTTCTTCTGACCATATGCTTTTTGAAGTATTAACATGTCAAAAATATTTGGGGAAAGTAGGCTAATTAGGACTAGAGATGTATAACTCCATTGAAGGTGCTCCTCCAATACCATAGCGTTGGTGGGAATATAAAAAATCAGATAGATAAGTAAGTGTGCCTACAAACTGTTGAAAGATATGAACAATTACATAGATCTGTCAGAATCTGCTAACCATACATACACCTAGAACCTGAGAAGAAAATTTTAAAGAGATCCAACTATAATGAAATGCTGAAGTGTACCCCTCTCCAGTCCAAAACACAAAAAACATCGGTCTGCTCTGACTTTCAACAGGCCATCATTTCTTTACCAGTAGCATGGTTATGGAAGCCAAAATAGAGAGGGTCCTTTCCCATTGTACGCTAATATCATAGATAGAATCATAGATTATTAGGGTTGGAAGGGACCTCAGGAGATCATCTAGTCCAACCCCCTGCTCAAAGCAGGATCAATCCCCAACTAAATCCCCAAATGGCCCCCTCAAGGATTGAACTCACAACCCTGGGTTTAGCAGGCCAATGCTCAAACCACTGAGCTATCCCTCCCCCTAGAATGAGAGTCTTTAATCACATGATAAGAAAAGGGGGGGAAGGCCTGGAGGATGGAGATTGAGGCCTGGGGGATGCACAGAGATGTCTTAGTGCGGAGAAAGATAAGGAAGGGCCTGACAGCTAATAGGGAGAAGACAAGAAACATGCAAGAGTTTGAAGTCTCACGGGGGGAGGAGAGGAAACTGTCCCAGGCCAAAATGACTTGGCAAAGAATGTGGTTGAAGGGGCTTGAAGCCTGAGCTTTACTTTCCCTTTTCTGAGTTGAAGAAATAAATAATCTATTTAGCAAGAACAATATAATTCTATTATAAAGCCCTGATCTCCCAAGCTGGTATACATGGGCCAGACCCCTTTGCTTGCACAGACCAGTTTGCTGGGGCAGATCCTAGGACCCCATGGAAGGATAATGGTTTGCTAAAAAGTTGTGAGAGTTTCACTGAAAAGTTGAATTTGTTGTCAGACATTTTAGGCCTGATTCTCCTTATTTCTACCAGCTTTATACTGGTGTAATTCCATTAATTTCAACATAACAGTTCTTGTATTTGTGTTAACTCCTGATTTGCAGGCCCTCTATCTCGAATTTCAAGGTCCTTTAGTTTAGAATACAAACCTCAGAAGTGTCTGAACCAGACCACAACTTCACTAGATGAAGAAGTTCGAGTTATTGTCCTTATGTGTAGTGCATTTCAGGTTGTGCAAACACTGCATGCACCCAGGACTGGCGATTTTTCTTTAGCAATGTCTCTGTGGTCTGCACATGCACCCCCATTCTCCTTGTGCTCCACATCTTAGTTCCTTTTGGGGTGCCCCACTTTTCATAGGTTGTGCTTAGCTCCCCTTTGTCTTATAAGCATCTCATTAACATTTGTGTAAACCTGTTTCCAGGGTAGCCTACGGTCAGAACAGAATTTTTTGTGATGTTACAATCAGGTGTCTTATGATCTAGGTGGGTACACTACAACATATTTCCTGTAACATCAATTATTGGTCCATTCTTTCCAGTACTCTTTTTACTTTACTGGCATAGCGTTAGTATTTGGTCACCCCCTTATGTCAAGCATTGTTAAGCCTGAAGTCTAGTGTGGCTAAACCAAAACCTTACAGGCCTCAACTTTTAGGCCTTGAATTACAAGCCATGTTTTGCTGATCCCTAATGCCCACTCATCACTCCTAAATACTTGTCAATCTTATACTCCTATAGTTCTATCCTACTTATATCTATTTATCACACATTGATTATATGACACAATGAATGTGTTCACCATGACAATCATACACTTCTATGATAAAATGACTTGTCCTAGTCTGCTAGTACCAGATATTTTTCTCTCTCTATTGCTTCATTAAGTCATTTAAGATCAACACAGAATCATATTTTCCTATTTTTCTTTATAACTAATACCATTGGGACATACCATGCTGTTGTCTTAGGGATTTACTCAATTATGCCAATCTGTTCCCTTCTCTTTAACTCAGTTTCCACTTTATCAAGTAATGGGATAGGGATCCTGAGAAGTGTATAAACACCATGGGGTTCAGCATTGTCTCTTAAGATTATTTGTGCTGGATCTCCTTTCAAAAGTCCAGTATCACCAAATATTCCATTGAGTTCTTCCACCTTTCTCACAAGGTCCATCACGGCTGCCACACCGTGGCGGAGAAGGCTGTCGGTAAGTAATCTATTGATCACATTCACTCTGAATGCAAAGCTTTTGTCTATGTAAATTGTTTCTGAGGTGAACTGTCCCATGCAGTTCAGAATACCTCCAGGGCTTGTCAGAGCTATGTCAGGTGACTTCAGCTCTGGGAAGATTGAAGGTGATTAGAATTCCCTTTTGAAAGGACTGTGATGTCTACTCCTGTGTCAATTTTAAAGTCAATATTCTTGCCATGAATATTCAGTTTCACTCTCCAAGTGGGTTATATGTCATCACAAGTGATAGATCTCAGAAACAAAGGCTTTTGATTGTCTGTAATATGAGTCAACTCCCTGACTGGTTTGGTGCAGCAAACAGCTGAAAAATGCCAATATTTCATGTATTTATTACACCTCTGGCTGGACATACATCATCTCTTGGGATATGACGTTTTCATAGCTTGTGCATGCAGGCTGGAATTAGTCTCTCTGAGCCTGGGAGTTCTCTCGCTTTCCCTAAGGGGTTTTATGGTAATGACTTTTAGCACTCATGCTGCATCTGTTAACAGCTTCTAAGCTAGTTTCTTGTTTTTTCAAGTTTGGCAAGTTCTTGGTTTTGCTGTCTCACTGGCTCAGCCTTTTTTACTTTCTATATAGCTGTGGCTAGGGTTAAATCTCTCTTCAGTTGTAGCTGCTGTGAAAGGTTTTTATCTGTTAACCCAATAACCCAGCCTGTCTCTGATATTTTCATATTTTACAGTCACAAAAGAGCAGTTTTCAGCCAATGTATGCAGAACTCATATAAAACATTCAAATATTTTCCCCTGATTCTTGAATTCTTTTTTTGGGAGCATTCTCTTTCATAAACCACATTTTCCTAAGGTATAAAGTATACATCAAACATAGCCAGAAACCCTTTCATAGTCATCATTGTGATTGACTTCAGTAAAGTCAAAGGATTTAAAGATACGTACTGTCTGCTTCCCCATAGCACAAATTAAGGAAGATATCCATATATCTCCAGTTTCTTTGTGGAACATGTTTGCAAATTGAAATCTTGCAAAATACTGCTTCCAGTCTTTCCATTGTGACGGTTTGCCAAAGCTGAAGTTCTCTGGGATATTGAAGAATGGCATGTTGATGAGATTCTGAAAACGTTGTTGTTTTGTTCCTTCTGATTGCATCCTTTGTTGCTGTTTTCCTTTTGTTTGTGTTCTCCTCTGACTCTAGTTTACTTCTGACACCATATCATATTCCTGTACCAGATATGGACAGGCTACAGAGCTTCTTTCTTAGTGAGGTACACAACAAATGTGTTCATCATAAGATCCTTTAATTCTTTGCCAGGTATGGCTGAGGTTAGCTTAAATAAGGTATTTTACACACAGTGATACCTAGTGACTGAACAATATAATACAGTTTAGTATTCCATTGCACTGTATGCACCTTAATTGAACATTATGCACGTGTGCAAACAACCACTTCTGACGCCTCTCTAGGTCTCATGCTGTCTGTTGTGTCATAGGACTCCAGGCACCTGCCTCCCTTAAAGAGACACTGCTTCTGAATCATCTGAAGTGCACTACATATAGGGACAATCACTCAAAGAAGAAGGAGAGGTTACTCACCTTGTTGTAACTTGAATTCTTTGAGCTGCTTTGTCCCTCTGTGTAGTTTACTATCCACCTTCCTCCCATGATGCCTGGTCCCCCTTCCCCCCCTGCCCTCAGGGACTTGTGGGGTTGAAATGAGTGATTTAAATTGCCAGATGCCAAGTAATGTTTTAAAAAATACGAAAATATTTAATTTAGAGAAACAAGCGCTTACTAATTATTTCTCTTACAACTTGGCGTGTGGTTCCCATTGTTTAGACATCAGGGTTCTTTTACATATCTTAGAGGACACCATGATCAAGACCAAACAAAAACAATCACAATTATTAACCACAGCTATTCTGTATTAAAGAAAGGAAAAGAAAACATCCAACAATGATCGAACATAAACAATAAACTGGTTATTTCCATTAAAATCTTTTCTGTATGTCTGTCTCCAGAGAGCTTTTAAGAGAGGTTACACCCATAATGAGAAAAAAACTCATCTTGGGAGTGCTTTCATTTTGGTGAGTTAAGACCAAAGTACATTGCCTCCCAAAATTATTGCAAATCCATCCCTAGATAACGAAGTATGTTTATAGATGGACAAAATAACTTTATTACGGAGCGGGTAGACCTGTTGGTTATTAATAAATAACCAGCCAGCTTATCGCTGGCAAAGTACGAAATCTTAGCTACATTCTATAAAGCTAAAGAAAATATTTAAATCAGTTACTTAGAAGAAGAAAGTTAAGAAGTTGTCCCGAAACAGGCCATTAACCAATATTAAGAATCTTAAATCCAATTAAATTCCCCTGATAGCACTGCTAGATGGAGCGGCTCCTTGGATTCTCGCCGCTAGGCAGCTCTACCTCTGATACTGCCGCAAGACGAAGTGGCTTCCCTTTGAACTCTTGCTAGTAGGTATTACACCCTGGAGTATTGCCATTAGGTGATACTGTCAGCCCAGGGCACCCAGCCAACCCCCAACATATGATGGAAAATGGGGGCAACAACTGGGTCCTATTGAAAGGACAAACAGGGAGCTTAGAAGATTATAAAGACAAAGAATCATGGATACAGAAAAAATGTTACAGTGGGTGTTGGAGAGCCAGTAACAACAGGCAGCCCAGCAGCAGCAGCAACAGGGGCAGATGCTGCAGGCGATCCCAGTCCAGCAGCAGCAATAGATGGCCCAGCAGCAAGAGCAGCAGCAGCTGATACGAGAACTGGCAGCCCAGCACCAGGTACAACAGGAGCGTCTGGACCAACAGATGAGAGTGCTAATACATCCTCACGGGGCATCTAATGTCACGGCGCCTGGGCTGGAAGGAAACAACTTCCCTGCAAGGCTACCTATAAGGCTCATGAAGATGGACCCCGGGGATGATCCTGAGGTCTTCCTAGTTACTTTTGAGCGGGTAGTCACTGTGGAGCAATGTCCAGCAGAGCATTGGACTACCTTGTTGACCCCATACATTATTGGCCCCGCTCAAGTGGCATACTGTAGCCTGGTCCCCGTGGAAGCTCCATACTACACTAAAGTGAAGGAGGCCATACTCAACCAGCTGGTAATCAACCCCAAGATGTACAGACAGAGGTTTCAACAGCAGGAGTACGCTCCTAGAGTTCAGCCATGGGGGGTGGCCCAGCATCTACAAGATTACTGCTGGCACTGGCTGAACCCAGGGAAACAGACGGGGGCACAAGTGGCAGCGATGATTGTGATAGAACAATTCCCCCAGATTCTTCTGGCCGGGGGAAGGCAGTGGGTGAAGTGCCATTGGCCATCAATGCTGTCGAAGATGGTCACCCTTATGGAAGATTACATGGCCACCAAAAAAATGACACATCGAGCATCAAGACCTGGAAACCCTGGGAGTAAAGCCCCGAATCCCAGCATTGGCCAGGCTAGGAGACAAGATGGGACAGCTGATCCACCCAACTCTGCGGGAAATGCCGCTGGCCAAAGGGAGGAACTTCAGCCCCGACGCATGATGAAGGGGAGTCCAAGAGCCCTGGGGAAAGGAGTACATGCCCCACGGAGGCCCCGTCACTACAGGAAAGAGCCCTCTGGCAGGGATCCCCAAGGACCCATGTTTCAAGTGCAGACAAGAAGGACATTTCAGATGAGAGTTCTCCTTTATGGATTATAGTTATGGCCAGGCCTGGACCACAGGCCCCCAAGCTTGGAAGAGCGGTCAAGCCAAGCTGCTACTCCCAGTGAGGGTCAACAATACCCAGATAATGGGCCTGGTGGACTCTAAATGCAGTCAGATTATTATCTGGATCAGTTTCCTTGAATCCCTTGACAAGGCACGACTGCCCATCTACCTCCAGTGTATCCATGGGGATGTGCGACCCTACCCGACAACCAAGATTTGTCTCAAAGTGGAGGGTGATATGGTGACATGCCAGGTAGGCCTAGCAGACACCTTGGCCTACCCGGCAGTCTTGGGGTGGGACTGGAGGTGGTTGGGGAGGTCCTGAAGCTGTGGAGCAGCAAACATCCAGCAGAGACTAACCCACACCCGAAAGTGACGAGACTCATGGGGCTTTGCTAGTGCAAGGGGTCATGGAAGAATAGCGGAGCAAATGCAAAAGCCCCATAGTCTTAGTACCAAAACCAGATGGGTCCACAAGGTTTTGCATTGATTTCAGAAAGGTTAACGCCAAATCCCACTTTGATGGCTACTCCATGCCCCAGGTGGACAAACTATTGGAGAAGCTAGGGAACACCAAATACATTTCCACCCTGAATAAAAGGTTATTGGCAAATCCCCCTTACCAGGATGTCCAGGGAGAAGACAGCCTTTTCTACACCATACAGCCTGTATCAGTTTGTCACCATGCCATTCGGCCTTCATGGAGTGGCTGCCACCTTCCAGTGTCTAATGGATCAACTACTGTGACTCCATGACCAGTACGTTGCTGCTTACATTGATGGCATAGTTGTCTACAGCACCAGCTGGGTGGACCACCTGTGCCATCTCATCACAGATATATGAACCTTCGAGGATGTGGAATTAACTGCAATTTAATTCTGAATTCGCTGATTTCTTCTTACGAGCAAGAGGGGAGAAACAGGAAGAACAACCACCGTCGGGTTCTAACATGAGGGGGGGAGGGTGTGTGATAGGGTATACCAACCCTGCACTGGCGAAGCAAATGTTAAAGAACAGTTCTTGGCCAAGACTGCCCTTTCACCCTGATGGGCATGCTCCAGTGGAGAGCATTCAAAAGGGAGCAGATCAGCTCATTCTGGGCTGATGGAAGAGGGTGTCTCTTGTGTCCTTTCTGTTTAATTTCTGGAGGCTCCTCTGCTGGCAACAGCAAGCCACCCTCTCAGCTCCCGTGGTTGGCTGGCTTCCTAGGGTGCAGCTAGGAGTTCTCGACCCCGGTGGCTTGAGTCCCAGTGGCTTCCTCAGAGGAGGCTGCTGCACACGGGGTTGGGAGCCCCGGGTCCTTTTAAATCACTGGCCTCAGGACAGCTGCCCCTTTTGCCCCCCCTCCCCTGGGCGGTCCGGGGGGAAGGGCAAAAGGGGCAACAACGTTAAAGCACTGTCAGCTGCATACGGGCTGCTTTTTATCGGTAAGCCGTTCTGGCCCGTACTGGCCTACTTTCACCCCTGTCTGGAAGTCTCTTAATATCACTGCTCCTTTGCCTCTTGCTCTGCTCTGTTTCTATATGTCATTCTCTTCCTCGCTGTAGGAGAGCTGCTGTGCCCATAGTGTATTCATTTTCTCCCTAGCCACACTAAAGAATTTCATGGTAGTTTATCTGAAGAATACAATTGGGCCGGGGAGGGGGGAGGAGATATTGTGTTGTAATACTTAAAACAGGCTTTAAAGAGGCAGCTGGAATATTTGGAAAGAGTGCCAAATTGACGGTGCTGGAGACTGCCTGTAGATTATAGGGAGAGCTTTTTGTTTGGGTGAGGATTTGGCCCACTGTTAAAAGAATGGAAAGAAGAAAAGGAGGTGAGGTGGAGATTACTGTCAAGAATAGGCTAAGTGAATTAGAAAGATGTGAAATGACAGGCATGGAAAACATTGTAGATTGATCAAAAGTGCAGAAAATAAGGGAGAGGACAGAGGATATGACTGTATAGAGGAATAGCTTGACCAGGTTGGAGTAGGAGGACAGGAGATCTAAAGGTATGCCTATGCTGGAGCTAGAGGTGTAATTTCCAGCTATCTACCCCAAGTACAGTCCCTTCTGAAACCCTAGGTACATACTCAGGGTGGCTATTTCATCCTGCCATTTGTGCTGCTGTGGCTACACTTCTTTTTTAGCATGCTAGCTTGATGAAAGCTAGAGCAGGTATGTCTACCCAAGTTGGAAACTGCACCTTCATCTCCAATGTAGACATACCCAAAGTGATAGTGTGCAAAAAAATTCCATGGAATGTTTGGAAAATCAGGAGGACGATTTTGCTATGGAATTGCTGGTGGATGTGGGTGATGAGGCTTGGTATCAATTCCCTCAGCAAGAAAATAGTCTGGCCAAAGCATCTGGCCAAAGGGTTAAAAAAAGAGAACTAGATAAATTCCTGGAGCATAGGTCCATCAATGGCTATTAGCCAGGATGGATAGGGATGGTGTCCCTAGCCTCTGTTTGCCAGAAGCTGGGAATGGGCAACAGGGGATGGATCACTTGATGATTACGTGTTCTGTTCATTCCCTCTGGGGCACCTGGCAGTGGCCACTGTCAGAAGACAGGATACTGGGCTAGATGGACCTTTGGTCTGACCCAGTATGGCCGTTCTTATGTTCTTAATTGTGCCATAATGCAAGTATTTGGTGCTATCCTTGATCCAATAGCTCATTGCTAAACTTAAGCCCTTGTGAGTTAAATTCTTTTCTCACTGAACTCCAAAATGTACAAAATTGCAAAACACAGTGGGTTGCACCAATGTAAGTGAGCAAAAATGTGGTCCACAGGGTTTAAATTTACTAACAAATTACTGACCAAGCTGACAGCACCAAATACTTGAGTAACCATTCTGTGAGATGCCAATGGCAGCAAAAAGGGCTGGGTTCAGTCTGTCTAGGGGTTCTTTTATAAAGTACATAAAACAATGGTTTGAGCTGCACCTAGAGCCATCTTCTCACTTCTGGCTTTGGGAAATTAAAATAGACTCTCCCTGGTCATCTTTTTAGTTCTTCTTCCCCACTCACAAGCTCTTGGGAATAAGGAACCACAACTACTTTCTATTAGGGGGTAAAGAGAAACAACTCCCCTCCCCACGATAACCATATAAATATCGACATACTATAAAATGAACAAAATCTCGTAAGTCTATCAGGAGGCTGACCAAACAGCACAGTTGCCAGTTTAAATTTTCTGGTGTGTAGTGGTCTGCAAATCTTAATATCATAGTCCCCAGCCACCTAAAACCCCAATCATGAGTCCAATTAGATTCATTGGTAGTCAGAGGCCATCTCTCTTCTTCCTGCCTGTTGCAATCCAGAGAGGTCTGCACCACACAGTCCTGGTCCAATGTGCAGCTATATCTCCCAGTTCTGCAAAGTCAGCACTCCATTGTCCCTGGTCCACTCCCACAGAATTTCCAGGTGGGGAACCCAGAACAAAAACAGGGTCACTGGACAGAGTCCCTGCTCTCTAGAACATAACATAAGAACAGTCAGATCAACTGTTCATCTAGCCCAATATCCTGTCTTCCCACAGTGGCCAATTGCCAGATGCTTCCAAGAGAATGAGAAGAACAGGGCAATCTTCAAGTGATCAATCCCCTATCATCCACTCAAAGCATGGGGTTGAAAGAGACTCCTACCTGTTCTTGCCAAACCAGAATTCACTACCTGTGCAGTCAGGGTGACCCTTATTGTCCAGGGCACATCCTGCAAAATTCCTATGCCCTGTCAAGAGTTTGGTCACAGTGACAATCCACTACCGTTTATATAATCATAACCAAGACAAATTCTAACTAAAGCAACAAAACACATGTAACCCTTCTGCCCATCTAAGTTGGCAGCAACAAGGGCCGGGTTCTGTATCTAGGGGTTCCGTTTCAATAACACAATGCAAAACCGGCTCGAGCCCCCACCCAGTGACCTGGGACAATTACATACCACCCCCCTGGGTACCTCTAAGAGGCAATACTTCCCCTCTCGCAAGCACGGAGTCTGAGTGTAGCAGAAAATGTTTAATAACATGAGGTAAACGACATCAGCATAAAATTGGAAAAACACCACAAACAGGATTCATAACACAAACCATGAGCAAAACCCACCCCAGCAAATTGGGCTGTGTCCTTTCCCTTTGGCTCTTGAATCCAGCAACCCAAAAATCACCCAGAGTCCCCAAAGTCCAACACCCCCAAAGTCTCTTGGGTCCAGCAACCACCAAAAGTCCCACAACCCCCAAAGTCTCTGTCCCTGGTCAGTGCAGCCCCAGAGCAAAGGGGGGGGCCACACAGGGTGTTAAGGGGCACCTTACGTGATCCGAGGCTGGCCAGCCGTCTGTTTCTCCGTGGGGGTTCCGCCGCAGCCTTCACCACGAGCCAGTCCACTTTCCTGCCATCCCACGAACTGCTCCGCTCTACAAACTGCTCCGCTCCGCTCACCGACCTGTGAGCCGTTCCAGCCGTCCCCACAAACAGCTCCGCTCGCCGTTCCTTGGGCCACTCCAACCGGCCCCACAAGGCTCCACGCCGCTCGCTGCTCCTTCAGTCGTCCCCACAAATTGCTCCACCAGCTGCTGAGCAATATAGCTTCAGGCTCCCCCACTAGTTAACACAGCACTCAGTGATCTCAGCTCTTAATAACTTTAGCTCTTTTGTGATTTCAGCTCTTAGTGATTTCAGCTCATAGTATAGTAGGGGAGCCCCAGTGCTAGTGCACCATTGGCCCAAAGTGAACTCAGCTCAGCAGCCTGTAACTAGACTCCTAATGGAATCAAAGTTAGCTCTGACATTCAACAGTGGAGAGAGGAGGTGGTGCAATTGGTGTTTCAAACCCTCAGAGGGGGCCCATACCATCCGGTACAAATACCTGTCACTGTCCTCTCTCAATTCACTGGGTTTTGTAACCCATGCCCCTTGTCAAGCAAGTGCTACTTAGGTAATGGTGAAGGACTCACTCAGTCCTTCTGTCATACAACAGTTCCACTGGCCTTGATTCACAGAATCAGGGTAACAAAACTTTATTCTTCCCGCCCCAATAATAGAGAAACTGGGGATCCCATACCAGCCAAAGTAACCACTTTCAGTTGCTGTTGTTCCATGCCAGGCGAGTGGGTGTGCCTATGCAAACAAGATCAGCCCCTGGAGTTCTTTTCCACACTCGCCATAATTCACCACCAGATGTCAGGGTAGAGCTCATCCTGACTCTGCTTACACACAGTATGTGGAATTATGGGTATACAACATTATAATTAATGCAAATGAGGCTGACTGGAGCTCACCATTCTTCTATGGAAGGAGTAGAGAATTCCATCCCTCTAAGCCTTCTAGCTCTGGGGCTCACACTTGATGCATACCACAAATGCTTTGGCTACATTACTTTCTTCTCCAGGGAAGTTAGACCCTGTCACCCTAACCCATCACCAAGTCCAAATCAAAATTGTATTTCTGGATAATGGGCCGGAGTCTTAGTCCCAGATCCAGGTCCTCTGCCTTGCTGACGCATCACCGCAGACTTGAAAGCTGCCCTAAAAGCACTGGAAGAAAGCTGGTGGGGGTGGGGGAGAGTGAGCTCTGTGCCACTCACTCTGCTGTTTCCTGCATACATGCACATTCTGTCTAGGGATGGGGAGAAGAGGGAATGCCTGAGCAAGACGGGGCTGGACTAGTCCAAATTATGTCCAGGCTGTTCAGACTGCTGGCTGACCCAGGAATAGAGGAGGAGAATGTGGCTTAGGGCCATCTTTCTCTCCCTGCAGCCCACGCTCCTCAGCTGTGCCTGAGCCATTGATTAAAAAAAATGTAGAAAAAGGGATTTAGGTAGGTGGAAGCAATGTGTAAAAAGCTTAAGATCATTTTCTGATAAAGCAAAAACATCTGTTCACGCTGAGTGCCATGATGCCTGAATTCAGCAGCCAAGAAGCCCCCATTTCTGCTCTGCATTATCACTAGGTGACACTTAGATCAACAGGGAAGTTTAAGGAAATCAGATTTATGTCTGACAGAGTTTTGCTGGGGTGAACCAGCAGAGCAGCTGCTTTAGCTCAGCAGCAGAGAGAAATCCCTTTGGAATTCTAGGACCTCAGCTTCACTTCACTAGTGAATTGGTTGTGCATGTTCCCTTCTGTATTCCATTAGGGAGTTGATGAGGGCCTTTTGAAACAGATCACCAGCAGAGGAGCTGGCGAATCACAAAATAATCTCTTTTGATGGTTATCTTTAATCATCCCTTTTGTTTACTGCATTGGGCGGTGTCTGACTGCCCCAGGTGCCATTATAATGAAATTCCATCAAAAATGAGGGAAAAAAACAGATGAAATAATTCCAGGAGCTTAGTTTTCAATACAAATTAGTGCACAAAAGAACTGGTGCTCAGATGCACAAAATGGATATTTGAGCTCTCAAATTCAGAAAAAAGCATCCAAACTACAGATGTCCAAGTTTGGAAATCGGGCTCTACTGCAGCAGAAGAGAATGGTGGGCCAACTCCAATGTCAGGTAAGGAGGTAATTGGATTCTTTTAGTTCATTGTCTTACCTCCTCAGTTTGGAGGGTTCCCCTCCTGAGATACTTCTGGAAAAGATAGGTAAATGGCTATTCACTGTAACTAGGTCTGTGATATATGTCATCAGTATTGCCAACTCTTCTGATTTGTTTTTAATTTTGTGAGTGACATGATTTTGGCTGGGCTGGAACTGGTCTCACAATGATGTGAGATGCTTCAGCCAATCCCCCTCGCCATTGCAACCTAAAGCCATTCTTCCAGGATGGAAGGAGGGAGCTAAAGAACCCAGCAGCTCAGAGAGGCTCTGCTCCATTATTTCCCCTCCGCTCCTAAGAGAAAGATGGATAGGACAGTGCCTCTGCTCCTACCTGCTCCCCCCCTGCAGCACCCAGCCTGAGCAGGGGCAGAATGGGGTGAAGCCTGGGTGGAAAGGGGACACCTCTTCAGGCCCCAGGCCTGGGAGAAAGGGGTGAAGAACCTCAGGATGAGCAGAAGTGAGTCTGGGACCAGAACTAGGGAAGTAGGGGCTGAGGAAGCCTGAACTGGTGAGAGGACTGGGGGTGGGGTAGGGACAGGATTAATTGTTGGGCAGGGACAGGCAGATGTGGGGGTGGAGCTCCTTCAGAAGGAGCCAAAATCACCTTACCAACAACTAATTATCACACACACACACTGGGGATCGGCAGGGGGAGTTTAGAAATCAAAAGGTAGACCAGAAAATCACAAGATAGACTTTTTAAAAAATCTCACTATATTTTGGGGTTTGACTCATGATTTTTGATGTCTTGTGGCTGGCAATACTGTGACATTTTCTAGGGCTGTCAAGCAATTAAAAAAATTAATCGCAATTAAGCATGTTGTTAAACAATAATAGAATGCCATTTATTTAAATATTTTTGGATGTTTTCTACATTTTCAAATATATTGATTTCAATTACAACACAAAGTGTACAGTGCTCACTTTATATTTATTTTTGATTACAAATATTTGCAGTGTAAAAAACAAAAGAAATAGTATTTTTCAATTCACCTAATACAAATCCTGTAGTGCAATCTCTTTATCATGAAAGTTGAACTTACAAATGTAGAATTATGTACAAAAAAATAACTGCATTAAAAAAAAAATGTAAAACTTTAAGGCCTGAAAGTCCACTCAGTACTACTTCTTGTACAGTCAATCGTTCAGACAATGTCACCAAAAAGTGAGAACAAGTGTTTGCATTGTTGTAGCCGGTGTCGCAAGATATTTACGTGCCAGATGTGCTAAAGATTCGTATGTTCCTTCATGCTTCAACCACCAATCCAGAGGACGTGTGTCCATGCTGATGACGGATTCTGCTCGATAACAATCCAAAGCAGTGTGGACCGACGCATGTTCATTTTCATCATCTGAGTCAGATGCCACCAACAGCAGGTTGATTTTCTCTTTTGGTAGTTCGGGTTCTGTAGTTTCTGCATTAGAGTATTGCTCTTTTAACACTTCTGAAAGCATGCACCACACCTCGTCCCTCTCAGATTTTGGAAGGCACTTCAGATTCTGAAACATTGGGCCAAGTGCTGTAGCTATCTTTAGAAACCTGATATTGGAACCTTCTTTGTATTTTGTCAAATCTGCAGTGAAAGTGTTCTTAAATCAAACAACATATGCTGCGTCGTCATCCAAGATTACCATAATGCAAAATATATGGCAGAATGAAGGTAAAACCATGGAGCAGGAGACATACAATTCTCCTCCAAATCACAAATTTAATTAACACTTTTTTTTTTTTAACAAGCATCATCAGCATGGAAGCACATCCTCTGGAATGCTGGTTGAAGCATGAAGAGGCATATGAATGTTTAGCATATCTGGCATGTAAATACCTTGGTACAACACCTGGCTACAACACCAGCTACAAAAGTGACATGTTGAATGCCTGTTCTCACTTTCAGGTGACATTGTAAATAAGAAGCAGGCAGCATTATCTCCTGTAAATGTAAACAAACTAGTTTGTCTTAGCGATTGGCAGAATAAGAAGTAGGACTGAGTGGACTTGGAGGATCTAAAGTTTTACATTGTTTTGTTTTTGAATGCAGTTATGTAACCAAAAAAACCTACATTTGTAAGTTGCACTTTCATGCTAAAGAGATTGCACTACCGTACTTGTATGAGGTGAATTGAAAAATACTATTTCTTTTGTTTGCCATTTTTACAGTGCAAATAGTTGTAATCAAAAGTAATATAAAGTGAGCACTGTGCACTTTGTATTCTGTGTTGTAATTGAAATCGATATATTTGAAAATGTAGAATAACATCCACAAATACTTAATACATTTCAATTGGTATTCTATTGTTTAACAGTGTGATTAAAACTGCAGTTAATCATGATTAATTTTTTGAATCATGATTCATTTTTTTGAGTTAATCATGTGAGTTAACTGCGATTAATCGACAGCCCTAATTTTTACATTCCTGCCTCTCAGAGGCAAGAGTCTCTGGAATGAGATCTGGGTACGGCATGCATTTTTATGGGACTCATAGGTAGACACTCATGCTTGCTTTTGTGTTTCTCACCAAAAGTCTTTGATTTATGGCTATATGTGCTGAACAGGTCTTCAGGAAATATGGTGAATAATAACTAAGCCCCAGAGAAAGCATTAAATGCTTAAATTAAAAAAAAAGTTGTAACATTGCAATCTGGAATAGCAATATTGAATGGTAGCAAGACATTCTAATTTCTGCTCAACGTGTAATAACAGTTGGATGGATTTTTTTCCTGAATGTATAAATAGATGTGTAAAGATCACAGAGTGAGAACTCAGGTATCTAAGAAATTGACAGACTTGTAGAGCTGCATATTTGCATGATTAATCTTTGCATAAAGCTAAAGTTATTTTTCTAAACCACTGTGGTAACATATTTGTTTTCTCACAGTTACCATCAAGACATGTAAAAAAAAAAAAAAAAAAAAACCCAACAACCCTGAAATGCAGCACACAGTTATCACTCACAGGACTTGATTGAACTTGAAAGGTTTCTTACAATTTGCTATAATTATGTGGCAGTAAGAGATGCTGTAAAACATTTTGAAGACCACTGGAGATAATTCTATTACAGAATGCTGACAGTTCAGGGTTTTTTTGTTTTTTTTTTTAAGAACTCCGTGTATAAAATATTAAGTATCAAATTGTTGAACTGATGAATAAGGAACAAAGATTAGCATTTTAGCATACCGCAAAAGGAAGGAAATATATGCATTGCTGGCAGAAAAAGAACACCGGTAAACTTAGACATCTAAAATCTTTCTGTGGGAAGGATTAGGATATCTGAGGAGGACATTTGGCTTAGTAAACAAAAAACCTTATATAGTAAAACAAAGCTCAGATGTTTTTTAGTTTAACGATGACATCATGCTGGAAATGGCTCTTCCATGTGTCCTCGCCTTACACACTTCAAGCAGTACCTGTTGTTGTAATTTAGTTGAAAATGACTATACTGCCTCCAATATTCCAGACAACATCAATTTCTCATCCAGAACAGAGATCCATAACACACAACAATCCGTGCTGACAATCAGGCTGCTAAATTTGGCCATGGAACTGGCTGCTGCTAGCCATCTTATTTTTTATTAGCTGGTTCATCTATCTGTCATCTTTCTTGAAACTCTGGTGATTTCAGGACTTTACAGTGGGGGATTATGGCAAAGAGCTAATAATAACAATGAACCTTTATATAATGCTTCCCATCCAGACATCTCCATGTGCTCCACAAATATTAGCTACAAGCCTGAGAACACCTCTCTAAGGAAGAACAACGAGGAACCCTTGTGGCACATCAGAGACTAACAAATTATTTGGGCATAAGCTTTTGTGGGCTATAACGCACTTCATCAGATGCAAGGAGTGGAAAATACAGTAGGCAGGTATAGAAATACAGCTAGTGCTAACAAGGCCAATTCAATCAGGGTCGAAGTGGCCCATTTTCAGTTGAATTGGTCTCATTAGCACTGACCCCCACTTGGTAAGGCAACTCCCATCTTTTCATGTGCTGTATTTTTATACCTGCCTACTGTATTTTCCACTCCGTGCATCTGATGAAGTGGGTTTTAGCCCACAAAAGCTTATGCCCAAATAATTTGTTAGTCTCTAAGGTGCCACAAGGATTCCTCATTGTTTTTGCTGATACAAACTAACATGGCTACCCCTCTGAAACCTGTCTCTAAGGAAGATGTATCTCTATTTTACACATGGGGACGCTGATATGCAAAGAGATGCTAAGAGCCATATTGTGAATAAATGCTTAAAATGGGCCTACCATCCAGATCTTGTAGTTTAACTCCTAGACTAGAGGACGGGGGAAATCTCCAGTTCTAACTGAGTCAGTGTCTTGGTTCACTCTGACAGGTCACTGTGCTTTCTCTATTCTTTAATCGATCCCTTTGAAAGGTGGATTAAGGCAGGAGCTCAGTGAAATTCTGAACCACAATGCAGTATCTGTATCACCAAAGTCTGTTTCAGAGTGGAGATATTTGTTGGCAGTCTAATCACTAGGAGTTCATTCCAAAATGCTTAGGAACCACCTCTTGTAATATTCTTTCATCTGGCTCAAATGCCAATTCTGACAGCTAGACGAGGAGATGGGATTCAGGTTACATGGGTGAGAGGACAAATTTGATTCACTTACAGACTGATTTAAAACACTGTGATGCTTCCCAGGGGTCAGGCACCTCGCTACCACCTGCCCTTAGCATGAGGAAGCCTTGTGTGTGTCTGCCAGGTGTCAGCTCCCTGAGTCCCCCAGCCACAGATAAAAGAAGCACTGCCCTCTTAGACTATGCAGGCTCCTCTGTCCCTCTGCAGGTTAAAAATAGGCATGCTCCAATCCATCTGAGCGTCCCCCTAGAGTGTCCAGTACATATTCCACTGGACACTGACAGAATTCACAGATCCACTGTTCCCAAAGGAACACTACCCCCCAACTTACCAGTTACACCTTAGATCACGGCTCCGCTTCACACATAGATATATTATAGCGAAAACAAGTAAAAGTTTATTTAACGATGTATAAAGATTTGAGAAGTAGCAAGTAAAAGTATTGTAAACAATGGTTACATGTAAAATAAAATCATGAGATGCCTTCTACAGTCTAGACTTAATTAGTAAGATACTGTCTTGTCTAATGAAGTTTAGCTCACCAAAAGTCTTTGCAGCATTTTCCAGCCAGGTTGGCTGTGACCCTCCTTTCATAAAATAGGGCATGCTGACAGTTAATCTCCTTGGTGAAGGATGAAGGGTGTCTCCTGTTAACCTTACATATATCGGGACAGTCCTTTGTTCTTTTTCATAAACAGGACACCCTCTGCTGATTGTCGACCTTGCAGTTTTTTAAATTAAATTAAATTAAATTAAATTAATGGAGATATCCTATCTCCTAGAACTGGAAGGGACCTTGAAAGGTCATCGAGTCCAGCCCCCTGCCTTCACTAGCAGGACCAAGTACTGATTTTTGCCCCAGATCCCTAAGTGGCCCCCTCAAAAGGATTGAACTCACAACCCTGGGTTTAGCAGGCCAATGCTCAAACCACTGAGCTATCCCTCCCCCACATCCACATCCAGCTCTGCACGCAGATAGGCTTACATTGTGAGACACACAATACACAAGGATCAGACAGGGAGATAAGTGTTTGCTATCTCTGCTTGAAAGGAACCTACTTAATACATGCCAGTCTTGATCATCCGCCTTAATTCCAAGGCTTTGAGAACATAAATTCCAGTATAGACATAGCTTCCTAAATATTATCCATCCAGCTATACATTTCACAATGTCTATGATGACTAGTGGGCTATTGGCTCTTAGTAGAGACTTCATACCTACACTTTTTGGTAAAATTAATATGCATACCTCTGGCCCCTGTAAAACTCTGTATGTACCCCCCTCTGCCAGTTGGCACCAAGAAGTTCCTGGATCACACATACTCTCCTGGGTCAAACATCCTCTGACTTCAGCTGTCCTCTCCCTGGCTTAAGGAAAAACAAGTAACCCCTAAACATTTGTTTTAAATTCATTTACTGTTCCTAAGTAATTGGCTGGAAATGTTATGAAGAATTGTCAGATTTTGTTTTTCCAAAAGCTTTATTGTCTTTCAGTGACTGAATCCTCCCAAGCCCCTTTTCTGAACGCTTTCTAGCATGCACCTTCCTTTGTTTTCTGGACAGAAATTAATAATGACTTCATTTCCCCACATATGCTTCAACCTCCGTTTTTTCTATGCACCACCTGATGAAAATGTATATCATTTGTGGGAAATAATGAAGCTGAAACTCCTCTGTTTCCTTGTGTAATGCTGCCAAAGCCCATAAAAGTAATGATGATAAACATAAACTCAGAATTTCCAGAATTCCTTAGCCAAGATTTTATAATGAAAAAGCATCAAAGTCCATAGCTATTGTATTCAGATGTATAATTGCTTTGTAGAGCCCCTAAGATAGAGCAGGTGGCTGGGAATAAAAATGCTTCAGTTTTTCTCATATAGATGTGTGTCTTGATTGGGATTTATACAAGTTATAAAGAGATCCAAGACACCTTCTGGGGGTTCATTTTCTGAGGTATATAAAACAGACATATTCCATAAACTAGAGATAAAGACTGGACACTTATTTAAAAATCCATTTAAAGCAGTATCTCTCAATCACAATTAATAAATAAAGCAATGAAGTTGCAGCAATAGTGCCACTTTAGTTTCCACCTCCTTAAGAGAGCTACTATGCCATTAAAGTGAATAACGTGATTAGTCTCTTGGCTCAAAACTCATTTCTCATTTGATGACATTTTCCCTCATTTCCAGTTTTTGCATGCCAGACATTTGAATCTGAATTAGCTGGCACATTTGAGACTGTCTGCACAGGAAGAAAACATGAATTGTACACAGTAGCCCACCAGTGACCTATCGTCTTGCATTGGAAACTGCTGCGTGGGATTAAGCGAAGAATTGTGAAAAAGTGAATGGAAAAAACTATGCGTCTTTGTGACCTGAGGCAATGTCTGACAGTTAATTCAAGCCTTTTCAGAGCCATATATCCACCATAGTATCATGTGAGAGTCAAAGATTCACTGTCCAGCTTATGTTCCAGCATCACATGGCTTTTGAAATGTAAGGATCTCAGAGTTTCATGACTGACTTTGATAGCTGCAGCCTGGATGCTTTGTGATAAACCCCGAAGGCTAAGTCACAGCTGGTAGATGTCTGGAAAATGAATGAATGAATATCATAATATTGCCTGGTGGGTCCTGTTAGCTTTATGTATGATGAATTGCAAAAATGACTTGACCTTTCTAATTTCCTTCTCCCCCTTTCAAGAGTTAGAATACTCAGTGACCCAACCTCCCACCTTCCTCTTCCCCCCTCACTTTCCTCCTCCTTTCCTGTTCCCTTATCCCTCTCCCCCTTTGGGTTATTTTGAGGAGTTCTACTGAATCACAGAGTTAAATGTTTCAACCCCTTGCACAGGACAGATGCTTCCCAAATGGATTTCACTTGGAAGCCTTTGGATTATTCTCCCAGTTTCATCTGTCTTTTAAAAAGGAACAGAGAAAAATAAACACCTCCTATTTTGGGTGTCAGTTTTGATTTGAAGAACACAGGAATCTAACCTATGCTTCAGGAAACCTTAGTAGCACCAATTTCCCTGGTAATACTTAATTATTTTTCTTCTGTTCTTAGTAGACCTAGACTGCAGTTCCAAAATTTGGATCTGAAGTTTCCCAAAGTCTGAACCTATTTGGATTGGTCCCATTTTTAGATCACAGAATCTTAGTAGATAGAAGAGAGAGACTTTATTAGCTCACTCAGTCTATCTCTCTGCCAGTGGTGTTTTTATAGCACATTTTCTAGTGTTAAAAGTTGCTTTAAATTGGATTTCAACCACTTCTTGCAGTGTACCCTTTCATAGTCTAATTTGATCTCCTTGTCAGGAAGTTTTTACATTCAATGCAAGTATTCCCTTTCATAATTCCACCTCATTATTCCTAATTAACCTCCCTCATGCCATATTTAATCACTTCTCTCCAGCATTAGTATTTACTGTCTTCAAATATTTGTAGATAGCTATATTCTCCTGTCGTCATAGCTTAGTCAAGCTGCAGATGTTGAACACATTAGTGTCCATCTAAGTTTTTGGACTAACTTAGTATGAAGTACCGTGACTGACTTGCCACTGGCCCCCAGATTTTTATGAAAGGTGCCAATCCTCCATTTCTGCTAATGAACTGGAAACATTACTAAGGACCACTGAATGAGGCACAAATAGAGACAGACAAGAGACCATAGTTCATTCTCTTGGCTAGGAGGGGAGAACAGAGAGAGAGAGAGAGACAGAATGTACCTTCTTTTCTACAGAAGCCAGAGTGTGTGGAAAAGTGGGGTTAGAATTTATCACATAGCTACTATTCAGCATTACAGCTCTGAACAGGGTTCAGGGAGAGAACCTTAGTAGGAATCCCAGCAGTCTCTCCTTTCCAAACAGCTGGGACAAGGAGTTGGAGTCTCACCTGGGCACTGCCTCTGGAGATAATTCCTCCCCCCATCTCCTATCCTTATTGGTCTTTGGCTAGTAAGTATAATGTCCACACCCTATAGTATGTAAGGGGATGGAGAAGGAGAGATTGGAGAAGTAAAAACAGAGATCTATGGTACTGAGTGAGATTTTGGAGGACAAAAAAGAAGAGTCAGAAAATAAAACTAGAGAAAGAAGAAGTGAGATAGAAGAGGATGGAGGGACAGGAAAGAAAATGATGTAACTGAAATCATTGGAACAAAAGTCCTGGTGACAATGGTAAACCATAGAGTAGAGATTTCACTGAGGACCAGAAGGAAACTAAAAATAAAATACTTAGGAAGAGCTAAGTTGCCTTTGGCACTGCAATATTTGAAGAGGATCAGAAAGCCTCCCCATCAGTTATCTCTAGAGCCCAGGATGAAAGTTTTAGGTAAAATTTTCAAAAGTGCCTAAGTGACTTAGGAGAAGTTCCATTTTAAAAAGTGACTTAGACATTTCGGACTTTAGAAAATGGGACTTAGCTGCCTAAGTAACTTGGAGCCTTTTGAAATATTGATTCATGGGCCTGATTCTTCTCACTTAAACTAGTCTGATACAGGTGGAACTTGACTGATTTCAGTAGCGTTAATTCCAGATTTACATCAAAGGAAAGCAAAATCAGACCTTAAATCAAGTTTCAAGAGACCATAGTTCTTCATTCCCTAGTATAAATGTTTTTTTTTAAATGCCAGAAACAGCTGAGTTCGAGTTAGGGCTGGTTGGAAATTGTGAAAAATTGTGAGCTTTCAGAATTTATTTTCATGCTACACCAGAATGAAAAAAGTATTTACTTACCTACAGTAATTGTTCTTCTAGATGTTTTGTACACCCGTACATTCCACTGCAGGTCCATGTGTGCCCAATGCACCCGAGTTGGAGACTTTTGCCAGCAGTACCACTAGGTGGTGCCATGCCCCCTATTCTCCTCAAACAGTGAGTCAAAGCCATAAAAGAGGTGTGTCTAAAGTCCCCTTCCTCCTTCTCCTTGTCACTTGTGAAATTATTGTCTGAAGTAGCGGGGAAGGTAGGAGGGTCATTGAATGTATATGTGCACAATGCATCTCAAGGAATAACCATTACTTAAGGTAACTAACAGCTATTTCTCATTCTAGTGATTATGTGCATATATACAGTCCGCTGCAGGTGGCTATGTAGCAGTTCCCTTACAGTTGGAGAAACTTCAAATTATCTGAACAGAGACTGAAATACTGACTTGCCAAAGTTGGCAGTGTCCCAAGAGGCCTGAATGATGTCATAATGTCTGGAAAAGCTGTGTACAGACAACAGCATTTGTGCTTTGCAGATATCTGCTATGAGAATGTTGCTCAAAAAGGCCTGAACTGGACAGAGCCCTGGTGGAATGAGACATTGTGGGTGGAGGAGAGACTTTTGCAAGATTGTAACAAAGTTTAATAGTCAGAGTTCCAGTGTGAGATACATTGAGCTGTCACTGGTTGGCATTTGACTCTCTCAGCGTAGACTACAAAGAACCTGGGAGAAGCTCTGAATGACTTAGTTTGGTGAAGTTGAATGCCAGAGTTCAGCAGACATCCAAGCTGTCAAGTCTTTCTTCAGCTTTGGAAGAGTGACTTTGGGGGGGGCGGGGGACTGAATAGATTGATTCAGGTAGAAAGACAACATCACATTTGGCGTGAATGTGTGGGATGTGATCTGAGAGAAGCCTTGTCCTTTAAAAAAAAAAAAAAAAACATAAGGAGGGCCAGCTAGCAGAACTTGTTGTTCCAAAGTCGTTTTTGCTGAAGCAATAGCCACAAGAAACCCAACTGTCATAGATAACAGAGACCATGACATTGTTGCTATGTGGTCAAAGGGGGTCCCATTTATCTTGACAGAGGTAGGTTAAGGTCTCATAACAGCACTGGATCAGATACCAGAGGGCAGCAATTGACTAGAACTTTCAGAACTCTGGACACCAGAGGGCCATAGAATACAGAAAAAACCTTTATTGGTGCAGATATGGAAGCCGGGTGAACTCTCACAGAAAGGCCAAATGACTTCGAATGTAGTACGTAATCCAGTATATGGCTAATGGCTGAGCTATGTGGTGATACATGCTGAGATTGTGCCTAGATGGGAAATCTCTTCCACTTAGCTGAGTATGTGGCTCTAGTGGAATCCTTCCTGCTGCTCACTAAGACAGCTTAGACATCTCTAGAGCATATTTTTTGCTGAGCATTTAACCATAGATTATCCATGTAGTGAGGTGGAGGGATTGGAGGTTGGAATTCAGAGACCTGTCCTGGTTCTGAGAGAGGAAATCACTGACTAGGGGGCAAAGTTATAGATGAACAGATAAAAATCTGGTGCGTAGGTCTATGAACCAGTAATGACTTTGTCAGATTGGTACCACTAAGATTAATGTTGCTTTCTCCGTTTATGGCTTCTTGAGTACCCTTGGGATGAGACAAACTTGTGGAAATGCAGCAGATGATTGGTCCATGGGAGGAGAAATGCATCTTTAAGGAACTGGGACTGTGCCCTCCCTGGAGCAAAAGGTCTTGCATTTATTGTTTGATGGGTAGCGAACAAGTCTATTTCTGGGTATCCCCACAGACGGATGATCTGGAGGAGGATGTCCTTTCTGATTGACCATTTGTGGTGGTCTACAAAATTCCTGCTGAGGGAGTCTGCAATGGTATTCTCATTCCCAGAAGATGGAAAGCTATCAGGGAAACTTTCTTATATGTAGGTTCCACAGGTAGGTAGACTCCTCAGATAGCTGAGTCGATCTGCTACCTCTCTGCCTGTTGAGATCAAACATGGTAGTGGTGTTGTCTGTTAGGGCTTACACCACCTGGTTCCTGATGGGAGACATAAATATCTCACAGGCCTGACAAATCACATGGATCTCCAGCATATTTGTGCAGAGACTTCTTGGGCTGAGCAGAGTTTGCTCACAAAGCTGGCCAAGGTAGGGCCCACCAGCCTTTGGTAGATGAATCTGTAAACAGTCATATTTGGCTCTGGAGACAGAAAAGGAACCTCTTTGCCCACATTGCAATAGTCCAATCACAATCCAGAGACTGAAACACTCATGCAGGTACACAAACCATCTTGTCCACAGGATGCCTCACTGGCCAATAGACTGAACTGAGCCAGGTCTGTAGATAGCAAAGGTGAAGTCAGGCATGCGGAGTTACATATGTGCATGAGGCCATGTGGTTCAGTAGTTGTAGACACAAAAGCACTGTTGTCATTGGCTTGAATATTAGGCCTTCAGTCAAAGCAACTATAGATTGAAATCTGTCCATCAGAAGAGAGACCATCTTGGTTATGGAGTCCAGGTTTTTTCCTATGACTATTGTACACCATGTCAGCTAGATTTGTCTACATTCAGTTTCAGGCCCAGACAGGAGAACATCTGTCTGATAATGAGGATGCTGCTGTGGACTTGGATGCTTGAGGGTTAATACACTAGCCAGTAATTCAGGTAAGGGAAAATTTGGACACCTAGGTGGTGCAGAGTAGCTGCTACTACTGACATGCGTTTTGTGAAGACCCTTGAGGACAATGACAGGCCAAAAGGGAGCACCGTGTATTGGTAGTGGGTGTCTCCTGCTTTAAAGAGAAGGCATTTGTGTAACCAGGATGTATTGCCACATGGAAGTACGCAGCTTGCAAATCAAGAGTAGCATACCAATCTCCACACTCCAGGGAAGGGATAATGGAAGTGAGGATAACCACCTTGAACTTGATTTTCTTGATCAATCAGTTCAACTTCCTGAGGTCAAACATGGGACATAGGCCACCAGACTTTTGGGGAATTAGGAAGTAACAGGAATAGAATACTTTGCCTCTGCAATGACAAAGAACCTCTTCTATCACTCTCAATTCCAGAAGAGACCGTACTACTGGAAGTGACATGGTCTTATAAAATGGGTCCCAGAAAAGGGATGGGAAAGGTGGGTTGGGGAAAGAGAGGAAGGTGAACTGGATAACATATCCCTTCTTTACAGTGCTCAGCATCCACTTGTCCAATGTTATTTTGTTCTGAACACCATAAAAGAGCGATAGGTGTCTTCCAAAAGGTAGGTAGATAGTGAGACTGGTATGTTGTCCTCAAGGGGGCAATCAAAATGGCTGTTTAAAAGCTGTTGATGTCTTTTGAGAAGGGCCTGATTGAGATGAAGCTGCTTAGTGAGGTCGAGAATTCCTAGGTTGTTTCTTATCACAGCCCTGGAATATCTTCTGGAAATGTGATGTATAGTATGGCTAAAGTCTAAACTGTATCCTCTTTGAGGCTGGGGTACATATCCCCGGAGAGCTCAAAGTGCCTGCGACTCTTTCAGGGTATGCATGGTGTCATCAGTATTTTGAGAGAAAAAGCTTAGATGCACTCAAACTGCAAGTCCTTGATTGTATTTTCCAGCTTCTTTGGAATTCCAGATGCCTGTTTTTAGTCTCATGGTGATGGCAATGTCCATGGATTGTGAAGCAGTATCAGCTTCATCAACAGCTGCCTGGAAGAATGTTTTTGCCATGAGGTGCCCTTTGCAGACAAGAGCCATAAACTGTTCCCTATACTCCTCCATAGTTTGCCTTCAAATTTGGCTAAAGCTGTATCACTAATAAAATTATATTTGGGCAGGAGAGGTTAGCCACCCTCAGTTGCAGGATAGCTGTGGAGTAAGATTTCCTGCTGTACAGATCCAGTCTCTTAAGCTTCTTTTTTTTAGAAGTGGCTTGGGGATGAGAATGGCAGGTGCACTCTCTGGTAGCCATGAGCACTAATGAGTCAGGAATCAGAGGTATGAAAAGAGAATTAAAGTCATTTTGAGGGATTTAGTAGCATCAGTACAGTTTCTTGGCTGTAGGTGGTACAAATGCCGTGGTCTGCCAGCAGGGTTTTTCTGGCTCCAGTAGGGCTTTATTAATGGGAAGAGTGACCCTACCCAGAGCAGGAGTTTGTAAAATATCTAGGAGACTGTGCAGATTTTCTTGAACGAGCTCCATCTGTACGCCTAAAGAAGTGGCCACTCTTATTAAGTGCTGGAAGGTCTTAAAGTCTTCTGGAGGTGGGGTGGTGGATTCAATTACCCTTATCTGGAGATGAGGAAGAAATATGCGATGGGATGTCCAGGGTTCCTCCAGTGTCTCACTGTCCTCAAAAGGGTCCAAACCCATGGGAGGGGGAGCAGTCAGGGGAGCTTGTTCAGAGGGGGGCCTCCTGATTTGGGATTCTGATGGAAGTCTCATCTGTCTTGGAATGGGCCATGACCAGTATGGCCCAGGGAGCTGTACTCCACAGTTTGAACCCCCGAGGGCAGTCCTTTATCTGGGTTAATGGCTTCTTGGGCTGTTAAGGCCTAGCCACTTCCCTGGACATGATTCATGGAGTTTTGCCTTTTGCCTTACAAAATTGTCATTGTTGCTTATTCATTCACATGTTTTATACTCATACTTTTATACTCAAGGTCTGCTAGGGCTTCATGACCACAGTAACAAATTATAGACCAGTCACCCTGTGTCTTATTGAAAAGTCATTTTGTTCTAATAAAGCCCAAAGACAAAACTATTCAAAGCTGCTTTTAAGATCCCATTAATATAGACATAATAAAAATATAACCAATTAAAGTTTTATACTTCACATCTACACTACTATAGGCCTATGTACCCACACGGTTCTGCCTGATTCTCTCTCTGACTCGATGAATATTTAATTATTTATACACAGTGGAATAGCTCCAGAGGGAGAGGGAGACTGACTTTACAGCCCGGTTGTTAGGGCTGTCATCTGGGATGTGGCAGACCCACATTCAAATGCTTGTTTAGCCTGATTCGGATAAGGGACTTGAATGTGAGTCTAACATATCCCAGAGTTTCTCGCTTTCTCTGGTTCAGACCAGAAATTACATTGTGGACCTGAAAAACTTTCATGATGAAAGTTTCATCAAAACGGATACATTTCCATGAAAATTTTTGGTTTCAACGAATCAGCATGTTCCAGCAGAAAAATAATCCATTGAAAAATTGTCTGGCTCCAAGTAGAACACAGCTTTAAGATTTTTATCAATTTTGACGAATGATAGTTATTAGTTCTATAAGAATATTTCTCTCGAGTATTTTCCCAATGATTATTTCTTAATGTTTTTCTACCCTTCATTTGTCTATCTGTTTATGTTGGGTTTTTTTAGATCATAAGCACTTTGGAGCAGGGGCCACAATTTCTTTCTTTCTTTTTTTTTTTTTTGCTTAAGACATTGTGGATGCTACTGGAAACCAATGGTAAGTAATAAAGAAGGGGTAAATTAAGATGGATAGTCAAGAGATATGTGAAAAATCTAGTAATCCCCTTATTCTAAATACATGCATACATGACATGACCTTGGATCTAACTATTTTATGTAACAATAAAAAATGAAATATCTCATTTTCAGCAGTCTCATTTCAAGGCACATTATATGCTTCGAAAACCAGATGAGGGATTGCAAAAGAAAATGACGCATTACTGAAGAAGGTGGAATTTCTCCAATGTTAATCACTTACTAGATCAAAGATATGGTCATGTCTTGCTTTTTATTTGAATACACTGCTCTCCAAAACCCATGAACTGTTCTAATCTGGAAACTTTATTCTGAATGATTAAAGGAATATCATGCTAGAGCTTATGTTTAATTGGAAATCCCATTTGTTTTTCTAGCTTGTGTCATATCTTAGAGATAAATGAATCTTGGCTTAATGATAACCATGCCCAGTCCAAGGGTATGGTATACTAGACCTTTACAACATTGTTAAGAAAATGGGGGTGGAAGGAATGTCTGGAAGTTGTTCATACTAGCCAGGGTTCTTTTTTTCCTCTTTAAACCAAAGACTGAATGAGAACAATAGTGGCTTTTAAGAGAACAAAATTTGGAACGTTGAGTTTTACTAGCACTTTGTGTAAGGTCTGTGCTTCAGGAATGCTGTCAGATGCAGCTGAGAAACTGGGGCCAGCTCTTTGTGTTATGTAAGTTCAGATTTGATCTTGTGGAGTGCAGACCACTGTAAAGGCACCAGTCCAATAATAATCTAAGACAGACGGGGGAAGACTGGGCAGGGGTGTGTGAAAGAGAGAAGATTCTTCTCTAAAAAGGGCACTGTTAAAATTGAATTATAAACCAGGATGTGCAGATTCCATTTAGCTGCCTGGAAAAGCCCACAGTTTCTCTGTTGTTGTAGTAAGGTTTTAATTAAATGCAGGCTCTGGTTATAAATTTTATGGCAACTGCATTTGGATGGCTTCTTAATGATTAAGAAAATGACTCAAAGGAAAGCCATGCTTTAGACTGTGAATGGAAAATTTTGTACAGTATTTTCACTTGGATGATTAGAAGCTTCTGTAAAACAAAGTATTAAAAAGAAATATTAAGCACTTAATTGAATTTGCTGACCAAAATAATGTTGGATCTGCTCAACAATTTAACATCATGTCTCTTAATGAAAAGTCAAAAAAATGTGTAGGTGGAAACAATTATTCAAGGATAGGGAAGCAATATCACTGGCCCAGACAAAGAGCATTCAGATACAGTACAGAAATATCACGAGAAAGGAGGGTTGACAGGCAGAATTATTATTATTATTCATAACCATAGTGTGTCAGAGCCCCAGTCATGGACTAGAACCCCAATGCTCTAGGTGCTGTGCAAACACAGAACAAAAAGACTATCCTTGCCCCACAGAGCTTATGTCCTGCTCTTCATCACCATCTCATCCAAAGTAATGTTTTACTGTTAAATGTATGCAATGTAAATTGCAATATCATTCCTACAGTGTTCTGTGCTAGTCCTCTGAACAATGTAATCCACGTACAGCTGAGAGGATAAAACCATTCACTAGAGGCAAATTAATCTAGTTCCAAAAAGGTTACTTACTTCTGAATAGAAAGGATATTCTGAAATCGCTATGCATTAGGTGGGTATTTTGATACTCTGTGACTTAAATATCCTAGGGAGCTACCATGGGTTTCCCTTCTCTCCTTATCCCATTACTTTTGGAAGTACAGATCCATACCTAAAAATGGTTCTTCTGAGGGTGATGCTGCTCTCTCAGAACATTCCATCCAGTAAGTACTGCCTGTTGGAGGTGTTACTTCTTGGAATGGTAAAATAATATGATTCTGCTGCTGCTCTTCTGAGTTTCTTCTTCTTCTCATTCCCACCTCCATGCCTGTTGGTTTATCTGTCTCCCATGCCGTGTCTAACCCAGGACAAGATTCTGCAACCCTTACCCATCTTGCAAACTCATAGGGTCAGTGATTGCGACTTTTATTTCCCTGTAAAGCACCATACACAGCTAGGATGCCGCACTCCTGAAAACTCAATATTCCTAATATTCTAGAGTTCTGCAGGTGAATCAAATTAAACAACAGGGGATTGTTGTACAAACACACACCCTTCCTGCAGCACTGGTGGAATGTTAAGGCATATAAATATTTATGCTGCATATAAATAAAAAGAATAGCACCCATGAGTATATTTAGGCTTGGCAGAATTCAATGTTTTTTTATCTTTTAGACAGATAATATTGAAGTTTGTTTTTAAGCATTTTTTTTTCCAGTTTTTATTGATTTAAATATTCACAGTTTCAGGAAATTATGGAGGGGTCAGACAAATGAGGGGTTAGACAATAATTATTTAATGACACTAGATACTGAGATTCAAAAAGTTAAGCTTTATAGCCATAAAAACACAAATTGTTACATCACATGTCAAAATATATAAAGGTAGATTTCCTTAAATCAAACTCTAATAAGTTTCTCTTTTCTTACTTTGCCTATATGTAATTTTGATCATTATCAATCAAGCTATTTTTTTCATCAGTTTGTGTGTGTATGTGTGTGTGTGGTGAAATATACCAATTAAAAACAAATTGTTCCAAGTCTTAGCCTAAACCTGCAGACTGGAAATAAGGTGTACATTTTTGACAGTGAGGATAATTAACCATTAGAACACTTTACAAAGGGTTGTGGTGGATTCTCCATCACTGACAATTTTTAATTCAAGAATGGATGATTTTCTAAAAGTCATGCTCTAGAAATTATTTTTGGGGAAGTTGTATGGCCTGTGTTATACAGGAGGTCAGACTAGATGATCACAGTGGTGCCTTCTGGTCTTGGAATCTATGACAGTATATTGCCTACTATTGTATTTGCTGAATACTCAGAGTTGGAGAGTTTGATCAAAAAATTTTTTGTAGATAAAATAGCTTAAAACATCTCATTCTTATTGGTTGTCTATTACAGTTGTGCTAAGAAGTCCCAATCAAGGATTAGGGCCCTATGGTTCTATGTACTATATATAAACAAACTATAAGAAGATAGTACTTGCCCATAGTAGCTCACAACTAAGGTTTCTGACAAGTGGATGGGAGTGGGTAGACAAGGACAAGCTAACTGAAAAACAAACACAATTTGCATAGTAGGAAGATTCTGAGTATGTATCAGATACTATTCCATGTTTTCCTTCACTTTATCATTTATTGAGTCAATCAATGGATTATAGACCTTCAATCAAATTTAATATTTTGCTAATTTTAGTTCAGGTCATTTTTGATTTCTGCTGTATCTCTGGTCTTTGGTGAGTGGAGGCTCTAATGCATGATTGCTCTGTTGGTTAGACCAAGGGACCCAAAATTAGAAAAGCAGGGCTCTTACCCCACATCTCCACTAGCTAGTTGTGTGTCCTTAAGTAACTCCTTCAAGCTCTCTGGGTGAAATTCTGTACCCAATGAAGTCAAAGGGACATTTGCCATTGATTTCAGTGGTTCCAGAAGTTCATCCTTTCTGTGTGTATCCCCAGCTGCAAAAGAGGGATACATACCCAGCTTTGTAAGAGGCGTTGGGATCTTTGAATGAAATGTTCAATATGATTGTGTTAGACTGTAAGCTCATAAAGACTGTGCCTTTCTAAGGGTATGTCTACACTACCCGCCGGATCGGTGGGCAGCGATCGATCCAGTGGGGATCGATTTATTGCATCTAGTCTAGACACGATAAATCAACCCCCGAGCACTCTCCCGTTGACTCCTGTACTTCAGCGCTGTGAGAGGCGCAGGCGGAGTCAACAGGGGAGTGGCAGCAGTCGACTCACCGCGGTGAAGACACCATGGTAAGTCGATCTAAGTATGTTGACTTCAGCTACGTTATTCACGTAGCTGAAGTTGCGTAACTTAGATCGATCCTCCCCCAGTGTAGTCCAGGGCTAAGTGTCTTCAAGATTGGGCACCCCTGCCTTAGAGAATACAAATCCACCTGTATCCTCCAAAGAGCTAGTAACAGCTAACTTTTGTTCCATTCTTCCCCAAATGTTTTGCTGAGTTTCCTCTTGAATTAATTTAAGCTTCTTGCATGTGTTGCTGACTTTTGTTTCATATTGTATCTCAAACAACATTTCTATAAAGCAGTGATTCCCAAACTTGTTCCGTCACTTGTGCGGGGAAAGCCCCTGGCGGGACGGGATGGTTTGTTTACCTGCCGTGTCTGCAGGTTCGGCCGATTATGGCTCCCAGTGGCCGCGGTTCACTGCTTCAGGCCAATGGGAGTTGCTGGAAGCGGTGTGGGCCGAGGGACATACTGGCCGCCCTTCCCGCAGCCCCCAATGGCCTGGAGCAGTGAACCACGGCCACTGGGAGCTGCGATCAGCCGAACCTGCGGACGCGGCAAGTAAACAAACCGGCCCGGCCCAGCCCGGCCCGGCCCGCCCCGTCAGGGGCTTTCCCTGCACAAGCGGCAGAACAAGTTTGGGAACCACTGCTATAAAGAAATTCAACCTGAAGTATTTAAATGGTAGTTTTTCCCTTAAATACACTGCACACATTCTTGGTTTTGGATTAATTACGATCTCAATTAACCCAGTGGCATCAAGACTTCTCTCAGGTGACATTACCCTGCCTTTGTATGCAGTATTTCTGTGAGATTTCCTAGACCAAATCACTGCAACTTTTCTCCTTTGAACATGTAGCTAATAGTAAGTATTATTGTGCATATCTTTTGTGTTGTGTGTGTGTGTGCGTGTGCATGTGTAATTATTTGAAATGGTCCAAATTGACGCTTTTACCTTAAAATTCAGGTTTGGAAGGGCCGAACTATGATCCAAAATATATCAGTAATTTATACGAGCAGTCAGAATTTGTAGATAGACTATAGCCATATTCACTGGTATGGCCTGACTGCTTTACATTGCTCTGACAGCTCAAAATAAACCCTGCATAACTGGCTGGATTAAGACAGCTTGATGACGCTTGATTGTTGGAACAGCGCAAAGCTGCCAAGTGTACCAGTGAATCTTGCCCAATATATTGTGTGTCCAATATAAAGAGCATGTAATAGGCTTTGCCTCTCCACTAGGTTTGAGATAGAAGCTGTGGAAATGGGAAGGGTAAGTGTTCTTTGGCAGAGGGGTACGGGGGGGTACCAAGGGGTTACAGGCATAGGCACTGACTTTTAGTTTTGCTGGTGGGTGCCCTACAATGCCTCCGGCCCTCCTTGAGGTCCCGCCCCCATTCCACCTCTTCCTGCCCCCTCTCCCGAGACCCCCATGCCTGAGTGTCTTCCACCCGCTATGACTCGCTCTTTTCTGCCCCCTCCTGACTTAAGGGAAGTGAGGAGGGGAAGGAGCAGAGAGAAGCGAGTGGCTGTGCAGCCCCTCTCAACAGCATAGGGGCAGAGTGGGGCAAGCTGCTAAACAGTTGATTGGCAGCCAGCCCCAGGGCCACCAGAGCAGCAGCCCCGGCCAATCCCGGGGTGTTGAGCACTCCCTATTTTTTTCTCCATCGGTGCACTGAGCACCCATGGAGTTGGCGCCCATGGTTACAGGAATCTCCTGAGTCACCAGAGGTCTCAAATGAAATTCAGTGTTTCACTGGTCATTAATATCATTGTAGAGTACATGTACAGGTGTGGTGTAGGAAGTTATGTATATATACTGAAAATGTTTTTTTTTTTATGTCCGTGCCTAGGTACTGTTCACCAGCAAAGGTGAAAAACAGATATTCTGTCTAATGATATATTTATCCATCTATCTGTTTATGTGTAAATTGAGCATTGTCTCATTCACAAAGGGTCTCCTATCACCAATCTGAACCGAATGCAAATGAAGCCTTTTAAGAAGAAACTAACAGAAAGAGAAAAACAGCAGGGAAGGGGAGAGAAACTTATCTTGAGGTACACTTCAAAGGTTTGCGCTACTATATTTTGGGGGGGCAAAGAAGACAGCCTGGAATCCCTTACCTAGGAAGTAAAGGGTCTTTGCTTCCTGAAAATGAGTTCTCAACCAGGCTTGGCTGAAAACACTGGAGAGAACTTTGGGTGAGATAAGTTTCTTTAGACAAGAGAGTAATTTCTTAGTTTAGTTTCTAGAAAGCATGTTATGATTTTGTTTTATATGGAACCATTTGTTTCCAGTATTTTTACTCACTGCCACTTGAATCTCTAATCTTTGATAATAAACTTATTCTTGTTTTCACTATAAATATATCTAAGTGCTGTGATGTTAAGTAAAGGGATGATCTTGAGTTGAAATTTACAAGCTGGGGTGTACTGTTCCTTTGGTAATAGGAGGTCTGGTAATTCTGTGACTGTTCAGTGGATAAGGGGCACGGGGGGGGGGGGGGACACTGTAGGAACACTTGGAGGACTCAGGAGTTAATGTGTGCCTGTCACTATCTTAACAGAGAGTGTGAAGCCTGTCGGGATCTGAAAGTTAGGAAGTGCTTGTGCTGCCAGAAGCTGTTGGTTTCAGGGAGCTGATCTACCACAGGCACAGACAAAACTGTTTCATGCCAAGAGCAGGTGGTGGTAATGTGCCTCACAGCCCTGTGTATCCCAGGGAGCATCACATACAGTATTCTAGTGGAGTGCAGCATACTACCCAGGGCCGGCTCCAGGCACCAGCGCCGGCACCAGTGCAGCAAGCAGGTGCTTGGGGTGGCACATCCGGCTCTTTGGCAGCGGGTCCCTCAGTCCCTCTCGGAGGGAAGGACCTGCTGCTGAATTGCCGCCGAAGAATGAAGCGGTGGTGGTAGAACTGCTGCCGAAGTGCCGCCGATCACGGCTTTTTTTCTTGTTTCCTTTTTTGTCCGCAGGTGGGGGAGGCACGAGCGCGGGGGCCCGCCCTGACACTACCACGGGTGGGGGGGGGGGGGAGAACACTGAGCTTGTCAAGCTAGAAATCTAATTTCTTTAAAAAAGAGGAGCCTGAACTTCAGTAACCTTTAAAAGGCTCACCCAAGGTTTAACACACTTTTTGATGGATCTCAGGGTGTTTTACCAGGTTCCCGGTTTTATTTTAAGCCATTACGTGCAGGAATCCTGCACTATCTGCAAATATTGCTTCCCACTATAGTTTCCTTCTTTACTTTTAGCCATCTTGTAGGAGACAGTACAATGATCTTCTAACCCCCGCACCTCTCTAATCTTTAGGGAGCAGCCAGTTAGTGCCTTTCCCCAGATATTCAGGAAGGAATTATAGATAAAACTGAGAAATTAAGTAGCAGCTGTGCTGTGAATTACAGAGGGACCACAATGCTCTGGAAAAACTGTTAGTGCAGGTGTTTTGCCACTTGAGCCATGTTTATTGACCTGCATATGCGGGGTCAAATTCTTTGTTAGTGTAAATGGGCTTTCTTTCCTCCAGCTTAAATCATTGGTGCTGTGCCCAATCAGATCAGCAGAGAATTTAGCTCATCATTTCTATTTCCTGAAAGCTATAAATTTAGAAATAAAATAAAAGCAAAAACACTGATTGACTGTGATATCTTTCTGTGACTTTCCAGAAGCTATCCTTATCAAAGAACTATAGTATATCACAGCCCATCAGTTTGCTAAGATGGGGGGGGGGGTACATGTGGAGTCCAACAATTAGCATAATTTCTATTAAAATACAGCATATTGCTATAGTACAAGCCAATATTTTAAGTGGCAAAATATATTTATTTTGATGCTTTTAGATACAGCCCTAGTCTTCAGAGTTGGAACTATTATTCATATTGTGGTAGCTGTTCTTAGCTAACTGCACTGATTTCTTATTAAAATAAATTTTATTGATAGATTTATTAATCTTCAGGGAAAGACGCGGTGTAATTCTCTCCTCTGTGTTAAAAAGAGAGTGGTTAGGTATGGAAAAATAGATTGAGTACAGACTTTGTCATTTGTTTTTAATTTAATTTAAATATTCGTTGTGGCAGTCATAACTTCGGGGAAGATGCTGAACTGAAACCAAATTTTGGATCACAGATTGCATGTTTTTGGGGATTTGTCCACAAGTAATCCCATATTTCATTCCTAAATTAGAAATTATTCCGAACTACAGCAAATGCTTTTTTACCTTGTGACGAAATTTGTGGTTTTAAATGATTTACTACAGTGGACTAAGTGCTTTATTGATTCTTAAAAAATGACTAGGAAGCTCATTAAAAACAACATGAACCTCATTAAAGTTTCTCTCATCTCAGAAAAGGTGTCCCTCCTTAAGGAATTTTTTTCGTGGGTTTGGTTCTCTGACTCATCACTGAGGAGGATGGAAAACTAGTCAAAATAAAATGATAGCTTGAAATATAATTTTACAAAACTGTCATGCACAGATGATCATTTAATGAAGGACAGTACAAAATGGGCTTCATAGAGCAGGTGGAATTGAATAAAGAATAATTTAGGCAGAATATAAGGTCTATTAGACTGTAGAATATTCTTACAAGGGAAATGATGGAAGCTGCATTGCTTGAATCATTTATAGCCCGGCTGGATAAAGAAGGATAGATTAGATTATCTTGTTTGCTTCCATCTCCAATATTTATGATTCTGTGAAAATTCCAAGTAAGGGTGTTGCTGAGGAAGTGATTTGACAGATCCCTGGAAACAGCAGCACATATTTCAAAGTTTTAAACATTGTTTTCTCATTCTTCAATGATTTCATCTCACAGGACTAGCCAGAGTAAGAGATGTACTCCCAAATCAACAGTTTTACAAGAAAAATTTTCAAAAGTATTCAGCATGGGGCTACCTCTGCTCCCATTGCAGTCAATGGGACTTCTAGCATTAACTTCAATGGGAGCAGAGTTAGGCCATTCTAAATGCTTTTGAAAATCAGATCCTTAATTTCCTGGGAAACAATGGCTTTGTTTGGCTGTTTTTTTGCATTGTTCTCCATCATGTTTTCTCTTTTTTTCATCACACTGCTAAATTTAGATCAGTGGTTCCCAAATTATAGGTTTTGTTTTGGCAGTGGCACACAGAGAACTCACGAGTCCCCCTTGGTGTGGGTTTTCCTCACTTCCAGCTGCTAAATCACACTAAAAGAGAATTTCCACATAAATTTGCAATTGTGAATAGGAGGGGAAGTCCACACATAATTATGTGTGGGAAAGGAGTTCCACAAGACAATTTGCATTAACATATGATCCATGCTATGAAGTAGTTGGAGAACCCTTGATCTGAATACACCTTCTATGCTATGGCCATATTGTGTCTGATGACATGTCTACTTTATAGGTGTTTATGGGTGTACTGCTGTGGGATTGTAGGGGTTAAATTTTTCAACATATTATAGATGGTTTGGCATGGTGTTATAGCTGGTGATATCACTTGACATGCACCCTAATGTAATGTACAGATGTGACCATTTACTTTCCTTGGGATTGCTCTTGTCTAAATCTATGTCTACACTACAGCATATGTCAGTAAAATTTATGTCACTCGGGGTGTGAATATTCCACCCCCCTGAGTAACATAAGTTACACTGACACGAGTGTTTGTGGTGCATAGCTTATGCTCCGTGAGGAGGTGCCGATGGGAGAGCTGCAATGCTGTACGTATAGACATCTCCTAAGTAGATTATATAGTTTCTCTCTATGTAAAGAGGTAGAATCTTTCCAACATGCACTTTGAAGTGAAGGGATAACAAAGGTCTGAGTCCTGAATACTGCATATATCCCTATTACCACCAGCATTAGATCACCATCATGATGTGAGAAACCACGTAAAATTCAGAGGCAGCACAGGGGCTTCTGTGGGAGCATGAATGGAAGACTAGATTAAAACAAGAGGCTGATAACACTCAGTCTTGTGTTAATATTTCACAGTCCAGATTCAAAGCTCAATGAGTCAAAGGAGGAGATAGGAGAGTCTCAGACTTAGGCCAGAGCCATTGCTTGGCATTCATCCCAGGTAAACAGTTGCATATAATTTCATTCCCGTAATTTTCCTTTACTGAGAATTTAGAGATATAAAAGAAACATTTTAGGCATTTTTAACCAATTAAAAGGTTCTGTTTCCATCTCTTTTTGGGTGGAGCTGTTTGAGGGCTTGTGTACACCATGTTTTAACATGTTAACTAACATGATTGAAATTCTAGCATAGACATGGTCAACAGATATTTCAATAATAAGAGTGCTCCAGACACAATTATTTGGCTTAAGGCTCCGGGACACAGTCCCCAAAGAAACATAAATATGAATCCTAGTGGTTTCAATGCAACTTGGCTTTTTTTAGAATTTGAACAAAACAAGCCATCGTTAACAATAAATAAACCAGATAGCTTTAAGTGCTTTTGTATAAAATATCATAGGTTCAGTCTTCTCCTGACTCATATGTGGGCCTACCTTTTGTCTCCTTATTCTTTTAATCTTGCATGTGCATAAATGAATTATATATTCTTACAGTTACACTGTAATGTCTTTCCTGTCTTCTCCCTTTTTTCCTGTCCTTTTATAAAGCTCTGGGGGAAAGAACTCTTAACCACGATGCTTTCTAAGCAGTAAAGATGAAGCAAGAATAGACTGATGCCAAGTTGTTAATGGCTATAGGTACTACATAAGACTCTATCTTTCTGAAATATAAGCTATGGTTCAAACAACCATTACAGACATGATGCACAAACTACTGGGTTAGGTTTACTGGCATGTGTTATGTAGGAGGACAAACTAGATGATCATAGGTCTCTTCTGGCTTTAAATCTATGAATCTACATCATTATTTTCCAGTATTATTGTACACTTTATCTGCTTCAGTTATATCCTTGGTGAATAATGGTGCAAAGCTCAGATGCTCTTAATGTCTTCCCATATCTCACTGAACCCAATAGGCACTTTGGACAAAAATAACTTTTATATTATCATTATATTATCATTCATAATAGATTTACTTATAGATTTACATAATAGATTTAGATCTATAGACTTATAGATTTACATGATAGATTTACTTATATAATAATAGATTATATGTAGATAATAGATTTACTTAGCAAATTCCAGAGGAATTCCCCCAATACACTGGGTAGTTGATGTATAAGGAATACAATTAACTTCAAATATCTGTATGTATAAGAGTGTCAATAACCACAATAGTAAAAAAATAATTTTTATACAAATTTTAAAATGGTTGCCGTAAATCATTTGGACTATGTATGAGTGAAAAATTCAATTTCTAAGAAGAAACTTATACTGACCTCTATGAAGGAACAGTGGAAAAACAATCAGTAATGAAACAGTCAGCTGACATTCTGTCTCACAAGGGAATCTGAGATATTGGCCTAAAGCAATTTATATGAAATGGATTAAGAAGAAGGGTGTGTCACACACTTGAATTGTGTTGCTTGGCTAGTAAACTTTGGAACTCTGGTCAGTACACTGGAAGATTGAGAGGAATCCAGGAAGCAAAAAAAAAGAGCATTTGCAACATCAAAAGGCTTATTTAAATTCAGACTGATGCATTGCAGATTCTATTAATAAATGCTGGAGGGTTTTGTTGCGTTTGTTGGAAATTGTGTTAGGACTCCTTACTGGGATGGTGGGTAGGATGGCATATTATATATTGAAAAGGTGTTAAAGAGCATTTGGAGCATGTTCAGTAGCTGCTGGAAAAACTGAAGATGGCTAATTTGATATTAAATCTGAACAGTATAAATTTTCCTGGAAGCAATTAAGTTTTCTGGCAAGTTTACTATCTGGAAAAAGAGATTGTTAGTGATCCTTATAAAATATAGGCCATCTATGTTTTTACAGTTCTGAACATTTCAACATATAGATTGAAAGTTTTCTTAAATTTGGAAGAATGGTAACATCCACTATATCAGGTTTCAGAGTGGTAGCCGTGTTAGTCTGTATCAGCAAAAAGAACTTGGAGTATTTGTGGCACCTTAGAGACTAACGAATTTATTTGGGCATAAGTTTTAGTGGGCTAAAACCCACTTCATTGGATATATGCAGTGGAAAATACAGTAGGAATATATATATATACACAGAGAAATGAAAAATGGGGGTTGCCATACCAGCTCTAACAAGACTAATCACTTAATGTGGGCTATTATCAGCAGGAGAAAAAAAACTTTTGTAGTGATAATCAGGATGGCCCATTTCAAACAGTTGACAAGAAGGTGTGAGTAACAGTAGGGGGAAAATTAGCATGGGGAAATAGTTTTTACTTTGTGTAATGAACCAACCACTCCCAGTCTTTATTCAAGCCTAATTTAATGGTGTCCAGTTTGCAAATTAATTCCAGTTCTTCAGTTTCTCGGAGTCTGTTTTTGAAGTTTTTTTGTTGAAGAATTGTGACTTTTAGGTCTGTAATTGAGTGATCAGGGAGGTTGAAGTGTTCTCCGACTGGTTTTTGAATGTTGTAATTCTTGACGTCTGATTTGTGTTCATTTATTCTTTTGCGTAGAGATTGGACACAAATCAGACATCAAGACCCTGAGCTGCTCTTTTCCAGGGGTCCCACCAGGTCAAGGCCAATCCGCTCGAAAGGAGCGCCAATCACTGGTAAAGGTACCAGGGGGGCCCTTGGTATCCCCTTTGAACTGGACTTCTGGCACTCAGGATGTCTTGATGTATGCCTGGCCAGAAGAACCGTTGGGCCACCCCAAATGCCCTGCCCAGGAGACTGCGAGGGCCAGGTGGAGTAGTCCTCTTTGGAACCTCTTTGGGACCAATAATTGGTGTAACTTGGCTCTCATCTCCGGCTCCTGGGCCACCCGATAAAGCAAGTCCTTGTGGATCTCAAAATGGGGGCTTTGGGGACCGGTGTTGCAGAGGGTGGGCTTGCCGCCTGCTCCCAGGCTCGGCTGAGGCTGGGGTCCCCTCTTTGTTCATCCAGAAAATCTCCATCAATATCCAGCCATTCCAGCTCTTCCCTGTTGGACTGTCGGCTGGGGCTTGACTTTCCTTGGTTACTTCAGAGCCTCTCGACGTCCTCTCCAAGGGGTCCTGGGGCCCTTTTTGACCTAACAAACTCTGCCTCCCATGGTGTACTCTCCCCTTCTTTCAGGCCGTCTGCTCCACCCCCGTATAAGGTCAGTGAAACCCAGCCAGTCGCACCCCAGAACCACGGGGTAGGCTAACCTAGGGGCCACCCCATCTAGGCAAAGCACTTCCTGTTGAGCTGCCTCCAGTCGCACCCAGATGTATATATTGTAACCGTATTGATGCCCCGGTGGGGTGGGAATGCTCCCGTGTGGATGATAGTCTGGCTGCACCCCGAGTCCAACAATGCCACGATTAGAGTTCCCTCCACTCTCACCGGGATCACGATCTTCGGTGGCCCATCCTTCTGGGCTCGTCGGTCAGTCACCAGGACCTGCCCATAATTACAGTCCATGTAGGGACACACTCTCCTGAAGTATCCTGTTCGTCCGCACTAGTAGCATCGGTCCCAGTTTCCCTCCATGGGTGGGGTACTTTGTGATAGGCTCGGTTTCCCCGGTGATTCCTCCTGGCACTGAGACAGGTGTGCCCCCGAAGGGCCCTGTGTCCTGAGGGTCGTCGGGAACCCTGTCTGCCTGGCATACAACTGGGGGCTTCCCCCTCCTGTCTTAGGCATCGCTCCCTCTCGGGGTTGGTCTCCTCCTCCTGAACTCCTTGTCCTAAGACCCGCTCGTTCCTCCTGCTCAGCTGCCATGTAATCTTTGGCGAGGGACGTAGCCTCTGCGAGAGTCTTTGGCTGGTGTCGCTGCACCCACTCCTTCCTCCCGGTGGGCAGGATCCGAAGGAACTGCTCCAGCACCACAGTCTCAGCCACTTGGCAAATGGTGTGGCGCTCTGGCTCTAGCCTCCTCCAAACAGAGGTTGCAGACCCTCTGGGCTACTACCCATGGTCTGGCCCCCGGCAGATATTTCTCTCAGCGGAGCCTCTGCCGGTACGTCTCCGGGTTGATGCCCATCTGGTCTAGGATGGCGGCCTTAACCTTCTCATATTGCAGCACCTCCTGTGGGTCAAGATTGCGATAAGCAGCCTGAGCTGGCCCCATTAAATATGGGGCTAGAATAGTGGCCCAGTGTTCGGGGGGCCACTGAGTGGCAGTAGCTACCCATTCAAAAGTCACTATGAAGGCCTCGGGGTCGTCCCTGGGCCCCAAATTTGTAAGAAGTACCAGTAGTCTCCCAAGGCCATCCCCAGGTCCCCTCCAGCTGGGGTGTGAGAAGGACTTGAGGACGACTTCAACAAAGCTGACACCTTTTGGAAGAGCCGATCTTGATTTACTTGCTGCTGGGCAGCCAATTCCCGAATCAGCTGTTGCTGTGATTCTTGTTGCTGTGCCACCTGCAGTTGCTGTTGGGTAGCCAGTTGCTGTAGCAGCTGCGACTGTTATTGCTGTTGTTGTGCAACTTGCTGCTGCTGGTTTTCCAGCAGCCATTTCAGGAGCTTCTTGGTCTCTATCCTGTAAGCATGGGTCCTTCTATCAGGCCCTGGTCAGTGCCCGCATTCTCCACCACGTGTGGTGGGTTTTGTACCTCGTCGACCCCTTAAGTCAGGGGGTGGGGCAAGTGGCAACCCTGCCTCTCTACGCCTATGTCTATTTTTACCCCCCCGGTAGTCAGCACAGTGTGGCCCAATGGCCAGGGTCCGTACACTGCCTCTCCCTGAGTGGGGAAATGCGGCCTAGCAGCCAGAGTCTATGCAATGTGCCCCTAGGGCAGTGCGGCCCAATGGCTGGAGTCTGCCTAATTCCCCTCCCTTCGTGGGATAGTGCAGCCTAGCGGCCGGAGTCCATGCTGCCCTCTTTGGAGGCAAAACAGGGGTCAGATAACTTGGGCCATCGCAAGGGGGTGGTGGCCGCTGGTGGGGGGTCTGGGCCCACCCGACTCCACTGGGCCCCGACCCAGAGCCCTGCCATTGGTGTAGCGGTCTGCCACGGGGTCAATGGGGAATCGTACCGAAACATGCTGACCTCCTAATGGTGGGAGGTACCACTTCCTTGCCTTCCCTGGGTCACTTCCTACCAGTTCTCTGGCAGCAGTAGGCCATATGGCATCAGCGTCTCCAGGTTCCTCAGCACCTGACACTCCCTGGGCTTCTGATAGCGTCAGGCCTCTTGTCCAAGTTTCTGGCTCTTCAGCTCTCATAGGTAAGGGCTGTAACATCTCCTGGGCTGGAGCCTCTGTCGAGCATCCTTCCTCCTCGGTAGCCAGCCCTGACTGAGCAGCTCTGGAGACTTTTATACCTGACTTCCAGTTGGAGCATGCCCAGCAGAGCCTTAGGGGGTGGGGCTTCCTCTGCTAAAAGGGAAGGGTTAACCTGCTCAGTACCAGTGCTGGGCCGATCCGCCCCATCACAGGAATATTTAGGATTTATTTGGGTTGTGAGAAAGAGCTGGTACACTAGTTAAATAGACATTTTGTAATTACTGTTGACCATAATGTAATTATGTCTTAGGTCATCCAAACCTAGGCCAGTGAATACTATTTCCTTCAGTACATTTTCTAGTGCTTCTGCCACTCCCCCTCATCCCCACACCTTCAAAAACAAAACTTTACATGACCCAAGCAGAAGCAGTGGGTATCTTACCACTTGCTTGGGTGGTAGTTCTATAGCTTAACAGATCATAATTTTTTCTGCCCCAGATCTTACTTTCAATTTCTTTTACAAAAATGTTAAAGTTAAACTGAAATGTTGTTTAAACATAAAAGAAGGAAAAGTTAAGCAATTCTAATTCATTCATATTACAGTATCTATACACAGATTTCAAAAATTACCTACAAGTACATTTTAAAACAAAATTGTTTATAGTGATATCCTCTTTTACTTATCTTCCAAGACCTGAGCTCTGGTTCTCCTGCAGAAGTAAATAATGACACCACTAACACAGAGCAAAGAGTTGAATTACCTACCCAGCTTTGTGTTAAAGTTTGTATATCAATCAGGCCCTGGTGTCTATAATGGTCAAATGAAAATTCCAGTTCCGGACACACTTAATCTTTCAAACAAGTTTGAATCTATGTCCAGATTTGCAGCTCAGTCCCATATCTAAGAGATAGCAATGCCATGTCCTTGAGCGGGAAAAACACAGAACCCTGATTTCAGATTTTGGCAGGTAATGAGGTTTTGAGTTTCCCTTTGAAAAGATTGGGGTTAGAGTAGGGAAACACTGATTGATTATTTTTATTGGAAAGGGTAGTAAAGATAGCCTTGTTTGACTTAGTATGTCTTTGGAGGGGAGGGGGACTGTGTTGCAGCAAGGACTGAATCTAGCTCATTTTCCCTTAAGCTTACACAATTTCTTGAGTAAAATTCTGATCAGAGACTTCTCAGACACAGCTGGTACAAGCTGTGATGCTATATACTGGGGAAGGTGGCCATCTACATTAATATGGTTGCCACTTGTACAAAAGTGTGATAAATCTTGTACAAAGTATGCCTTGTAAGGTATCATTTGAAAAGTTATAACCTGCTGTGTAGTATTATCTTGTTATAATGTGTGTATCAACGTTGTGTATGGAGTTATGACATTTTGCTATGTGGTTGTAACTCAAACCTGTTGTGAGTCTGGGAAATGCCCAGGTTAGCAGAGGTTAGCTGTGCAGGAGTAACAAACTAGAAACACTCCTGTTTTTCAGTCCCAGAGACACCTTGTACATCAGGTTCCACACAGAAAAGACAGGCAAAGATTTGCAATTCGAATGAAGGGCTGGTGGAAGAGCACATAGACTTCGGAGTGGGGTAACCCAGCATGTAGGCGATGAAGACCTGACTCCATGGCACAGATAGGATTTTTCCAGAAAAGAGTCAAAATATGAAAGGCAAGAACAAAGGCCCCTGATTACCTCTGTCCTCTTTCCTATCATTTCTGGACTGATGAACTTTGACAAAGAAAATTTTGAACAAAGGACTGAGGTCCCCAATACTATTTGGGCAAATCCAGAGAGACTGATAAACTAGCAGATAAAAAATCCCTATTAACATTTTAGATTTACAAGCTTTAATTCACCTGTAATGTAACTTGCCTGCTTTAAACATCTGAATAACTTTCATTTCTTTCTTAGCTAATAAACTTCAGTTAGTTACTAAATTGGCTGGCAGTGTTGTCTTTGGTGAGATCCGGAGCATCTAGTGACCTGGGGTGAGAGATTGATCCTTTGGGATTGGGTGTAACCTAACGTGTGGTGATTTTTGGTTTTAATAACCTTTCATCACAGAAGTCCAGTTGGTCCGAGTGGAGCACTAAAGGGTCTGTCAGTAGCTTTATGGTGAGCTAGTAAAGTGACCCAGGAGCACACATATATTGCTGATTTGGTTAAATCTAACTATTGAATATGCCACCAGGTTGGGAGTGATTGCCCAGTTTGGACAGTCTGACCTAATATTGGCACTCACAGTTGTGACTCTGACTAGACCCCAGTGTCAAAAAATATAGACATTTTGAAACACTGACATATCCAACAATAGGAAAATAGCAGAAAATAAAGCAAAAAAACAAACAGAGGCATATGATCATTGGATCACACTGTCTCTTTCTGTGCTTCACTACAGTTTTGGGACTGAATCCAAGCATTACTCTTTGGGAAAGAGATGAGTAAACATACTTTTCAGGGAAGATTACCTGCATTTCTTCAGATTTCTGCCAGTAAACAGCGGGGCGGGGGCGGGGGGGAAGGAGGGAGAGAGAGGTGGGCTACTCTTGGAGTCTGGGCTACATCTACTATGAGTTTGAGGCAGTTCAGTAATCCTTCTAATAAGCAGCTTGAATATAGTGTTTCTTCACTTTCTGTTAATGACTTGTTGTCTCATTGATATCTTTTCCAAACTGGTAGGCTTGGATTAAATCTCTAGACTGAAGTAAATTATATGAGCAGAAGTTAGTCACACATGTATTTTCTTTTGGTCTTTCTCCTCTTCATTTATAAGCATATCAAAAGCCTTCCTTTCCCTACTGCAACTGAAAATGAAGTGCTTCTGTGCACATTTAGTTGGTTCACAGGTATGGATAGATTAATTGGGTTAGATAAAGTAAGTATTCACTCAAATCTTCACTCTAAAGCTCTATTAAGTCTGAACGTTCTTGTGGTTCAGAAAAAGTTCCTTAATTTTTATCTTTATTTCTACTGCCTCTGATCTTTGGAAGCCTGCAGCTATTCCACTTCAGCCTGTGATACAGATTTATCATTTCATTTTATACACTATGTTTATCAGCAGCTTTCTACAACAATCAAAAGGCATACAATTTTACAACATTAAAACAGGACCTCACAACTAAGACCGTCCACCTAAGGTAAATCCTCCCATTTTAAATTGCTTATACAGAAACAGCCTGAGTAAATAGATATTGTCAAATCTTGTAAGGTATACCTGATCACTACTTGGATGAGAAACCTCCAAGGAAAACCAAGGTGCTACAGGAGATGTTGATTATTTGGAAAGTGACACTGCGTCTTCTGAGTTATTCTGAACCAATATTCATCAGGTTGTTAAGGGGCCCTGCACGTCTGGAGGCGCCTGCCACCTTTCAAATGGACTACTTTGGGGTAAAGTCCTATGAGAAAGCTCACTAATGAGCAGGAGCAATGGAGTTAACTAGAACCTGCAAAGAGAGTTGGCTGACATTTTTTCATGAAAATGTTTCGGAAGATATTTTGACTAACTGGTATAAAAACCTATGGAGACAGAGACAGGTTTTTGGTTTATTTTCAGTTGCAGAAGGGATGCTAGTTGGTTCAAGAACCCAACGCTCCTGGGGTAGCAGAGCATACTGACTCCCCAAGGGGCTGTATATCTATCACCAAGCCCTGGGACATGACCCGTGCTTTTACATCTCTTCAGAGCAGCCCTGTGGCTCATTCTTGCTTCTCCCAATCAGTGACATGGTAGAAATAGTCCCCCTCTCCCAGGTTTTCAGAAGGCAGTGGATGGCCACTTCCCTCAGAAACCTTTTCAGGGAGGGACCCAGTTGTGGGCTACTGCCTCCCCATACCATAAGAGTCTCTTGTGGAGGAAGGTACAAAGAGGATGTACCAGTCTCACCTCCTCATGAGTGGCTGACTTACAGTAAGAAAAATCTCCCCTTCTCCTTGCAGCCCTTCAGTAACTAAACTCATTGGGAGAGCAGACTCATAATCCATTGTGTGGTAACTAGAGAACATGATATTATAATTATCATGTGTATTCATTTTACACAGATGTCAATGATTATACAAGGTGCAAGGCAGTGGGGCATCAGGTCTGATGCTTGTAGCTATTCATAGCAGTAATTAAGCCTTAAACTGAAACAGGATTTCTAGGAATAAATACTTGGTAAGATTAAAGGTCTTTGACTGGTCAACTAGCCATCAGTGCCTAGTTCAGATGTGGGCAAACTACGGCCCGCGGGCCACATCCGGCCCGCAGGACCATCCTGCCCAGCCCCTGAGCTCCCGGCCGGGAAGCTAGTCCCCGACCCCTCCCCCGCTGTCTCCCCTCCCCCGCAGCCATACGAGCTGTGGTCTGGCCCGCTGCTCCCGATGGGCAGCGTGGGGATCACAGCTGGCTCTGGCCAGGTGTCGTGGCTACGAGCTCCTGCTGCTGGTAAGGGGACGGAGAGCGGGGGGGTTGGGTAAGGGACCGGTGGGTTCTGGGGGGCAGTCGGGGGGGCGGTTGAATGGGACGGAGGTTCGGGGGGTCGGTCAGGGGATGGGGATGTGGATAGGGGTCGGGAGGGCAGTCAGGGGATGGGAGCGGGGGGGGGACTAGATGGGGGGGTCCCAGGAGGAGGCGGTCAGGGGACAAGGAGCAGGGGTTCTGAGGGGAACAGTCAGGGGGCGGGAAGTGGGAGGGGGCAGATAGGGGGCGGGGGCCAGGCTGTTTGGGGAGGCACCGCCTTCCCTACCCAGCCCTCCATACAGTTGTGCAACCCCGATGTGGCCCTCGGGCCAAAAAGTTTGCCCACCCTGATGTAGATAGACAAGTGCAAGTACAGCATTTATGCATGAACACCCATACCCACTAACACATCTGAGCAAGCTATTTTGAGCAGGCTCACTTTACAAAATGATGGAATTTCTATTCAAGGATGCCAGAAAAACGTTCGTGTCTCCTAAAATACCACAGGAGAGAAATTTTCAATTATATGCTTCAGTTTGGAATAGAAATACCTTTTCCATTCACTTCTCTGGAAATGGAACTTTTACCACACTAAATTCAAGCTTTTATTTGGAAGGAATTAAGCATGTAGAATAAGGTGATGTACAACTGAAATACATTTAAATTTACTGTAAGCTCTTTGAGATGCAGACCTCGTTAACTTGCTGATATATACTTGGAGAGTAACATGTCTCTGTAAAAATAATGACTAGTAGCAATAACGTGAAGACCTTGGTGAGACCACTGCTTTCTTGAAGTGAGGACATATCAATTATTGACTTTCCTCAATATGCAGTGAACATTATTATAGTGAATGCAGTGTTGGGCCCAGGACAGTAGAGAGACAAGGTGGGTGAAGTAATATCTTTTATTGGACCAACTTCTGTTGGTCAGAGAGACAAGCTTTCAAGTCACACAAAGCTCTTCTAGTGGCAGTAGCTTGGAATGACTGTTGGGAGATTATGCATGTATGCTGATATGACTTTAAAATAATACTCAATGGAAGATTCACCAACTGTCAAAGCTAAGATGCCTGAAAGGTTCACCAGACATGTAGAAGTCATCTCATTATATCTTTTCCCAGGCTTCTTATCTGCACATTGTGTGGGCCAAATGATCTTTGCTTGTGTTTTCTATCATGTTGGGCTAAGGATCTTCTCTGGTTAATTGTCTGTGTGGTTTTCTGACAGCTGCTATTGAAGAAAGGAGAAAGCGGTTCATCTTTTCAAGCTTGCATTTCCTGAGAGGGATATTCAGGTAAATATAGATGACAGATGTTTACATTTCTCTATGGGGGTTTTATTTGTTGAGGCTTTCCAAAGCACACTGATTGTGCATGTAAAGCAAACCACAGAAACGTTTTAAGCATTTTAAAGGCAAGAACTTAAAGTGACCCCATGCAGGTAGTGAAGAAGTGTAAGGCCATGGGTAGCAGCACAGAGGGGAGAACAGTGTCTCTGGGACCACTATGCCCTACCTCTGTACATATGGGTGGGAATAGTTGAGGAACAGGGAGTGGTCTGGCTCTGCACCCCTGTGCACTGACCAGCACAGGTGCACTAGGACTCTGAGGGACATAGGCTACTGTAGGTGAATGCTCTCCCTATGTACCTGGCTGCTGTGGAGGCATCTGTAGAATTTTTTTTTCTCTTAAGGACAGACTTGGAGGAGGTGGGAGAGGTTGCTTGGCACACTAGAAGGAAGAGGAAGCTGCAGGAATAGAGGGCAGCTTGATAAAAGATGGAGAGCAGTGAGAAGAAGAGGGAGACAAAGGTTTCATTGAGGCAGAAGGGATTGGCAAGGTTTAGATGGGAACCAGTGCTGAGGTATAGGTGAAGTGGTGCTGTACTGAACCCAGAATGGGAGGGAAGAGAGTTTGGATCTGCAGTGTCTGGACTTTTAAGGCTAGCCCTATTGACTAGACTTCATGCCCCATTGAAATCCATTGGTAATTGTCCCTTTACAACACCCAGTTTTCAGAAAAATGAAGGATTCACAGTTTCCAATAGACAGAGCTGTGTAAAATACACATAAAGATTTACTGTTTAACTTAAGTGCTGAAAGGAGCATAACATTGCATCTGCCTGTATGAGTAAGGCTTTCCCAGTGGACCCACCTAATTTCTGTTTGTTGTTTCACAATTATTTGGAATCTTTTAAATAATGTTAAAATCATTCTACCATGTAATTAAATTTTAAGCAGCTTCTATACCATTACTCTGAGTTGTGTTAATGTTCTCTGGGACTAGAGTGGTAATTGTAGATGTTTATGGATGATTTTTTTCCAGTTAAATATTCAATGAGAGAACCTTTCCCACATCAGTTACCTTTTAACTATTACCAATTACAGTGATGTACATCTTTTACGAAGACAATAGTACGCTCCTAAAGTATTGTATACACTGCATTAATGACCACTTGTAAAATATTTCTGATTGTATCCATGCAGGTCATGTAACATTATTTTTAGTAAGCAGAGCTGGTGAAAATTTTTCAAATTTTGATTTTTCAACAAACTTTTTTCATCAAAATGTCGCCAACAACAACAAAGAATACATTTTCCACAGAAAACTTCCCTATGTTTCAACCAGCTCTATTTGTAAGCTTTGGTCACCTGTTTACTTACAAGGATAGTGATCACACTATTCAGCTATGTTATTTGTCATCATCTTGGGAGTCTCTCAAGAATTAAAACAATTAAATTCATTAACTAATTAAAACAGCTTCCAGTCATCCCCAAAAGAGATCTCGTAAATATATAGAGCCACTGTCACTGAACACGTCTGACTGGGCAGCTTGGCATACCTGGGGACCAAAGTGGGGAGTCTCTTTCTGAGACTCCCCACATCCCAATCTTGGGGACAGTCAGGTGTAGCCTACAGCACAACTTGAGCATTCTTAAGGCTTTTGTAAGTTTTGCCAGTTTGTAACAGCCCCCTATGAGTCTTTCACCAGGAATTGCCAGCCCCAGGCATGTTTATATTTGGGACCAGGAAGGGGTGGCATATAACTGGCTCTTCAACAAGATGTTCTGGTTCTGTGCCCCCCAAAGTTTCCCTAAAACCGAGAGAATCCTCAGCTGCCCACTGAAGGCAGCTTTCAGTCCCCCTTGTGCTGACAGAGAAGGGTAAAGGAGACTTACTGTGGGCCAGGATCTTCAAGATTAGAAGAAATATAATCCATAGCCCAGGATGAAGGAACAAATTGTCTCACTTATTTCAGATGGTAGCATCTGTTTCTGATTAGTCCGGTTGTTAAGATTCTATTATCAAGTGTTAATGAGGATGTAAAGAATTACCTTTCAAAGTACCACAGTGTCACCTGCATGCAGTTAACACCTTATCATGTATTAATGTTGTGTCTTTAGGATATAAATTAACTATCTCCACAGTCCACTGCTGTAACATTTCAGGAGTTTTCTAATCTTGTTTTCTTGTGAATTATGGAAAGTGCTGAAAAACAGCAAATGAATAAAACACTTGCACTAATGTACCATAATTAAGTGGCCATAAACACTATTAATTTAAGTATTTTTCCACTTCTTTGCCTTGAAGTGGATAACCACCAACCTTCAATAAGAAGCAGATTGATGTAATACACCTGGAATTTCTTTGTGCATTGGGTCCTTTCCTAGGTTTTGTACACTGCCATAATTTCTCCAATCAGTCCAGATTCCCTTGTCAACTTGAATGCTCATTAATAAAAATAAAATATTTCATGTTTTATAGCACTTTACCCCTTAAAACATTTACTAATGACTGTACTGTATAAGTATCCATTTCTAGAAGAAAACAATTTAAAGACTTTCTGGACTACAAAGACAGGCATTTGGAGCCAGCATGGTGGGGACACCATTGTAAATGGGGCACATGTTAGCTGAAACTATGAGGAATCTCAAATGATGATAAAAACTTTGAACAAAGCTGTACCCTTTGGTGGCCCATCTGTGCTAGCTGAAACTGTTAATAAAAACAGCTGTGGTTATGGCATAGAAAACGCCTAGTTGTACTGTATTCCATTTTTTGGTTCAATGTTTACACATTGCTTTTAAAAAAATTAAAAAATAATGGAGATATCCTATCTCCTAGAACTGTAAGGGACCTTGAAAGGTCATTGAGTCCAGCCCCCTGCCTTCACTAGCAGGACCAAGTACTGATTTTGCCCCAGATCCCTAAGTGGCCTCCTCAGGGATTGAGCTTACAACGCTGGCGTTAGCAGGCCAATGCTCAAACCACTGAGCTATCCCTGATAGGCAGCTTTTCTACTGGTCTCTGTTTCTGTATCAATTCAGAAATAGCTGCCACTAATGATGTCATCTTCAAATGTGTGGTATGTGGTGGCAGAACTCTTGAGAATGAAGTCTTGCAGCACACTAATTGTTCATTAGTTGGGTGACAGATAAACTAATCAACATTCCTGATTGTCTTTGAACATCTTTTTGCTGTGAGGTGCTATAGTTGCAGTTAAGAAAGTGTCTGAACCAGTTCTAATAATAATAATAATAATAATAATAATAATTAATAATATAAAAAGGTAAGTGTCACAGACTTGGACAGTCCAAGGTGTTAGCCCATTTACAGGGACACATTTAGGTCCTACCAGCACTGCAAATTCTAACCATAAGTGAGATGCCCAACTTAGTTTTAATGCAGGTGGGGCCTTAGAAATAGCAAGATGTATCTTAGTCACTTAGCTCCAGAACCTCAGTGGTGGAATCCTCATCATCGAGCTAGCATTTAGTCTTGTCATACGTTGCATGGGGAGCATTAGAGACAGAAGAACGGGACCCTCAGAAGCTGGTAAACTGAGTGGGGATTCACCTAAGCTAAACAGGAGTGAAATACCACAGAGAGGAGTGGGAAGAAGTGAGGGGCCTAGGCGCTTAAATTTGGTGTGCATGGCTGATGGGCCAGAGATAGGCTCACCCTCAAATCAGGATCCTCATCCATGAACCCTCTCCTACAGTTAGATCAACCTGTTAAGTAGCTCAAGCCCTAACAGCTGAATCAGTCTGTCTGTCTCTCTCTCTCTCTCTTTTTCATCTCCTCACACTCAATATCTCTTTCATGCTCACCCTATGATTCCCTGTATCCACAGCCTTCTTTTGTGTGGCTGCTGTGCTGGTCCCGCACCTATCTCTGGCCTGCATCTGGCCCTCCTGCTGTGGGATCTTACAGGTATCTGGTCTTAGGCATGCTCAGAGCACACTTACAGGATCAGGCCCCACTGGTGAGGTGGACATTAACCTGCCTAGTTTGAGAATCCCTCTGCAGGGTCTCTGGGGCTTCATCTTGAATTGGGATCTCAAGTTCTCATTAGCAGGGGGTAGTGGCAGGGCATAGGCAGCTTTGCAAATATCAGCTGGCAGGGACTTAGGTGCCTCTGGGATTAGGAGGCCCTGAGAAACAGTTATGGAAATGTCAATGTGCCTAAATAGTGCACTTAGGTTAGCTGCCTCAAGAGGCAGATAGGTAGACCTTTGAGGGCCTTTGAGATTTGTGTCAGGCTTGTAGCAGTTTTCCCATTTAATTTCTGCTCTTCATGTCATAGTAAACTGAAATGAAGGTTGGCTACAGAGACGTTTGCATGACAGATGTGCTGGAGTCACAAATTTTGGATCTGGATCCAAACTTGGCCTATTTTTGAGGATGTTCAAGTCAAGGGTTTTAGTTCAGGCCATCATTTAATTTATGTTTTTTATAGTTAATAGTTTATAGTTAATTATCACCAGAAGATTAAAAATATACAGCATATTAACTACATCCATAAATCAATAAAGCTAATATGTCAATTAGCTTACTTCAGTGTGACACACTACATTTTAAATATACCAGGCCATACAACAAGATATGTTTTAAAAATATGGCACTATGATATTTTTCGCTGAACACATGAACCACTAGAGGCCACCATACACCTCTTCAAAAAGGACTTCTTCCCGGGGGCAAACGTATTTCACTTACACATAAGTATCTTTCATATGTTTGTTTCTGCAAGCTTTGTAAAGAAAGGGTTTTCTTGCAATCCATCGCTCCCTCCTGATTCCACAGTGGTGCCATAATGGAGAATGTGTGACATTAAAATAATGTCCATGGCAACAGCCTGTAGAGCTGGATAACAATGGATTATGACTTCACTTCAGGAAAAGTACATTTCTGTGAGAAATACTCCTACATAAAACAATTATCTACAATATTAGCTATAAAAAAAATTTAAAATGGCAAAGTGAATTCGTTTGTGCGTGTGTAGGCATACAAATTCATATATTGTCCTGTGTGAAATTCCATTCTTTAAGAAAACAAGCCAGTTAATATCAGGAGACACCAATAGTGTGACTAGAAACCAGAGCTGAAAACTAGAGAGCTTGTCCATTGAATTCAATGGGGTTAGGATTTCACCCTAAATCTTTAGGTTTTCCAAGGCAAATGCTGTACCAGATATTCATGCAGTCAACCAAATAACACTAATAAATCTAGTTTTCTTAACCAACAGGGTAAACTGATATTTTAGGAAATCATGTTGTTTCCCTGGTGAGGGAATACTACAAATACTTTGACAGTGCCAGATTGTTCACTTCTTATTCACATTGGCGAGGATCAACATAAGCAACTTGAATAAACCTAATGGAACTGGCTTCACAGAGTTCTATGATCTAGTTTATAGTTTTTGAAATTTTCTGCCTTATCATTTGCTTATGACCTTCAAGAAATCTACTTAGACATAATTCTTGAATTTCTAATGAGTATCAAATATCAGTGTTCAGCTTCCAGGTAAAGTTCTTCAGTCACCCCCCGCCCCCACATACACACACACACTTCAACTCCTCCCCTTGACAATTGTATGCAAAATTTATTTTCTTTTTTTTTTAATGTATGCCAGATTTAAATGGCTAGATAAAAGAAATATTGTAATTACTATAAGCATTCACAGAATGAGATCCTACTGAAAAATGAAGTTGAGTCTTGCACCATTATAGTTCCTGAGATTTGTATATCAACAAAAATAGTTTGTAGCTGAAATAAGCTTTTCCTTCTTTTGATTATTCCACCACTTGATCTCTGTGTTTATCCAGCTGTGCTGCCTTGCAAAATTGGGTAACCACCAAATGTCAGTTGCCATGGCTTTCTGAAGCAGCAGAGACATGAGGAGCTCTAACATGATGATGTGACTAATACTCACTGCCATGGTATGATTAATACTTGTTGTATGAGTCAATTTTAACATGCCGGGTTGCTCTTTAGTGCAGACTGAAGCAGTCAAAGAAGGCGTCAACCTTTATTTTATTATTCATAGCTCATGTGGTCATAGGAGAATAATTCAAACCATACATTGATTCAGTTACATACCAAATCTGAAAACTAAACATTTAGCACTGAAAATCTGTGAGAGGCTAATGAATTAAACAGCCTCCCACGTTCAAAATCAGTATTCTCGCTATTGAAATGCTAATGGTCAAAAAGCGTAGCACTGATTCCTTTTGAGAGGAGCTGGCACGCAGTGGTATGTCTGTGATGGGGGTGCCAGATTTTGTGTTTGCCTGTCATTTATCTTCAGAAAGTCATCAGTCCCCTGTCTCATGAAGATGCCATGCATCACAAAATATTACAACTTTTATCAAGTTTAATGGCCCAGGACTGTTAAAGACTAGTAATTTGTGGTGTCAAATACCGAACAAGACCTATGTCACCAAATGTGAGGCAGCAAATGCTTTAGGTCTAGATGCACAGCTTTTTCCAGCACTAGCAGTGGAGACATATGATTTATTACAGAGAAAAGCTTGCTCCATTATGGGACAACACTACATCCGTTGCAGATGCTGGCTGGAATTTTAAAGGAACCTAGGAGAGTTAGACACCCAACTTCCACTGACTTTCAAAAGGGCTCTAGGGAATTCACCATCTAAGGCTGGAATCCATGATGGGACTTAGGTGTAGCAATGCTGAGCATCACAATGACTAACATTTAGGCACTGGAAAAATCACCGGAACAGCACTGCAATCCACAAAGTCAAATGGACGTTGGCCCAGAGAGAGAGGGAATGAGAATGACTCTGTAGTCCAATGGTTGGGAGATGTGAGACCCTGGGTCCAGTCCCCGAGCTCCAATTGCTCCTTTATTATTTATCCACACTGTGTGACAGCTTCAACAGGAGAAATTGAGGGTCATCGGAATATCTCATAGCTCAGTGGTTAGAGCACTCTCCTGAGAAGCGGGAGACCCCTGTTTAAATCCTTTTCCCCCCTCTGGTGGACAAGGGGGACTTGAATCTGGGCCACCCACATCCCAGACAAGTGCCCTAACCACTGGTCTAAAAGTTATAAGGTAGGTGGCAACACTACCTCCTCTGGTGGGATTTTGAATGGAACTTGATATGGTAGGCCTCTGAGTACACCTACCAAATCAGGTCCCATAAATGATTTAGGCTGCTGAATGTCTGTCTTCCTGGACTCATGAATTGCTGTGAGGCTTATGTAGGAGATAGGTGTCTGGGCCTCTAGTGGGAAGCAGAAACATACGTGGGTAGGGAACTTTTACTCTAAAAAACTTAGGTGCCAAGCAAATGTAGGTGCCTACAGGGCTCAGCAGAAGTTTTGTAGATCACTGGGGGAACCAAAACTGGCACTTAGGTACCTAAACCTGAGATTTAGGCTCCTAGGTCTGGGGTTTAGATGTCTAAGTATCTTCATGGATCCCACCAAAACTTCCACTGACTTTAATGGGAGTTGAAGACTTTCCCCCTGTAGAACCTTTTGAAAAATCCTATTATGTGCACATTTTATTGATGGGAAATGAATAAGTTTAAGTGAAAAATATGGGAGAAATCATCCCAATATATTATTTCATTCACATAATGGCAGGTATGTTTCTCTCATATTTTCCCTCTCCAATAAATTACACAGTAACATTTTTCAACCTTACCTGACAGTTCTCTCCAGTTGCTAAGCCATAAAAGATAATAAGCCAGCCCTGATTTCCACATTACTGCCTAATGTCAGAGTTAGTATCTCGCTGTTCTTTTGTGGATACTGCATGAGGAAATATTAATACTTTTGTTTCATACACAGCTTTACTTGGAATAAAAACCTTGTTAGTTCAAGAGTCCATTGAGAATGACATGTCAATGGTGCCAAGACACAATGGTCATTTTTGAAACAAGTTTCATTTTTATTACCATCATGCTATGAGCTCTGGTCATAAATATATTTCCAATTTTAGAATTTTGTACTGATCTAAAGTCTGCCAGAGTTTGTCTTGTGCAATAGGGATGAAAGACTCCTTAGATGTTGTATGTTTTAATGGTTCAGAACTTTAAAAAAGCACCGTCACTTTTAAGGAAGGGGGGGTATTGTTTTTTTCATGGGAAAGGACAAAATAAAAAATATATTTTTATCAAAATAGTTTAGATAATTTTGATGGTGAAGGACTTATAACTTCAAGAGCTCTTCAGAAACCCTCATTAATTCTTCTTGATTTTGGTGTTTTCTCTTTTCCTGCCTCTTCCCTTCTCATTTGACTACTTGCAGTCCCCCTTTTCAATGCAGCTTTTTACTTCATATATCTCCCCCTCTCTTCAAAAGCCTTTTCTATTTACTCTCTATGGGCTTTATTCTCCCACTCTCCACCCCTCACACCCCGCCCCCATCCCTCCAGCTATGTGTAACTCCAGCTGAAGTTAATAGGGCTTTGGAAGTTCCAAGATTTCTTTTCCCAACTTAACTCCTGCCTGCAAAGCTTCTCCTTCTGTTTCTTCAAGCCTCCCCCAAACCCACTCCTGACCTTTCTGTACACTAACCTTTCTGCTATCACTTCTTTTCAGTCTCCTGAGACGCCCAAGGGATCCATTATTTTCTAATATTTAATTTTTTTCTCTCTTACCTGCTTATATTTTGGTTCAGTGACAGGGGAAAAAGAAGTGACTTATTCTATATCTCTGCTTCCAGCATCTCTTAAGATACAGCATTAAAGTACACTGCTTGACCTCATTCCTTCCCTTTCCCATTCTCAGTTCTGGGCATTTTTCTGTGCTGTCTCCTATGTATGAAATGACCTTCCAGGCCTAGTTCACCCAAACCACAACTCTCTTCTTTCTTAGTCCTACAATAAGCCCCTCCTCTTTTTTGATACCCAGATGAAGTGAGTCTGTTGTAATAATAGGGGAGGAGGAAATGCACTATTTCCACCTCTGGATGGATATTTCAGGTGCATGTGTGTTGCAAGGGGGAGGATGCAGTGTTATTGCAATGTTTCAGAGTAGCAGCCGCGTTAGTCTGTATCCGCAAAAAGGACAGGAGTACTTGTGGCATCTTAGAGACTAACAAATTTATTTGAGCATAAGCTTTCATGGGCTACACTTCCGATGTAGTGGGCTGTAGCCCACGAAAGCTTATGCTCAAATAAATTTGTTAGTCTCTAAGGTGCCACAAGTACTCCTGTTCTTTTTGTTATTGCAATGTTATTTTTAAAGTGTTCTATGGTATTTTGAGGTCTGAAGGTAAGGCTATAGCTACACTGCCCTACAGTGCTACACAGTAACTCCCTATGTGGACACTGTGGCTGAAAACTAAATGGTTCCTAATTCAGATTAATGTAATTCTATTTGTGAACCACCTTGAGACCTAGTGAAGAAAAGCACTATTTAGGAGAAAGGTGTTACTATTCAGTGGGAACAAGATTGGGCCTGTAGCCCATATTTCTGCTGGGCCTGATGCTCTGGGACACCGGGTGCTTCCTGAGAGGAACAGGACACTCTCCACTCAATTCAGTGTCAGTGTCATATTCTGCACCTCACAGCCTCAAGGGCAGTATGAACTAGTGGCAAGCCTGGTTTTAACACCGTTTCAGTGTGTGAGTATGTCTACACAGCATTTTGGAGCAGTGGTTGTGCTAGCACTCTAAAAGTAACTGTATGGACAGTGCTTTGAACCTTGGCTTGGGCTAAGCTCAGGACCTTGGAAGGGCATTGGCTCTCAGAGCCCGAGCTGCAGTGAGCTGGGAATGCAAAGTGCTGTGTATGCTGCCATTTTTAGAGCAGTAGCATGAGCCCCGCTAGTCCAAGTTTGTTGACCCGGGGTGGGAGGCTTGCTCCCACTGGCTCCAAAATGCTGTGTAAACATACACATAGGCTACTAAAAAGGCATTAAAATCATGCTAGCTAGTTCACATATAGATCTACGTGAACACAGGTGTTTTTTTTTTTTTTTAAGGACCATAGTGGAAGAAACAATCCTAGATGATCATCACTAGCATGATTTCTGAGTACAGTTTGCAGCTATGTTGGGTGTAGACACAAACCATGTTCTAGCCATATTTGGTCATGAACATGTTTGAAAACCACTTCCCAGACCTAGAAGCTGTAGTGTGGATGGTATCTTAGGCAGCACGTGATTTGCTTTATATTTTGAGAATGGAATGAAATGAAACTATTCTTGTTTAGGCTAGATGCATTTTAAATATGTATAAGTTATTCCACTCTGCTTTGTAAGGTAAAAAGTTCAACATTTTTCTCCCTTTTTTCTTTCTTCTCCTGCGTAGATCAAAATTTGATTTATCAGTTCAGTATTATTAATGATGGTCTTGGAACCAGACTTATTTAATTACAGTCTGCTAGGTATGTTATTACTTAGACTTACTGTACTGTCAAATGGAATACTCAAAATGAAGAAATCTGCTCAAAAAAAGAAAGAAACAACCAGCAGCTGGGAATAATCAGATAACACTGTCATGCTTAAGCAGTAAGTAACACTACCTCTCCCAGGAGGAATAAGTACTGCAGCATTATGTAATTCAGGAATCCGAAAGAGTTTTTGCTGTTTCTTTAAAATGAAAGAAATTTCAAAGGTCCACAAACCCTAGCCAGCCCATATAAGAAATATTTAGTAGACGGACAAAAGCAAAGTTAAAGGAAAAAAAATTCTAATGGAAAAATTATGAAGCTAACCATTTGTGTTAAACTCACAGTTCAGTTACAGCTTTCTATTGTATCATTACTCATCCTTTGTCTCTCTGTTCTCTTTTGATTGTCAGAGCAGTGACCCCTCTTTTTGTCTGTAAAAGTAGCTAGCAAACTTTCAAATGCAGTAGGGCTAGAATGAATAGAAATATGCATGTTGCAGGTACCTCTGAACACTAGGGATTGCCCTTGACAAGGCCAAGTAATGTGGCTATGTCACCTATTTTTACTCTGATGTGCAGTGCCATGATGAATACGTTTGTGCCAGAAAGAAACACCTCCAAAAGTGATAATAGTGAGATACCACAGGTTAAGATAATGTTGAATAAATAATCATTTAAGGGGGGAAATGTTCTGGAGGTATAAAATTTCCAACAAAGAAATGGGAAGCAGCCAGAAAAACAATAGATATAACGTACCTATCTATCCCTAATGTCCTAATTCCTGGGGTTACAAGATGAAAACGAATAATGTTTTCATATAAATGCTAGTCTGTCACGATGGAATTCCATTACTTTGGAACAAACCTTTAGCACTCAAATGTACTGAGACTGCTATTGCTTTGAGAAGACGGACGGGTTTTTTTACAAAATAACTGGCAAGAACAGAGTTTATGCCATGGTGAAATTATCTAAATTTGCCTATTCCAATGCACAGTGCGGCTTTATACCAGCTTTTTAGAGGTTAATGTAGGGACCCCAATTGTTGATATAGCAGTGTGACATGGTGCTGCCCCATAGATTGATGTTTGAATTTGGTGTGAATGCATTGCTTTGAAATTAGACAAAGGCAATTTGCCCATCCTTATTTACTAGTCTGGAGGTTGGCATGTAATCCAATATTCTGAATTTCCAGGACATCTCTAGCTGTTATTTTCATGAGTGGTGCCAATAGCCCTTGAATATTTATATTCACTGGCTATGGACTATTTTTCCATCCATATGTTTAACACCACTTTCCCTTAATGTTAATAGGGAGGTTATATTAAGTGGGGAATAGACCCAAGTATATGTAAATTACTTAGCTGGGATCTGGTTCTGCCTTAAACTTCCTGGCAACAACTGTTATTAAATTTGGAAAAAATTGAGCCAAAAGGATCTACATTTGGTCATGGTACCTACAAGATTTTGTGCATTCAGAAGTTGGCAAAAGGATTACATTAACTTCAAAATCATGGTCATGGTCCTGATACCTTCATCCATATGGTCTTAAAATGTACTATTTGGTTAAAAAAAAACAATTCTCCCCATCATTAAGGTATTTCCACAGAGTTAAATAATTTATTGGACTCTGCCACATTGTGGGTGAAGTCTCTCTGGGCTAGTCTGTGTTTGTTTTAACTTGAGCTATTTCCAGTACATCAGGGGACTTTCCACATTTGCAAAACATCTAACTCTGTGGGCGTGGTATAAACAGGGAGAAAAAGGAAACCTATAACTGTTAAAATTTCCATTGATAGAATTAAAAGCCTGGACTGGTAAAGTGCCTTTCCTAGAGGATTTCATTCCCAGGGTTAGGAAAGCAACCATAACAAATAACTGGAGTGCATAACACTGTCCCTTTGTATGCACAGCAGATAGGAATCACTGGAAATAGGAGGAGCACATTAATACGTTTCAATAAACATTATTATTAAATAATACTGAATAACATTGTGACTTGTAGTAGCTGATTTATCAGTCCCAAATATAGCAAGTAAGGTTTATTACTGATTATTTTGTAAAAGATTCTGGTGATATCATAAACCACTAGCAATGTGACTACTTAGCAAATAATAGAATATAATACAGTACTAAGGAACAGTACTGTTTTCTATTTCTGTAGTTCATATATAGAGGTAGATTCTGCCACTCTTACTTATGTTACAAAGAAACTTATCTGCAAGTAAATCCATTGAAATCAACAGGACTTCTCTCTTACTAAATACTATTCTTGAGTAAGAGGGGGCAGAATCTGTCTCAGAATAATACTTAGCTCTTGTACCCAGATCTCAAAGCAATTTACAAAGGTAGGTAAGTATCATTATCCTAATTTTACAGATGTTGAAACAGGCAGTGAGAAGTGTAATGACTTGCCCAAGATCATACAGTAGGCCAGCGGCAGAATTTTACTCTCATCTAAACTGGCACAACCCTATTCCTGAATGGCAAGTGAGAGCAGAAACTGGCCCCACAGTATGTAGCATTTTGTATTTCTACCCAATGGGGTTTCATGTGGTTTCATTAGAATTTGAGCAAACTTTACATTAGGGCATTTGACCCTTTGTGCTCACATGCTAAATTTTCATACAGTTCCTCTAGTAAGAATATAATTTATAAATAAACTGAATAATGTAAATTTAACCTCAATTTTACTTCAGATGCACATAGGGTAGCATCTTCTATTACTGCCCATAGGTTTTCCGATAATGTAATTAGACCCTGACCCAGCCTAAGCATTTAAGCACCAGCTTAAAGTTAAGCACATAGTAGTTCTACTATGCATTCCCGCAGGCGTTTAAGTGTTTTGCTAGATCTGGGCCTGATTACATTTCACACAACATATAGGAAGTAATATGAAGTGTTTTGCTAGATCTGGGCCTGATTACATTTCACACAACATATAGGAAGTAGGTGCATTTAAGCAAAAGCTAATGTGACTTAAGTGCTTAAAGTTAAGCAGGCCTAAGTGCCTTGTTGTTTTGGGACTACAAAGACCATATAGTAATGGATATGCACAATGGGACAGAGGTTAAATGCTGTGAGAAATATAACTTTAAACTTTCCAATTATTATGTGATTAAACCTCTACCTTAAAGCTACTCTAACTGATTTTCTATCATATGCATTAGCTTTCTGTCTATGTAGAGCTGAAGCTACACTGTTTATTTTTAAAGCAGGAAACATTTATTCAGTATTCAACATGCTATTCTGGTGATTCCTGTTCTAAAAGACCAAATAAAATCAGTGGGAGGTCCAACTAGGCAAATAGAAAACAGCTCATTCTGAAAGAGTTGGTACATTTTTACTTGTCACAGCTGATTAAGGAGGTATCTGAAGCGTAAATAAAATCCCTCGTAGTTCTTTCAGTGCTTTAAAGGGCTGAAGCCAGTGTAATTTACACAACAGCTCAAAAGGTGAAGGTAGTAGACATTTTTCAGTCATGGGTGGAAAAATATATGTATTTGGATTTCTAACCAAAAAAGGCACCTAATCCAGGATATTCTGGATTATTGGCAGGTTAAATATAATTGTGTTCGTTTTGGAGTTTTATGCAGGTTTCAAGTGACATCTGAGGACCTCACTGAAAGGGACGGGGGGAATGATATAAAGAGGAGTTAAATGTGTGCAGCTTGGCTAAGTAGCGACTAAAGGGTACATCATAACATTTTGTAAATGACTAAGGGTGAAAAGACAAATAAGCAAATTATTTGGCCCACAGAATTGCTGGAGAAGGCCCCAGGCATGGTAAATCCTAGGTACAATGAAGGGGACAGACACAGAGTTTGCACAGACAGAATGTGCCCCATAGAGCACAGCTCTGTGATGGCAATTTCTTCAAAGGGAGACAGGGCGATTGGAGACATATCAATAGGTCTGAAGCTACATGGATCCAATAGCCAAAATGTATTTAGTAGTTGCATATTGGACTACAGTTGCTTCAGCAAAGATTTTTTTCCAAACATAGATGATAGGAAGCACTCTTGGCATCTGCAGTTATTTGGACATCCAGAAGCAGCTGGGCATCCAAGAAGACCATCTCTTCCCAAGTGGCAAAGCTTATACACAAAGGGAGGACAAATTCCCGCAGTCTGTCCTGCTGGTATGTTTATGCTGTGACTTCTGACTGTTTATATCGCTCTTGTCTGGAGTCAAGCAGGAAGTGAGGGTCAGAGGGGGTCAGGCCAGCCAGGAACTCCTTGATGTACTTTTAATTAGTGCCACTTATTCTCAAAGCCCTGTGGAGGGGCAGCAGCCATGACTCCAGTCTGCAAGCTGGAATAGCAGCTATTTAAGGGCTGTATTGCAGCTCCCTGGTGTGCCTACCTGTTAGTGATGAAATATAATTTTTCACAGTAATACTAATGAATAATATGGCCTGTAAGAAGTTCTTTGAAACTGTTTACTTGCAGGATTGCTCTCTTTGCTTATAGCATATGGTAAGGTGTTTTTATATGCCTCAGAGAGTAATTTTAAAAGATTTAGATCGCCAACCAGTGTATAATCTTGAGTTGGTTATAGCTTTTTTTTTTTTTTTTTTTTTTAAAGATCTTAGAAAAATATTTTAGGAAATTGTTTAGTTTGGCTTGACTGACTTTCTTTTTAGGATCACAAACCTGCAAGATGAACATATGGATTCCAAATTTTCCACTTTTCCCCCTGCGCAGAAACCAGAGCTTTTGGCCATCTTGATTAAAGTTGCTCTCTTTCAAGTCCTATCATAATGTCATTACAATGTTCCAATTGGGACAGGGATGAGACGTGTTGCTCTTCAGGTGTTGTTGTCACCCAAATTAACCCCATCTGTTGACAACAAATTTGGCAGATGTAAGTTGAAAACCTGTATTTTAGCATCTACTACCAGTAGGTCAATATCAATATTAGATTACCGCAGTGATTTCCTCCTTATATCAATTAAATGCTTCAAGTAAAACCATGTGTTTAATGAACAGTCTATAATGTAGAATAGTACTTATTTTGTCATGATAACTGTTGCATCCATCACATAAAAGGGCACAAAATGTGTCTTATACATTTTGGAAAGTACAGTGTAGATTAATGCTACTATACAAGGGCCTGATCCTGAAAACATGCATTCACATGAGTAATTTTACTCAGATGAATAGTCTTATTGGCTTGGCTTACTTGTGTGTAAGTGGTTGCAGAATCCTGGCATGAATGCTTAATAATGCGAGAATTTGTGGCTGTAACCAAATCAGCCCATAGCAATTATGTTTCTCTTTCCAGACTAGCAACTAATATATTGCAAAGAGAGGGTAAAACAAGAATAAGAGTACAGACAAAAAAATTGAACCAAATAAATGGTGTATACAAACTGCAAAATAGGTGGAAATTAGAAAGGTTTTGTTTTCACTCTTTTGAGAAGACACGACTAATTCACACGTGGTATTGCCAGGTGAGTAATGCAGTCATCCATGAATCATGGAATGAAAAACCACACACCATTGTATATAGTATAACATATTTATATATCAGGGAACACTGGTGGCTCCTGTAAGGTAAAGTGGTATTAATACTCCTATTTTACAACTCTAGAACTAAGGCACAGAGAGATAAACGTTAAAACTCTCACAAGTATCTACTAATTGGGGTGCCCAATCTGAGATGCACAGGACCTGATTTGTCAGAGTACTTAACATATTTATAGCACTTTATTTGTTCAGAGAAGACCTCTCATTTACTTCAGTTGCAGTTGTGAGTGCTTAGCCTTCTGCAAATCCAGTCACAAGTGGCACAAGTTGGGTATCCAGAAATGAGGACTACTTAGTGGCCATCTGTGAAAAGTTTGGTTGAAGTGACTTACCCAGCATCACACAGGAACTCTGTGGCAGAGGCAGCATAAATTCAATTTCTTGGGGAAGGCAATGTAGTTGTAGCTCTCTCAGTCCCAGGATATTATAGAGACAAGCTGGGTGAGGGAATGTCTTTTATTGGACCAACTTCTGTTGCTGAGAGAGACAAGCTTTTGAGCCACACAGAGCTCTTCTTCAATTCTGGGAAAAGAACTTCCAGTCTCACAGCAGAATGCAAGGTCGAACAGATCATTTAGCATAAGTAGAGCAATATTCAACTGCTTCTACCATGAGACCATCCTTTCTCTTCCTGCACTCCTTTATTCATCCATGATGTAAGCAGGGTCTGAATGAGCTGTCCCCAGGGCTGCCCAGAGGATTCAGGGGGCCTGGGGCAAAGCAATTTCGGGGGCCCCTTCCATAAAAAAAGTTACAATACTATAGAATGCTATATTCTCGTGGGGGCCCGGGGCCTGGGGCAAATTGCCCCACTTGCCCTCCCTCCCCCCCGGACGGCCTGGCTGTCCCCTGATATCTAGTGATGCATTGGGGGAAAAGACTTTGGGAGGAGACTATGTATATCCCATGCTCCTCTGAAATCTACTACCACTGGCTCATACATATAACACACACCAAAATCAATCATTTATTTAATATTACATTATAGTTATTTTAAAGATTTTCTCTTTTACCTCAGTTTGTTTATGTGGAACACTGATGTTCAGGAAAAAAGGCCAGTATCTCTCTCTCCCCATTTCCCCATTGCCACAAGAATTTAGTTTTTAAATAATTTTGAGTGGGAAAGTTCCTCAGAGGCCATTTCCACACACTGAGGAGATCTGCACATCGAGGGTATGTCAACACAGCATTTTGGAGCCCATCGGGGGCTCACACTATCACTCTAAAAACAGCAGTGTAGACAGCACTTTGAAGTTGTGGCTTGGTCTGAAGCTCAGGTTTTGAAACCTAGGGAGGTGGGTAGGCAAAACTGATCAGAGAAAAGATATTAAAAAAAGCAGTCAAAAGGGAGTGAGTTTGTATCCCTGGAAACCAGACTGAAACAACTGCCATATTATAAATGTGCATGGAAAAAGTTGCATAGTAGAAAGAAATCTGTTGGCAATAATTTCTCTCTGAAAAAAAATCTTGTTATATCAGATCAATGCTGTTTGAAGCTACACAACATATTTTCATCTATAGTTGTTATTATTCCATATGTTGGTGACGATGTCATGAATTATATTTGTGAGCCAAGATTGATTTTCTTCAAACAGTATCTATTATTACTATTATTTGTATTACAGTAATGTCCAGAAGTGAGGTCTCTCATTGTGCTATGTGATGTAATAACACCAAATAAGAGATAGTCCCTACCTTGAAGAACTTATAATTTTATTTGAGACAAAACACATGGGGGTGTAAAAAATAAATGGGGAACGTGTGAGGGGGAATAAGGATATCAGTGATAGGAATACATGGTTACATAGGCTTTTAGATAGATGAATAAAGAAGAAATATTAATATCAGTAACCAAAGCAATTTTTATACTATTATCAAAAGACTTAACCTAGTATTTGTTTAGCAAAATTTACCAGGTGGTTGATAACTGCCATTCTGTTCTTCATTAAGTACTGCAGCTATTTTGGACTTTTTAATCATGGAAAAGCTGATTAGCTAGACAGGTGTTCTGATTTCAGCTGTAATAAGGGTACCACAAATTTAATGTGGCACTACTTAAAAGTGTTACTTAATTAGCATGACTTAAAAGCAACCAAAAGCCAGGGGGCTGGGTGTTGTAACAGTTTTACCTATTACTCTCAGATTGCCTTCCAACTCAGATAAACCGCTTCCACTTCAGATAAATTGCTAAGAAGAAATCTCCTTCATTCCATGCAGGATATTAGAATGTTTGATTTTAAGATAAAATAGAGGCAATGCTGTATTTTAGTTGTCTATAGGATTAAATATATGTAAATATACACAGACACCAAATTCACTAACTGGAAAGATTTTAGAAACATGGAATATGGGCATGTAGGTTATCACATCAAAATAAATGGATTCTATCTCTAATTGGGAATCAAAATTATTATTAATATACAGTATTAGATCATAGTGGAACTTCATCTGCAGTATTGTGGTGGGTTTTAGCCCTCACACCTTAACAAAGATATAGCAGATATCAAAATGGTTGTGAGAAGGGTGATAAAGGCCTAATTCAATTCCTAGTGTCATTGATTGTCTTTCCATAGACTGCAATAGATAATGGATCAGACCCAAAATTAGGACTTTCATATTACCAGGTCTAATTGCATTCAGATTGTAAAGGAGGAAAAACTAGTGGAAACTTTCATTGACTCACTGATTTTAAGGCCCAAAGGGTCACCAATCTGACCTCCTGCATTATGTGGGCTAAAATTTGTAAGCTCTTGAGATGACTTCGATAAATATTGTAGGTGATGGTTTTGAACTGATAAGGAGAGTGTTGACTATTTCACCGTAAAACAGGAAAGCAAACAATCTTTGTACTTAGTTTTGATTATGCTGGTCCTTTCATGGTTTTAGCTAAAATGGTGAGAAAACAAATATTTTTTTAAACAAATGTCCTCACATTGTCTTATTTTGTGCACTTAGGTACTGGTCCAAAATCAGCTGAAGTCAATGGGAGTCACCTTTCTATTGACTTCTAGGGACATTAGATCAGGCCCTTAGATAATGAAGGTACTCCATTACCTTCTTATTTTAACCTATTAATTAAAGCTATTCACCTAGAGATCTAGATGTCATGCTGTGTGAAGGCCTGTTATGTTACACAAGTCAAAACTCCCAAATTTGGTGAACTAACTACAATGCTTGGTGATTTGTAGACACTGTATTGCAATATTGACTTGGTTACTGTCTGTTGACTCATATCTTAGTTCATTGAAACCTTTCACAGTGTGTGAGTCATAAAAATAAACACCGTGCTGCCATGCTTTGCTTGAAGATATCCAGCATTGAAGAATTCATTCAGTTTACTTATGTTTCCCGGGTAGCCAATTAATGTATCAGACTTCATTTTTGCCCCCTTCTAACCTTTCCCCAAGCCTCCCCTATAGCATACACTATATTTACATGAAGTCAAAGTTACAAACAAAGCAAAGATACCCTGAGATCTTATTTAAAGTGTGATTCTTTATCTCCAGTGCTCATATAATTTCTCAAAAGCAGTAGTTAAAGAATGACTGACTTGAAATGCATGTGTGCAAAACCCATTGATTTCAATGTTCATGGCCATCCAATATCTTGACAGATGAAAGGAAACGCGACTAGAGAGCCTCATATATATATATATATATATATATATATATATATATATAGATGAGGGCGGAACTTCACCAACTGCATTTTGCATGTAACACCTAAAGCTAGTTTAAAATATGTGTCCTTTATGCACTGAACATTAGCAAATAAAGATGTTACCCTTCACGTTTTATTCAAGGGCATCCAAAAGGAACAGGAGCCTGAGAAACACTTTCTGACACACAAGCAGTCACTTCGGGACCTGTGACAGGCACAGGTTAAAATCAGAACCACAGCCCTAAACATGTAGTATCTGATATGAAGCTGGGAAGGAAACAGTTTTCCAGTCCCATGATTTTCCCCCCCAAATATCAGATTTGCCATCTCAATCAGGACAAAAAGTCAGAATCTTGAAATATGCCACAAAATGAAAATCTGACAAAATTTTTGTTAGAATCAATTGAAACATCTTTTTGATAATTTTGAAACATTTCATTTTGATTTTGTCCACTTTTATAATGAATTAGCTTAAATTTTGAAATGAAAACTCATTTTCAATTGGAAAGCCAGAAATTTTTGTTTTGAAAAAGATTGATACAAAACATGCTGAGGAAACCATGTTTCTAAATTGTCAACAATTTTTTGAGTCAAAACATTTCATCAAAACCAATCCATTCCTGCCCAAAGTTTTCTGCCAGAAAAAAAATCTTTGAAAAATTCCTGACCAATTTTAATCTTATGCTTATTCACATTCCCATAAGAGACTTCAGGAAGTATCCCATATCCTTCTTGCCTCCTTTATACATGTTCAGGATCATTCTACTCCCTGATCTTTTAGATAATTAACATTTTGTTTTATGTTTTTTCTTTCAATAGTTGATCATCAGTGAATTAAGTCACAGGACATTCTCCCACTCATCTGATTCAAGGCAGCCTACTTACACTAAAGGAGAAGCGCTGTCACTTTAACCTATAAGTTATTACTCTTATCATGAAGAACCGTATGCTGTACTACAGAGTGCAAAAGCTGAAGGTACCCAGTCGATGAGGGTGAGTTTTGGCAGGACTGTAAAAGTGAAGACTGGGGAATCTGGCCTGGGTGAGGAGTTTTTATAGGTGGATCATCTGGTAGCACTTCCTATAATTAAGGTTGCCTGACCCTTCCCATTGTAAGACAGCCACCATGGACAAGTTCAACCCAATGTTGTAAAAACTCAGACAAACCTTTTTTCTCACCAATTTCATCAAGTTGTATGTACATGAGTGGGGGCAAGTAAGTGGGATGGGAGTAGAGGTGGGGAGTGGGTGGAGACTTGGCTCTGTACCCTCCACAACGCACCACATGCATGTATGAACTACTGGTATGTGGAATTCAGTTTCACATTATAAAGGGCTGCAGTAAGTTAATTCTCCGACCCCGGGAGCAAGGGAGGAGTCACTATTACTTCCCAAGGCTATTCTGGTGCTGCTCAGCTACATGACTCCCCTTACACAGGATGAAGAGGAAACTCTCCATCAACTCTTTATAAACAAACAGTCAGTTTCCAAATTAGGTCTTTAGCATGAGCTGGGAAGTTCAGAACCAGACTTTTCCCAAATCTGCAGAGGTTCAAATGTGATGCTCCAGTTCAGAACAATCATTAACCCTTACATATACATTGCTGCATATTAGAATAATTTATCAGATCCTGTGGAGAAAGAGGTCTGGTCTGCTTTTCCTCATTTGGTTTGCGAGTGCTGTTCGTATGATGAACAAAACAAACCCTAGCCGCCTTGTGTGGAAAATACATTTATACTCAAGATATACAAAACAAGATATGACAAAATTCTGGAGAGAAAGCACAGCGCCGCTGCCACACAAGGTTCTGGTATAAATCAGTCTTCAGGTCTGGGATTCATGCTGGAAACTTCTCAGATAGAGGATTTGGGGCTTCAAAGTCAAAGTGAATAAATCAGAAGGAGAACAACAAAGAACTGGTTTACACTAAGTGCTCCCGTAGCCATGCTTTATCTATTTGGCTTCCAGCCAATGCGAAGAGGGTTTGCGATGTTTTATCATATTCTTCCAATCCGGCCATATGCTAAGTCTTCATTGCTAGTCAGTTACCACACTGCTCTTCTTGTTTTTGCGGCTGTTCATTAATTTTTACCATTTCTTTGTTTTCAACTGGAACTCATTCATCTCTGCGCTATGGGTCTAGAGTACCCTTATAAGAATAGCATATCCCAATCCAAAGTTAAGTATGTGAGGAAGGTGAAAAGAAAACGTGTAATGGGGAAAAATTAGGGCCATTATCTGCCTCTCTCACAGCCTTTGCCTGAGCTTGATTCATGGTTTTAATAAGTTGTACTCATAAGATTGTTCCCTTCTGTTAACTCTCTCAACATGTGAGACACTTCAGAGAAAAATTTTCACAATTTCTGCACGGTTATTCTGTTAGCTGTAGCTCACTGCTACTTTGTATAAAAAGAGTGTTAAAACCAGATTTTGTTCCTCTCTGAGATCCCGCATTTCACAGTGGACAGAATGAGGAGGATAATATTTTGCACTTATACTTGAGGATCTCAGAGTGATCTCACAAGATAAATTAAGTCTTATGATACCCTCAGGCAAAGTAGTACCATCTCCAGGTCACAGATAGGTAAACTGAGGCACAGATGCTCCAAGCTGGGAATAGAGCCCAGATCTCCTCACTGCTAAACCTGCATTTTTACCACAATGCCATACTTCATTATAGCATAAATCCTGATAATGAAGACCTAACCAGGAAGCAAATTTGCTTCGTTATAGTAGAACCTGGCATAACGGTTGTCTGCACTGAAACCATATGTTTAAACCATAGACAGAAAAGCCATAATAAATAAATGGCATATCATCTATCAAGTAGGTTATAAATGCCTGTCATGCCATATATTCCCAGGCTTTTTATTAAACTGTAAAATTAACCACATATAATAATTGTGAGTAATGCAAGGCAAGCAAGAGAATCTTGAACACAGATTTAAGTGATGAAACTGTGTCAGCATCCAAAATTGCCAAAGACAGGCAATTCCAGATGTCAGGGAAGCAACAACTAAAAGTTGTCAGGGCACAGTAGTCTCTTTTATAGATTCCTCAGTGTTTTGGCTTGTGCCTTGGTAAGCATATGTGCTGGGGTGGTAGAGAAAAACTGTCTCAGAGCTTTCCATTTTCTTCTGTGATTGCAGACATTAGACACTTTTTCCTTCGTGAACCTTGTAGGGATTTTTCCCCCCTGTTGCTTTTACTGACACAAGCATTTTGGAGTGTGCTGGGAGAGCACCAAACAGCAGCAAAGTGTATTTCCCTATTGAAATGACTTAACTTATGACACAAACTCCTCCACAGTTCTTAAACATGCCAAAGACTATTCAAGCTTTCTTGGTGCAGCCAGGGCAATGAGGTTACACAGTCATATGTTTTGGACAAGGATGGAGGGAAATTACTGTATATGAAGGAGGAATTTCCAAACCCCAAGAAAGATTCAGCTCAGTGGGATGTATGGCTAAGTAACTTTATTCTATTTTGTTTCTAGCATCTAACAGCAGTGGACCCTTCCTAAACCACCTTTCAATTAAGAATATCAAAGCACTTAATTAAGACTTTCGACACTCCCATGAGTCAGGTAAGAATTATAATCCCCATGTTACAGCTAGGAAGACTGATCTGTAGAGAAATTGTGACTCTTCCAGGTTCCCACCCTGCTCCAAAGAAAGTATACCATCCAAATTTATCTACCTTCTTGAGATTTGATTTTATTGGTAACTCAAATGCTGATGAAACATAAATATCCCCCTATACTTTTCTTCCCTAGCTTGGCTGTTCTCAGAGTTCTCCCTAACGACTCCTTCTGGCATGACCTCTAGTTCCCTTTGTCTCACAGAGGTTCAAAACCCTTTCATATAGGGTTCATATAGATTCATGGACTGTAAGGTCATAAGGGAACACTGTGATCATCTAGACTGACTTCTTGCATAACACAGGCCATAGGACTTCCCTCCATGAATTCTTCTTTGAACTAGAGTATATCTTTTACACTCATAGATTGGAGCTGATCTAACAAACATACCTCAGTATCTCTTTGGAAGGTCTAAGCACCTGACATCATCAACTAAACTGGACATGATGATCTCTTGAGGTCCCTCCAGCCCTACATGTCTATGATTATATGGAAGTTCTGCATCCTCATGCAACATTCTAGAATCTATTCTAGTCACATAGTGGGTCAATAACAGAGCTGGAAACGGAACCCAGGAAACCTGACTTCTAGTACTGGTTGAAAATGGAAAAAGTAAAAATAAAAATGTTTGAGGCTTTATTTTTTTGTCAGAATTTTATGACCGACATAAGGGGTAACATTGTAGGAGATCATTTGAAATGGAGCAGGCAATAAGGGTTAGATCTGTTATGCAAACGGGGCTTGAAGAGGGCAATTAAGTTTTAGTAAGCTGGTGTGTATTACAGATTGTTGCATGATCCATGAAGCCAGTGTCCCTGTTAAGTCCATATTTTTTAGTGTCAAGCAGTATTATGAATTTAAGTGCCTAGGCTCACCTTCTGAAGGTGTTGTGCAGGTTTTCTTTGAGGATGAGGACTGAGAGGTCATATGTGGAGTGATCATTTTGTTAAAAGTGTTTGCCCAAAGGTGATATGGTGTTTTTGTCTTTTCTCATTTTTCCATGATAGTTTATTTGAAAGCACTATGATTGTCTGGTTTCACCCACATAGTTATCATCAAAGCTTTCAATGCACTAGATGAGGTACACCGTATGTTGTGATAGGCATGTGTAGGACCCATGAATTATGAAAAGTGTTGTAGGGGTATTGACGTTGTTGCTATACAGTTACACAGTCCCTGAAGTCCAACCAACCATAAATGGATCAAACCAGAATACAAAGGGGATGCTATCGTAGTCCTTAATTGTGATTATTATGTTAACAAGGCCATCAGAAAACTATCTGACACCACCTGGTACAAAGATCTAAAAGAAGACTTCACACCACAATTCACAGATGAATTTAAAGCTACCAACAAATCCTTCCCCAAACAACTCCAAGAAAATCTCTACAACTGATCCCCCACGAACCCACACCAGGAACCTTCTACAGTTCCCCAGATACACAAACAAGGGAACTGGCAGACCTATCATATCTTACTGAAGAAATATCAAGACTCATAGAAAACATCCACAAACCACTCACCACACAAAGGGCCCCCTACAATGTGTTATCCCTTATGCTTAACCATCCATCCCAACTTGTATTTAGCTCAAATACTCTGATTTCTTTTCTCAGATCTGAAGAACTCTATGTAGTTTGAAAACTTGTATCTTCCACCAACAGAAACTGGAATAATAAAAGAGATTACCTTACCTACCTTGTGTCTCTGACATCATGGGACAAACATGATTACAACAACACAGCAAACAAAATAAGACAAAGGCAAATAGCACTGTGGACCTGATCCAAAACTCTCTGAAGTCAATGAGAGCCTTTCCATTGATTTCAAGAGACTTTGGATCAGTCAGTGCAACAGATTCCATTAGACTGCTGATTTTTCTGTCACTCATTAAAGATCCTGGGGATTGGGGATAGTTGTCCCATTTGGAGGTCCCCTACAAGACAAATGGATTTCTCCAATCATTCATCTCGATAGTGGTGGAAGGATGGAGAGATCAGACAGTTTTCTGACCCTTCAGACAATGGCATGTTTGGAGGAGGGAAGCTGTGGCCCCATTTGGCCACCCCTTCTCACAAAATAAAAAAGTTGGGGACAAATCACAGGACATCTCCTGAAATCCACAGGTAGAGACGCCTGGTTCCAGGATAGAGGGAGGGGTCAGAACTCCAGCACCCTAGAAAAAATGAGAGAGAAGGCTAGTAACAAATCCCGAGAGAGGGAGTCATTATGGACATGCAGGTAGATGCAGGAATAAGGGGGATGCAAAACCTAGGCATAATGCATCAACTGAGGATTACCTAAAGGGCCTCTCAATTGTGTGTGGGTTTGGCTAACCTATCCTGATTTAGAGTGTCCAGAGTTCTTGGTAAATTTTTCACACAGACAAATTACTGACACTGCATTTAAAGAAAAAAATATTTTACATCATTAAAGGCAGAAGACAGTACTCCTAATGAAAATGGTTCCATGCCTTTAAACTAGAATGTTGCAACATTTTGTAATAACTCCAAATAAGGTGAAACTGTCTATAAGCTACACATAACGTGGCACATGTGACCAAGCTGTAGCACAGTGGGAAACTTTATTGGAAGATTACATTTTCCTTTGTTCTTCTACACACAACCACAAAAATAGAGAGTAGGATTAAGGTGAGAGGCTGCTGATGTATCAGGTTTGCTACAAACTCAGAACTCTGGCAAACCTTTCAACAAAACCAAGCCAAGAAACTTGAGTAGATTCATGGGAAACTCTGAGTTTTCCATTTAAACCAAGCAAAACTTAGTGGTGTTGATTGAGTTACTCACTTATAAACCAAAACCATTAAAAATTTGACATTAAGACCCGAAAACTGAATGAGAGTCTCAGGGTTCTAGCTTTGATTAAAGATAAATGAAACTCAACAGAACAGAGTTTTATATTAATAAGAGTGCTTTTGTTCCATTTTCAGCTCCAACACAGAAATTTAGATTTTAGGATTGATGACAGTTAGTTTTATACATTCTCATTTTCCCTACCATATGCAGATATCTCTAGTCTATTTGTCTCACATATCGGATGGTGACTAAAGCAGAGTAAATAATTCACAATACATAATTTGTTAGATAAATTTTGCCTCTTCCTGTTGGTGATTTGTCTGCAAACAGATTTATATTCTTAGATTTGTTATTCATTATTTACTAAGTCACCAAATAACTTATGCACATAATACTTTCTAACTTGTTTGAGAAGTTTGTTGAAATAATTTATTATTCTAAATCCAAATTGATTTGATAGTATGCTTAGATCTGTTATATTTCTGTTCTCCGATTGGAAGTACAAAATCTTAGAATCTGTTTCCCTGTAGCAATCCTGGTAATTGCAAATTCAAAATTTATTTTTGAAAACATTCTGCAACATTTGTTTAAAATGTATTGTTTAGGAGAACATTTCTGCCAGTTAATTCATTTTAATACAAATCCAAAGGGGGCACGAACACAGTTGCAGCGAATTTGTACTTTCCTGCAGCACATGCTCAGTACCAATGATGATATCTACATTATAGATTGTATTTGCATTTTATGCCTGAGCACTTCACATGCACTCTGCCTACTGACTAGTCTTCACCATATTTACTTCTAATGTTCCAAACCTCTGAGTTATTTCAATGCATAGTACACTTCCAACAGAAGAGTGCCCTAGTGCCTTTAAAAATCAACAATCTCCATTACTCCTATGCAAAATATAACAAAAATAGAGCCTATGTACTTATGATAGGAAACATCACTTAATAAGTAGGCCACTGAATTCTGCACTAGCTTCGTTGGCTGGATGGATTTTAGATGTAGCCGCATGTAGATCGCATTACAATAGTGTAATTGAGGGACTAAAGACATGGATACCAGTTGCAAGGTCTGCTTCTTAAAGAATCACAATCACAAGCCCTTGGCCATTCACCCAGGCCAAAAAGCTGACCTGGCTCTTGCTGCTGCTTGATCGTCTAGTTGCACCTTCAAAGCTAACCTTCATTTTTCTTAATATTCAATAATTACTTATAAACCAAAACAACCTTGTTTAATCATCACAGTCTCTCTATATAAGACTAGGTTTATTTATATAAGGGGCTGGATTATTTTCTTCACCCTGGTGATGTCCCTTAGCTTAGATGACCCTTCCAGTCCCTTCTATGATTCTATGATGCAAAGGTGATGATTTCCCTGAGGATTCCTGTGTGTAGTGGGAGTTCCCAACTGGCCGAGAGATGGTGTTGCCAGCTCCTGCTTCCCTGACCCCGTTTTTGCTGCAGCCACAAACATAAGGAGCATGTCCAAGGTATGACTAGAGCACTGCTGCACTCTGGATATTCTCAGCTAGTGTAATGGCTCCTAGGGGACATACCCAGATGGTTTAGTTTGGGGGGGGGGGTGCCCTGAGGTCGCTCTAAACTATATCAAGGGACATGATGTCTTCTCCATATTTTGATGTCTTTAAATCAAGACTGGATGCCTTTCTGGAAGATATCCTTTAGTTACTGTGCTCAACACAGGAGTAACTGAGTGAAATGTACAGTAACTTCTCACTTAAAGTTGGCCCGGTTAACGTTGTTTCGTTGTTAAGTTGCTGATCAATTAGGGAACATGCTCATTTATTAAAGTTGCGCAATGCTCCCTTCTAATGTCGTTTGGCAGCCACCTGCTTTGTCCACTGCTTGCAGGAAGAGCAGCCCGGTGCAGCTAGCTGGTGGGGGCTTGGAACCAGAGTGGACCGGCAGCCCCCATATCAGCTCCCCGCTCCCTTAAGTTCCCTGTGCTGCAGCTGCCTAACAGGCTAGGAATTGCAGCTGTCCCTCCCCCGACTGCCATGTGCTGCTCCTGCCCTCTGCCTTGGAACTGCTCCTCAAGACTCTTGCTTGCTGTGCGGGGGGGAGGGGAGAAAGAGGGGGGGCTAATGTCAGGATGTCCCCCTCTCCACTGCTCCTGCACCCCGCTTACCCCATCTTCCAAAGAGCAGGGGGACACACGACAGGGCTCAGGTCGGAGGGAGCTTGCTGGCAGCAGCTGCCGACTGAGCAAGCTGATCTAATTAACAAGGCAGTGTACTTAAAGGGGAAATGCGCATCTCTGTCTCACACACACACACAGTGTGTGTCTCTGTCTCTGTCTGCGATGCTGTCTCCCCTCCCTCCATTCCTGCTGCCTTGTAGAGTGTGAGAATTAACCCCTGAGGGCTCAGCCAATTGCTAGTTCATCATTTAGAAGTAAGGCATTCCCGGGGAAATATCCCACCCTTTGACTCCTCCACCTCAACCAAGCTTCACAATCATCACCACTGTGTACCAGTATTAAATTCTTTGTTTAAAACTTATACTCTGTGTGTGTGTGTGTGTGTATATATATATATATATATAATATAGTCTTTTGTCTGGTGAAAAAAAATTCCCTGCAACCTAAACCCATGAATCTATAAATCCATGAATCTATAAATCTTAGACTCTGTGAAAATGGTCCCAGAATCTGGGAACCACAACTTGATTGGTTGCATCCAGAGAACTGGGCAGGGATTAAAATCTGATCCAGTATTCTTCACTCACTGGCCTCTTGTTTAGGATTGTAGTTTGCTTAGCTAACTTATTAAATATGATGTTCCTTTGAGTTCTAAACTACTGATTCTCCATTATCTTAAGTCTTCCTTTAATAGAAAGCTACATGTCCCTTTTCTTTTTCCAAAAATATGTACAGTATATAAATATTTCAGTGTTAATCTATAATTACAATCAATATAGCTACCAAATTAACACAGTTTTAAAATTAAAATAGCAAAGAAAATCTTAGCAAAGTACAATTTTGGGGTGTGCATAGACAGTTAATAGATACAATAATTTTACCAATAAATGATGGACTATTTTGTTTTCAACATAATAGATGTCAACCCAGTGATTTTACAAGGTTAACTGCATTTTATGGCATATACAATAAAACAAAATTAAAAAGAGCAGAATGAAAGTTCTCCAGAAATATAATCATAGAATGAAGCAAAAAGCTTCAGGGCAAAAACATCAGCTCCATGATGGATCTCAGCTGCAATATTCTATTCCCTGTACATGCCCAGAAATATGAGACATGAAAGGAGAGCAGAATAATGTAGCTGAGATCCAGCATACTAATCTGAAGGAAAATGTAGCCCTAAATTGTAGTAACTTTTCTGTGTTAGCCTTTAAATGCACAGTACATTCAGAGCTTCTCAGTTTTTCATCTCTCTTTCCCTTAAAACTAGATTTGTTGCATAGCATTAATTAACTTGTCAGCCGGTATATATAGATCTTCTGTGATCTATGTAAACAGTAGATTGAACTTTCTTTCAGCCTACAGTTAAATCATTATAAAAGAAGGATTTTCCCCTCCACTCAGGATAAATAAGTAACTGAAGCATAAGGACCTTAGATATCTATCATAGGTTCAACTAATGTCCTTTTTGATTTAGGAAAAATCCTCAGTTTAAATGCAGAAGGTTTAAAAAAAAAGGTTGGGGTAACCTTTATTAATTTTGTTTTGCGTAGCTGTTTCATTTTCATATCCCTGACAGAAGATTATAATCAACTGATGTTAATTTGAATTTATTTCTCTGATAAAAAGAGCTAGATTTTAAAAAAAAGCAAAAAAACAAAATTGTGAGCATATCCTTTAGGTTGGGCAGTACACAAATTAAAATCACAATTGGGCATTTCAGAGGAACATAGTCCTGTTGTCAAAAGCTGGAGAAATAGTTGTAAAATGAATCTTAATGCAGCTACTTTGATGCATGTATGAGCAGACTCATGCCAACAATCATCCTCATGTTTTCTTTCTGATTTTCAGAGATGATTAGCACCTAGCTTTTATAATGTATATTCTGCTGGGCCTCACCCAGCCTCAATAAAGGCCAAGATGAGCTAAAATGTTGGCTGTTTGTGCTTCCTGTCCGGGAAGAAAATAAGATTATTTGAACTTGCAAGTACAGAGACGTTTGTCTCTGGAATGCAACACAGTCATGTTTATTTAGGTCCAACTGTTTCCAACTCTGGTTATAAGGAGTTCCCATAATTTTATAATTATCTGAAACCACAGAAAGAATGAACGGGATGGGTGCGTACAATAGACACAACTTTTGTCAGTTAAACTAGATATTTTTATATTTAGTTCACTAATAAACATGAAGAATGGTATAAGGATACAATGGAAAGGAAGATAGTCTTATGCACTTCATGACATTTGAGTTCTGTTTCTTTGCTTGGCCATAGATGTCTTCAGTGATCTTAGGCAAGCTTCTTGGTGTCTCTTAGCATCTACCTCACCAGGGAGTTGCAAGCTACTGTGCAAACATTACAATTTGTGAAGTGGACCTTTGGACTGCTGGTGATTCATAAAAGGATCACGGACATTCTGTACAGAGTCTGACTGGAACTCTATGTGTACAGGGGAAATAGGGAGCAAAGTGGCTCTATAATAGGATCCATATTTAGAATGGAACTACGTAGAACAACTTCACAACTCAGTGAAGCCATCCAGAATTCATTGCATTGAATAAATACGGTCATCATCATCATAATTTAATAATCAACACCTTGCACTACTTTTGCATCTTTCATCCAAGGTTCCCAAAGAACAAATATTAATTAAGCTTGACAAGAACAATTGCTTTCCAATTTTGTTAATGGAAGCTTTTATGTTCTCAGTGAGATTTCATAGCAAAGAAGAGGGCTTCATGTGCTTTGTATTTAACCTCACATTTATTGATTCCTTTTCTCTGCTTGAGCAGCTACCCGAGAATGGATTTCCACTGTATGTCCACTTCCTGATTAAGTTGATTCTGTGGCATGCAAAATATGATCACCCAGCCCACTTATCCAGCTTCTCAGCAAATCAGAAAGGCCCCTTTTGTGTACATTTAAAGTCATACATGTCCTCAATTGAATGCATGTCCTATCTCTCATTACTATTCACACTGTACTGAGATATGAATACTCTTTATAAGCAAGGCAATTACTGTAAGTTTGCAAATGCTGAAGAATGAAAAATCTTTTGTCGCTAGTGACAGCATAAAAGTAGTCAGTAAGATGATCCTTGTAGCAGCTTTAGATGTAAAAGGCACTCTCCTGCATGCCTCAAAGAGCAATTTCTCGAAGACACCAATTAGGCAATTTATCTTTTTTTCTTTAATACATTTAATTTGGTTTCAGAAAGCATTTGGAGCAATTTTTACTGTAGTGGTTTTAGGGCATTTACAAACCACACATTTTAGGAGGGAGGGATAGCTTAGTTGTTTGAGCATTGGCCTGCTAAACCCAGGGTTGTGAGTTCAATCCTTGAGGGGGCCACTTAGGGATCTGGGGCAAAATCAGTACTTGGTCCTGCTAATGAAGGCAGGGGGCTGGACTCAATGACCTTTCAAGGTCTCTTCCTGTTCTAGGAGATGGGATATCTCCATTAATTTATATATTATAATTTATCGCACAGGGATATAACCATTAGTGAGATTTGCAACTTCTCATTAAACTGGCTAATTGCTCACTACAATTATTCACAAAGTAATCAAACATATTGGTTTTCTGGATAGCCTGGGTATTAACAGCATGTCATGCTTCATTTCTATAAAATTTTGGGAGTTCCAGCTATTCTGAGAGTAAAGAGTGAGTGAGTAGTAAATAGCCTACCTCCCATATCCATACTGAAGCAAGCTTCAAAAGGTTGCAAGATGTTTCACACCATCAAAATGCGATGGAATACCAAGTATTGAGTATCTTGTCAAAAGGCATTCATTGTCTACAACATGGGTGCAACCAATTATGTCTGGAACTGCAATACGATAGTTTGAAGACTGAAGCATCCTTTTTTGATGCTTTCTTATTTTCCACTTTTGAAAGTATGCATAAAACGTACAAGGCACAGTGGATACAATTGTGGAGAGGTGACTATCATGCATGCCACTTCCTTCAGAAGTCAGCATAAAAATCACAAATGGAAATCCTTTCACAATCACAATGGCACCCTTAGATAATGTCATTTTGAGACCAAGCTTGGTCTCCTGGTACAGTATACTATAGCAGAGTGTTTCTAAAATTGGCAAGATATTTCTAGTAAGCTGCATATTGTGTAACATTCCTTTTATTAGCTATTTCCCTGCCGAGGGTAGATGGTCAGACTATTTGTTGTAAACAATTTGTCAGTTTGGTCCTTTCTTCTGTTTGTAAGTGGTCAATGAACAGGAGGCTAAATTTCATTGAAAGTCAATGGGACTTAGGCTTTTATACTACTTGGACACTTTTTTTAAAAGTAACCCGTTACTCATAATTGTTTGACAAATAAGCCCAAATATGCCAGTTAAAAATTATGCAATTTCACAACATATTCAGAGTGAGATCTCTCTTGAATATTCACTGTTCAGAATCAGGTACAATAGAGAGAGTCACACAGGAAGAAAGATAAACATGAATAAATGTGGTATTCAGTGCATGTGTGTTTGTTCACCCTAGTTATATGACAAAGCTTTTTGTTTCCCGATTGCATGGCTAACAAGAGATGTTATTAGGACATTGAATATCTCAGAGTGGCTGTGGGGAGAACTTTAGAGAAAGACGCATGAGAGAGAAATGAGACTAGGAAATTTTACAATATTGAAAATCTTTTCCTATCCTCTCCTGCATAAAAAGGCATTGCATTTGGCCTAGGTATATGGAAGCAAGCTTCAGAAATAGACTGCTTCCCTCCTGACTGAGGATAAATATATGAGCCTGACTTATTGAACTATCTAGCAGATTTTATATTCAGTTTTAGCCTTTTTACATTCTTCTGAGATATTGTGTATATCCTGTATGTAAGGAGGCCAGGTAAGCACTTTCATCCAGTGTGTTCATTTGCATAACCCACTTGTGAGTGGGTTACAGATCCCTCTCTGGGCCTGATCCATAGAGGATATGAGTCTGTTATAACCACCACCTAGAGAGCCTTGGCTCTGTAGCTCACAGCCTAGGTAGAGAGCCTTGCTGATTTTAGCTCTGAGGTGTCAATTTCAATCCCCACTGCATCAACCAAGATGGCAGCTATTATACATGCAGATGTGTGTGTTTGCATGAATAAAAGCTTCTCCCCAAACATTTATGGAAACATGGGCTGGTTGCAGAAATGTTCATGGACAGGTGAAAAATATGGTGGCACAGACATGGTTGAATGGAATATGAATCAGTTTTAGCTAATGTATTTGAAAATAAATGTTTCCACTGTTCACCCAGCCCAAGTAGAGAGGGAGCCTGAGATAAATCAGTCTTATAAATATGAAAGTCTTATTGTTTTAGATGAAGAGAATTGGAAACTTTTTTTCCCTTCATAACTGCAGAAGCAAAGTATTAGTTCTAGCATAATGAAGCAAAATGTTTTTTAAGGAATTGAATCTTTAAACATATTATTGATATAAAGCAAAGACTGACAGCTAAGTTCATAACTGTGTTCCCCCAATATGATTTTTTTTTTTAGCAAATTTGAGGCCTGATCTTGCAGTGTGCTGAACGAGCCCATCTCTCTTGCACTTTAGTGAGAACTCATGGCTTTCATCACCTTGCAGGATTCAGCCTTTAATGTCAGGATGAGTCTATGGGGCATGTTGTATTCTGGACCTCAGCAAGGGAAGATACTGTTTTTGCCTCTCTACGGAGCTTGGGGATCCACTTTCTCTAAAAGAAGCTCTTTGAGGAGTGGGTTGGCTGTCTGCACTTTTCGACAATATTGGATAGAGAATATTAACAGAGTGCTTCTCAGAGAGCTATCAAGCTGCTGTCTTCTCTCAGTTACTGGCAGTCCACATTCTTCTGTGATGATGGGCTAATTTTTGTTCACATTGCTTAGAAATTTGGCAGTGTATCAACACACTTCACTCGTTTGTCTTATTGATATGAATGCTCCATTCCTGATGGTTTTAATTTGTAAATTAAAGCAGTTTGGATGTCCTGTAATTATTTTTCCTTCATATATTTTCCATCTTATTCCCTCTGTGTTTCATAGATTGTACTCTTTCTCCCTGTGTTACCATTTGCTGGTGAGACTTCTCCTCTTAAGGTAGTATTCTATTCTGACCTGTAGTGTTACATTCACCAAATGACTAGCCTAGCTAGCCAGACTTCCATCCTGCTTTTAGACTCTGCTGAAGAGCTGTGGTTGTCCTGCATCTATACAGTCCACATTCTGATGGTTGCCAGTAACATTACATTCTGTCCTGGCATGCATTATCTGGTGATTGCTCAGTGTCTGCTATTGCTGTGATGCTGTGCTGTGGGTTTCATGAGCAATTATTGGAATTCTCTTGGACGAAAGGCTCAGAAAGTCTTCTCCTATTAGTAGATCACTTTCTTGGCTATCTACACATTTGGTAACTTTGATTGTTAGATATGCGCTTTTTGAAAATGTAGTTTGTACTACATTTACTTATAAATTACTTTGCTTAAATTCCAATTATTTTTAAGGCACTGAGGTTAAAATGTGGAAGTATGGAAACGTGATACATATACCTGTTTCCAGGGGCTAGGATTTCCAAGGGTTGTCTCCAGGGGGCAGGGATATGGTCTGTTTGGGTGGTGGGAAAAATGCTTTTTCATTGTTCTCAAGCATCCTCCTTTGGCTAATGCTATGGCAAGTTCCACTTGAAGCTACATTCTCCACTTCTTGACAAGTTGGAAGGACTTGTTGTGGCATAGAATCTATGGAAAGTAGACCTCTAGGGAGAAAAATGAGGGATTCTGCAGGTCCCCCACATCCAAAAGTGATTGCCTTAGGGTATGTCTACACTACGAGGGTAATTCGATTTTACTTAAATCGAATATGTGGAATCGATATTGCAAAGTCGAACGTGTGTGTCCACACTAAGGACACAGTAAGGACAGTAATTCGACTTTGTGAGTCCACACTAACGGGGCGAGCGTCGATATTGGAAGCGGTGCACTGTGGGCAGCTATCCCACAGTTCCCGCAGTCCCCGCTGCCCATCGGAATTCTGGGTCGAGCCGCCAATGCCTTCTGGGTAAAAAAAATTTGTCGTCATCCGTCCGTCACTAACGCCCTCCCTCCCTCCATGAAAGCGCCGGCGGGAAATCAGTTCGCGCACTTTTCTGGTCAGTGACAGCGCGGACGCCACAGCACTGCGATCATGGATCACGCTGCGACCATCGCTGCACTTGTGGCCGTTCTCAACACCTCGCAGCTTATCATACACCTTTCCCTGAGGCAGATGCAGAGAAATCGGGCGAGGAGGCTACGGCACCGCCGTGAGAGCCTGAAGTCGGAGAGTGGCACAGAGCTGTCAGAGCTGTCAGAAACCACGAGCCCCAGCGCCCAGGACATCACGGTGGCAATGGGGCATGTGGATTTTGTTGAACGGCGATTCTGGGCCCGGGAAACAAGCACGGACTGGTGGGACCAGACAGCCGGGCCATTAGAAGATCCCAGCGGGACGCCCTGTGCATCCGGGAGGCTTTGAAAGCTAGGTTCCTGAGTGAGCAGGGCAACCAGTGACTTTTCAGTTTGTGGACAGAAAAGCTGAACCTGCCCCCGTTTCTTTACCCAGTTCATTTTGACTATCCTCTCCAGTTACATACCCCCTTCACCCCCTTCCCCTTCCCAAAAAATAAAATCATTTCTATTTTGTTAATGAACACCGTTGTCTGTATTGCTGTTTTCGCGGGAATATTTTAAACCGGGGACGCAGACTGTGGCGGGGGGCGGGTTCAGTGTTCTGATGCAAATGATGCTTCTAAACTCCCGGAATGACAGGCTCCGCACTGGTGGACTGGTTATTTCAATGGAGCCTGCCAGCACTCCTGGGGGGGACTGTGTGTATGTGTCGGCTATGTGCCTTTCTGGCAGGGGGGGTAGGGTTACATATCCCCTGCTGCGTGGATCTGTGATCCATGATAAGGACCGCTGCATAAGATCTGTAACTGCCCTCCCCCGCCACAAAGTCACAGAGCAACCCCCCCACCCCCAGAACATGAAAAACACCTCCCAGACTGACCAGGGTAACCAGTGACTGCACTGTGTATGTGTCCTGATGCTGGACCTGACACCGCCTCTGTACCCTGCTAAAGGTCACTGTCCTGTCCAATTACCAAGCCCCTTCCCCCCCTCCAGACAGACTCTCCCTCAAAAGAACCTGACTGAAACAGTAATGGAGAGAAACAAACATTTTATTGCGAACCAGACATGAAACGTGGGGTGTGAAACTTGGACGGGGGCTTGTGTGAGGTGGGTAGGAAAGGACTTATGAAATTTTGGGGAATGTCAGCCTTCTAGTGCTAGAGCAGTCTGCAGGGGTTGACTGAAAGTTTTAACGGCCCTTGCCGCCCCTCCTTCTTTGGAGTTTGGGTGAGGGTGGTGTGGGACTTGGTGGCGGGTGAGGGCGGTTACAGATAGACTGCAGCGGGGCTCTGTCCTCCTGCCTCCGGTCTTGCAGAACATCCACAAGGCGCCGGAGCGTGTCCGTTTGCTCCCTCATTAGTCCAAGCAGCTTTTCAGTAGCCTGTTGGTCCTCCTGACGCCACCTCTCCTCCCGTTCCATGACTGCTCGGTGCATTTGTGACAAGTTCTCCCTCCACTGTGTCTGCTGGGCTGCCTGGGCTCGGGAGCATCCCATTAGTTCTGAGAACATGTCTTCACGCGTCTTCTTCTTCCTCCGCCTAATCTGCGCTAGCCTCTGGGAGTGTGCTGACAGGCTGGGTTGGGAGACAGTCGCAGATGTGTCTGTGTGAATTGTAAAAAGGGAGTGAATTCCTGAGACAGATAAATGAAATTGTATACAAAGAACCTAGTCTTTCTCTGTGAACAAGACCATGCACTGAACCTCTCACATGCGCACTCAGGACAAGGTCGAATTTTCGGCCGTCGCCTTCAGTGCCTGTGGACTTGCGGAGGTCTTGGAGTGTTCAGAGAACTGTGGCTGGAGACCTGAACTTCTGGAGCGGGCAATAATGGTAAGCCGCAGACTTGTGGCTGCTTAAAACTCCAGCAGTAGCACTGGCCTCCTTTCACATTGAAAGCAATGCCAGTCTCTGCTGCCAGCAATCAGGACAGCATCAACTCTGCCCCTGTCCCACCCCCTCGCGGCTGTCCCAGGGAAAGATCCCTGTATGCTGCCCCTCTCCCTCCACCGCGTGGCTGTAAAGCAGTCCCAATACTAACATTCCCCTCCCTAATTCAAAGCAGGGCGTCATGAGCGACATCACCCTCCTGAGGATCCCGGACACCCAGAGAGAACGCATGCTGCGGGAAAGCATGCAGGAACCGGGGCCGTATGCCGCCATGCTATGTCGGGCCATGATCCCCGAGTACCTGATTGTGGCGTGGAGGGGACATGTCTGCTACCACGGAGGGCCCACTAAGATGGCCCTACCCCGGAACCTGATCAACAGGCTTGAGATCTACCTCCACGAGACCTACGAGGAGTTCTCCTACGAGGATTTCTCGTCGATCCCCGGCCACATTGACCGGATTTTCGCGTAGGTGCACTGGGACTTTGGAGTGGAGCGTCTTGGGCCTGGGAATCATGTAGTAACGGACATTGAGAAAAATTTTTAAAATACTTGGGACTAAATTGAGAAGAGCCTAAGACAGAGAAATCATGAAAACCCATTTGTTACCTTTGTAAATATTCCTGTTTTGTACCTGATTATTTTTTTACTAGTTTACAGCACTTTTATAAATATACATTGTTAATAGTATAAATATTACCGTTCTGTTTTAAATAAATGTTTACATGTTTACAGCACTTACTGCTTGATCCTTCCCCTGATTCTGTGTCCGGGGTAAGGGATGGGGACGGTTGGTACGGGATCTCGGTAAGGGTGATGAAGAGCTCCTGGCTGTCGGGGAAATCAGCGGTGCCAGCGCTGTCGACTGCCTCGTCCTCCTCATCTCCTTCTTCATCTTCCCCGTCCGCTACCATGTCCGACGAGGAACCGGCTGTGGACATGATCCCATCCTCGGAGTCCACGGTCAGGGGTGGGGTAGTGGTGGCGGCCGCTCCCAGGATGGAATGCAGTGCCTCGTAGAAACGGGATGTGTGGGGCTGGGATCCGGAGCGTCCGTTAGCCTCTTTGGTTTTTTGGTAGCCTTGTCTCAGCTCCTTGATTTTCACGCGGCACTGCGTTGCATCCCGGCTGTAGCCTCTCTCTGCCATGGCTTTGGATATCTTCTCGTAGATCTTAGCATTCCTTCTTTTGGAGCGCAGCTCTGAAAGCACGGACTCATCGCCCCACACTGCGATGAGATCCAAGACTTCCCGATCAGTCCATGCTGGGGCCCTCTTTCTATTAGATTGCACGGCCATCTCTGCTGGAGAGCTCTGCATAGTTGCCACTGCTGCTGAGCTCCCCTCGATGTCCAAACAGGAACTGAGATTCAAACTGCCCAGACAGGAAAATGAATTCAAATTTTCCCGGGGGTGTGGCTGGTCAGAGCATCCGAGCTCGGACTGCTGTCCAGAGCGTCAACAGAGTGGTGCACTGTGGGATAGCTCCCGGAGCTATTAGCGTCGATTTCCATCCACACCTAGCCTAATTCGATATGGCCATGTCGAATTTAGCGCTAATCCTCTCGTTGGGGAGGATTACAGAAATCGATTTAAAGAGAGCTTTATGTCGAACTAAATGGCTTCCTGGTGTGGACGGGTGCAGGGTTAATTCGATATAACGGCGCTAAAGTCGACATAAAAGCCTAGTGTAGACCAGGCCTAAGTTTTGTCTGGTTTGAGAAGCAGGAGAGGATGGTGACGCAAAAACCAACTTATAAATAAATCTGATTTATTTTTAAAGTAAAGCCTGAGTATAATAAAAAATGTCACTCATAGAAATAGTTCAGAGTGGAAAGAGAAGGGAAAATAGGGAAAATACAATATATTCTCTCTCTCTCTCTTTCTAAATTGTATATTTAATATCTCCTTCTCCCTGCCACACACATCTTGTTTTTCCTCCCCTCTTCAGCTGCTCCTCATGGATGGTTCTGAAGCTAACTTGAAAGTTATCATGCTCCTGATCTAGGGTTAATAGAAGCAAATTTGGCAGCAGCCAAGCCACCTGTAAGAAGCTGTAGGAGCAGCAGCTGGGCTGTGGAGGGAGTGGGTGGTTGAAAGCACTTGCCTACTGTGTTGCTTCCAGAAACACTCCCTTGGCACATTTGAACTTCAAAGCTTCATTGGGCAAACTTAAGTTGGATGTTTTATCCAGCCACAACAGAAACTCTGTCCTTGACTCAACCACTAGAGAAGTGCTGTTCAGCTCAGGGGCAAAGAGTTGACTTTAAAGGCAAAGCCATCTCCTGCTCCTAGCAGAAAACGTGTTCCCCCTTGCTTGTCTCCAATGTCAAAACAATGGTGATGGTGCTTGCCTGATTTTACCTGATAATTTTTCTAAGAAAAACTTTGTCAGGAATTATTTAGTTCTCCTAGTTCAACTTTTAAAAACAGACATTTACAAATTTAAAAAAATGTAAAGTCCACCAAATTGCCAGGAAAGTGCTGTTGGAGGCAGCTGGGGGAAGAGGATAGGAATCTACAGTTCTGTGCCCCTATTGGAAAATGTAGTTGTTAACGTTTCATGGTAAAGTAGCTACCTATTGGCAGTTCATGCTGTAATGAGCAATAAGTCCCATGATATGCATAATTCTCTCAATTTTTATTCTTTCCTCGGGGCACATATGCATTGTCCACAATAGTCTTCATGCATTATCTAGTATGTAAGACATAAATCTGATACAGTTGCTTGTTGATCTTTCCACATTAAGTGGCCAAGACACAAACAACTGTCTATTGGTTACTCAAACAGGAACTGGAAACAAGTCAGTAACACTCAACCTTAATCAGTTTCCATGGTCCTCATTCAGAAATATTTTATTACCTTAAAAACCCCATTCCTGTTGCCAAAAATGGAAGTGATTTACTGAACAAACATTTTAGGATGAGCAAGATTGATGTTCCTTCTTTGGAAAGAATTCCTCAACTTTCATACACAACATTTTTTTAAGTGAGCAGCCTCAGTTGAATATATAAGGGTTACATTGATTGAATATTATTGCAACATGCATTTGGAGTTTAGAAGAAGAAAGCTAAGTTAACATTCAATTTAAAAAGAACGAGGAGTACCAGTCCACACGAGATCCACCTCCTGCACACTACAGCGCTAATAAGCGATGGTCACATAAACACCACACTATACCGGAAACCTACTGACCACTATACTTACCTACATGCCTCCAGCTTTCATCCAGACCACACCACACGATCCATTGTCTACAGCCAAGCTCTAAGATACAACCGCATTTGCTCCAACCTCTCAGACAGAGACAAACATCTACAAGATCTCTATCCAGCATTCTTACCACTACAATACCCACCTGCTGTAGTGAAGAAACAGATTGACAGAGCCAGAAGAGTACCCGGAAGTCACCTACTACAGGACAGACCCAACAAAGAAAGTAACAGAACACCACTAGCCATCACCTTCAGCCCCCAACTAAAACCTCTCCAGCGCATCATCAAGGATCTACAACTGATCCTGAAGGACGATCCCTCACTCTCACAGATCTTGGGAGACAGGCCAGTCCTCACTTACAGACAGCCCCCCAATCTGAAGCAAATACTCACCAGCAACCACACACCACAACACTAATCCTTGCAACTCTGTCCATATATCTATTCAGGGGACGCCATCATAGGACCTAATCACATCAGCCACACTATCAGAGACTCGTTCACCTGCACATCTACCAATGTGATATATGCCATCTTGTGCCAGCAATGCCCCTCTGCCATGTACATTGGCCAAACCGGACAGTCTCTATGCAAAAGAATAAATGGACACAAATCAGACGTCAAGAATTTTAACATTCAAAAACCAGTCAGAGAACACTTCAACCTCCCTAGTCACTCAGTTACAGACCTAAAAGTCACAATTATTCAACAAAAAAACTTCAAAAACAAACTCCAACGAGAAACTGCAGAACTGGAATTAATTTGCAAAATGGACACCATTAAATTAGGCTTGAATAAAGACTGGGAGTGGATGGGTCATTACACAAATTAAAAACTATTTCCCCATGCTAATTTTCCCCCTACTGTTACTCACACCTTCTTATCAACTGTTTGAAATGGTCCTTCCTGATTATCACTACAAAAGTTTTTTTTGTCTTGCTGATAATAGTCCACCTTAATCGATTAGTCTCATTAGAGTTGGTATGGCAACCCCCATTTTTCATGTTCTCTGTGTGTATATATATATGTATATAGATATATATAGATATAGATCTTCCTACTGTATTTTCCACTGCATGCATCTGATGAAGTGGGCTTTAGCCCATGAAAGCTTATGCTCAAATAAATGTGTTAGTCTCTAAGGTGCCACAAGTACTCCTCATTCTTTTTGCTGATACAGACTAACACGGCTACCACTCTGAAACGTGTCATTCAATTTAAAGCATTATCGAAATTGCCTTATGCCCTGCTATATATTATATATATATAATAAATATCTGCCCCACTTTTCTCAAAGGGCACATCAATAAAGTAGATCCTTAGGCCAGATGTGAGGGGCGCATGTGAGGCTTGAATTGGTGAAGGTGACAGCAAGGGTCCATGACAAGGGTGTATAATCTCCTGATTCTTATCGCAGCCAAACACAAGTTCCTGATTATGGCCATCTATATTTGTTGATCTAGAAACCAGCTGGAACAAGTTTCAGAGTAATCATGGCCACTATGAGATCAAGAGCTGGTAAGCCATAAAATTTGTCATTTTCACAGACATTGAAAACATGGAAAACAACAAATTTCTGAGGTTCCAGTGCCACCAGGGAGAGAAAACTCTGATAGCTCAACCAGGGCCTATGTGATGCTCCCGTGCAATTTACATACCAACCCCTGTTTCATCTTAACTTCATCATGGTATTCACCAAGTAACTGGGTGTGTTCTATTAGGTCTAGTTTTGCAGTGGGAGACTTATATTTCAGGTTATATTAACTAACTTGATCGCACTATGTTCCCAAGCCTCCCTTTATTTGTGCAAAGCAAATATCTAATGGTGGTGGACAACACCTGGGCCAACAAAAGCCAGGCAGCTTGAAGGACCTGAGGACTGGTCTACACTACAAAGTTAGGTCAACTTAACTACGTTGCTCAGGGCTGTGAAAAATTTCACGCCCTGTGCAGTGTAATTAAGCCAACTAAACCCTGGTGTAGACACCATAATGTAGAAGGAAGAACCCCTTCTGTCATTGTAGTGTCTATACTACAGCTGGGCAGCTGGAGAGCTTCTAGTGTAGACATACCCTCAGTTACAAATAGGGGCCTTTACACTATCCTTTACTTCATGAATAACAGCTCTTTAGCCATTCATCTATCCTTTGATCAGAACTTGTTTTAATTAGGACATCTAAACTTCTTGTACATTGTTGTTTTAAAACTATTGTTAAATTAAGGAATGATGATGTTGGTTTGAAAGGATGCAGAGACTATGGTACATGCTTTAGTCATTTGCTCCCTCGACACTACAGTTTTATTTCTTCTCTGGTTTTGTCAATACCCACATTATTACTTGCAACTCATGCAATATTTCACAACCCTGATCTTCCTCACTAGCACTGGTTCTTCTCTCATAATGTCTGCTTTGAGAGATTTCTGCTGCCTTCCTGTAAAAGCTGCAGAGAATTTTTTTCCCTCCAAGATTTCTTTGGCTCAGCTACAAGATCCTTAATCCAGCAGAGACATATGTATAAATTCTAACAGAATTACCATTGAAGAACAGTCTCAGCTTCATTTTGCCACTTGTGCTGTCAAACCAGAATGGTAGAGTTTTGTACTCACTGTAAAGAGTCAGACTCTATGTGTCCATTTCAGTGACTCGCTCCATATCCATGTACCAAATATTAATCACTGATACCTACTTCATTCCCCAAGTATCCATGGAAATTTAGTGCACAGCAGCAGGGCTGCATGGACAGTTAGGGCATGGCACACTGGAGCGCTGTAGATTTACACCCCAGCTGGCCACATCATAAGTGCTCGTGCAGACGTGCCCTCAGATTCAATTAGCCTTAAAGAAGAGGATTATAAAGCTACACTTTGAAAAAATATCTCCAGAGAAAAGATGTTTGAAATTGTTTAAAATAATGAATAATATGGCCCCAATTCTGCTATCACTCAAATGGGTGCAACTCTAAATGGCTTGATTAGGAGTTGTACCCATTTGAGCAAGGGTGAATTGGACCCTATATGTTTAATTTGAGATAACATTCTGTCTCAGGAAATCAACTTATACATAAAGAATTATGTACCTTCTACAGAATTCTAGGGGTTGTCTTAACAATGCTATAGAAAAGAGTGTCTTCTATGTTTTTTTCCCTTATGGGCATGGCAGGCAAAGTCCTATCCAGCTCCACTAAAATCACTGGAACAACTCCTATTGCTGTTTCAGGTAGGCAAACTTTAACCATGAAATGGAATATGAAACATGAAATGAACTGTATAACTATCCAAACCCTAGTAATGTTGAAGTAACAAACACTTGTCAAGGGAATATGTATAGAAATTCAATTTGCTACAGACTTCTTGTCTACTATAAGAGATAAATCACCATTGTAACTGAGCCCACACACTGTCAGCAGTAGATTGTATTTCTTATGTAAAATCTAGACACATTTATTGACACTGGGGAGAGCTAAAGCCAAAATTGTTTGTCTAACAAAATGACTAAATAAAGTAAGTCTTCGCAGTTGACTTCGGGGTTGATATGTCTCTCTGTTATCCTTTTATCAATTTTTAGACTAAAATCTACTTGAAAAGAAATACATTTTACAATGAGTGAGTTAGTAAAAAAAATGTATTTTGCACTGTGAGAGTGGCCATCTTCTAGCCTTGCCCTCTCCTGTTGTGGCTATGCTCTTACTATAGAGTCTGAACCCTTTGGAGTGTGGGTAAAGGGACTTCCATAGGAAAAGTGGTCGCACGCTGTGGAGATGCTACTCCATGCCCAGTTTCCATAATGCCTGTCCATGTTAATAGAAGAGGGCATATGCTCCATACAGTTTTATTTGTGTGTGTGTCTGTGTGTGGGGAGTGATGTTGTGTTTAACCATAAAATGAGTGTGATTCAGTTACCTATAATCCCAGTGGACTCCCGTGCATCAGACCCTGGAAGATACCCTGGCAGTTCTGAAATATCTCCTATATTGGCTAAGAGGAACTCCCTGGCATTATCTTCTGTAGGTTCCCTCTCTGCACTGTGAAATCCCTTGAGGAGGAGGAGGAAGAAGTGGGGTGGCTACCAGCAAGGAGGCAATGGCAGCATAGCTCTAAAGCAAACCATGCCTTCATGGGAAGTGGAAGCCTTGAGCAGAAGTTTGGGATTACTGGGGTCCTTGGGTGCCAGGAGTTTTCTCTGTGGAGCTCAGGATATGTATTGGTTTTGTAGAGCCTGCCTCCTGCTTTTTTCATGGACCAAAGGTACAGGGGAGGGGAAAACCCCATGCCCCTAGCAGAATGCTCAAGAGAAAACTGCAGGGTAAGGTTCAGTTTCCTGGCATATGACTCTGTATAAATAATATTCAGCATATCACATTTATTTTCGATGGTCATAGTTCAAACAGTTTTCCAAACACTGTTGGGGTTTTTTGTTTGTTTTTTGTTTTTTATTGTTGTTTTTTATTTGTGCCAGGTATTCTCTTGACCTGCTTTTCTAGGCACACTTCTGAGTGCATGGCCGCTTACTGAATAAGATGGATTTGGGGCTCTATTTAATTATCACGTTTAGTGTGTTTTGTTTACTAGCAGGGAAGATATGATTTGTCTGACATTTTTTAAATGGAGAAAAAACTGAATAAAAGTGATTTATTGCTAGTGGGTCACCTTTCTGTTAGACAGTTGGTCTTATATAGCCCATAATCAACTGTCTTCTTATGCAATATGTGCATTGTAAAATAACTGCAGACAAGTACAGACCCAGCCTTGGTACTTCTTTTAGGTCCCTTTGTACCTGTTCAGAAGGAGAATTGATAACACATGTTAAAATTATTGCTATGGGAACCAAGAACAATAAACTGACAACAAACTATGTTTAAAGACCTTACTGGTCTGATAGGTATTTACACTGCCTCACAGGTAAAATGCTTCAACATGTTGCAGTGCTGACAAATGTGTTGTTTTGCTAAGCTTTGCTTAGATAATAGTTTTAGTAAACACTAACAATGACCTAAAAGTTCTGAGCATCAGACTGGTGTCTGGACACAAGACTGACAATTATGTGTGGTCTGTTAAATAGCAGTTTCCTAATTGGTGCTCTCTCTACAAAGAGCAGGCTGCTAAATCTGAGAAGTGGGCCTTCAAGAGGCTTCTGTAGTCTGCAGCTCAAAGAGCTATAATGAGAGTGCTTTCTGTGCCTGAGCCTGTAAAGTGCTGAGTGCCGTCTACCTCTGTTGAGCAGAAGACACTCAGCACTTTGCAAGATCCGGACTTCTGTTTGGGAGGAGGAAAGGGAAGTGAAGTGAAGAATACTTATGTACACAACAGCACACCTAATGCCAGAACAGAGCAAATCTTGCACAGAGGTTCAGTTTTTCTTTAGTTGTTGTCATGCAGTTTTCTCCTGTCTTTATGGCTCCACATCAAAGGGAAGGAGGAGCATGTCCCTGTGGCTATAATCACTGACCCACTGCTGGGAGATGATTAGAGGGTAACTTAAGCTGACTTTGAAAGTGGGCATGGGGAATGTGAAAAATTGGTAGCTGTATGTATTTGTCTCACAGGGTAGTTTTTTCCCCACCTCACCTTTCCCTCAGCTGGGTTTGTTCTGTAATCCCACGCATGGCTTGTGAATAGGTAACAACAGGGTTAGAGAATACTCAGAAGGGAATGAGGAAAGATTATTACCAAAGGACATGCAATAGCACCACCTCAGTAGTGCTATTTATCTACCAAACTTTCTGTTCATACCTGATCAGACATAGGAGGGGGGTTGGTCTTTAAGGCTAAGACATCCTGCACTGAATGGGTGCATGGACTAGATGACATAATAAGTCTTGACTCTTTTCCACCTCCAATTTCTATAAATCTTCAGGACCAAAATTGTCAGTCTTTGACCACAGTGTGAAATATCCCACGTGGTTCATTTTATATGTCATTAGAATGTAACTTAACCCAGAAAGTTTGGTAAGAAATATTTATTTTCTTCAGATTTGTTCTAATATAACTCTATGTATTACAAATACCCCTGAATATAGTAATAAAATCTGAGCACCCACCAAGATCAGAGCTCCTGGTGCTAAGCATACACATCGTATGAGAGTCTGTACTCAGAAGAGCTTACAGTCTAAATACACCAAACAGACAAAGAGTGGTAGAGAAAGTAGAATTCCAATAGGTGCAAGTGACTTGCCTAAGGTTAAACAGGAGGTCAGTGGCATAGCTGAAAATAGAACCCAGGCCTTCTGACTCCTAATGCCCTATCCAGTAGTCCAAGATGCCTGCTTGTAAAAAATTGTTACTTATCAACTATCTTCCAATATACATTTTACTATTTAATTTACAGAGTAATGTTTTATCCATGCAACAATTTTATTTTCACTTTAACTTCTTATAGCTGAATGCATCACAGCCTTTCATAGCAGGATTTGCTTTTCAAACAAATTCCCTGCAGTAAGTCTGTGCCTAATATCTAGTGGCTAACAAATGTTCATTTCTTTCAGTCAAAGAGCGGCTAGAATTGTGCAAATGTACAGTCTTGTGGTTAAGCCTCTGGACAGAAATCTGGGTTCCAGTCCTACCTCTACCACAGACTTCCTGTGTAACTTTGTGCTTAGTCACTTGGTCTGAGGGGCCTTGTACCCAATCTGTAATACTGTGATACTGATACTTTCTTTCTCCCTCCCTCTGTCAATTTAGTGTGCAAGCTCTTCAGGGTACAGAATGTGCCTTCATATGTGAATGTGCAATGCTTAGCCCAATGGAACCATCTGAAGAGCACAATGGGATCTCCACTGGGGCTGCGAGGTGCTATTGAAACACACATAAATAGTAGTGCTAACGTAGTATAGACCATGCCCCAGCATGAAAACCCAGGAAAACTTCACAGATTCAAATGTCTGTCTGATATTCAACCACTCTGATATTTTCATTAAAAAACATAAGTTGCAGAGTTTTAATGCTAATTACTGAAAGCGGGAGCATGATAGCAGTAGTTAGATCTAGCCAAAATGCAGGCAAAAGCACAGCAAGCTTCAATAACACTTCAATCCCTAGCAGAAATAATTGCCCTGTTATCCAGACCAGGATTTTTACTAAGAAGATTATATACTTACAATGCCACATTGTGATTTTTCTGATGTACACAGATGTTCACTTGCAAAAATCAGTGGAAATATCAAAACTCATTTTGATTGTGGCCTAATTAGGATCTAAATTAAAGTCTTCAGTGATGACAAGCTAAACAGTAGCTTCTTGTGTCTCCTGGTTCTTCAAAAGTTTCCCGTGTGTCTAGAAAAGTAACTTTCTCTGGTACCTTCCTTTCTTCTGTTCTTGGTCTTGTCTCTCCAGTTTTACTCCCTGCATTATTGCCAACAACTCCTTTTGCCTCTGGCACTTTCTCCAGTTTTCTAGATTATGCTTCTGTCTCCCACATTCTTTAAAAAAACAAACAAACAGCAAAACAACCACCTTCCTCTCTTGATCCTCCACTTTCCATGCCAGGACCTTATAACTGTTCATTTTATAGTCAAGTGATTGAAAGAAATAGCCACCTTTCATCTCCACAATCACCTCTCAGAGATTTCAATGAGGCTTCTGATCTGGTCAGAGGAAAATAACAATTTCCTCTGTAGCTGTGAAGGGCTCCTACATACAAAGGAAATGATATAAAATCATTTTCTTTTTAAAATTGTTTTTTGGGAAAGATGAAAGAACTGTCTTGCCATGTTCTTATTTCCACCCCTTTGCCGCCTCACTGCTCAGCTTACTTATCAACATTCTAAACACCCCTGGCCAGGCTGTCAATGCCTTACTCATGTTGAATTTGTACCTTACACCATGAAGTCAAAAGGGATGCTGGTGGAATAAGATATTTGTATTGTTTATTTGTACTAGTTCTCAAAAGCTTTCAACTGAGATCACAGCCCCATTGTGCTCAGCACTGTGCAAACATGCAGTAAGAGACAGTGCCTGCCCCAAAGAGCTTACAAGCTAGATAGGCAAGAGAGACAAAGGATGGGAGAAAGGAAACATTATTATCTGCTTCTTACAGCTTTGTGGTGCATTTCAAAGCTGTGTGTGAATTGCAGGCTATCACTTTAATTTTTAAGGTGTTTCCTGGTCCTGTTTGCAGGCTAGAGGGTTCTGTAGGGAATCACATGATCAGAGTCAGACTGTAAAGAGCCCAGCTAGAGCAAGGTGGGATGAGTTGTGCTTCTATGCCTTAGGGAACAACCTACTTTCCCTCTCTCTCTCTCTCTCTTGTTGGTTCTTTTGTGTTAAAGTTCTGGATTTTCAGAATTAAAGTCGTCTTACGTTGCAACCTTCTTAAAAGAGGGTTTTATGTTTTTATTTAACTTTTCTGTTTGTCTGCCGTGAGCATAACAAATTTCTCCTCCTGGACTTTTCCAAGCTCTCCTTTCTAAGCTGCTTTCTTTTGTCTTTCCTTGTATTTTTCTTCCACACTTTCTTGTTGATTGTATGTTTTTAGGAACAGCCCATATATGCTGCAATCATTTGGCAGGGACAGGCTGCATTCACCACTATCTGAATGGCTTTATAAAATTTAGGAGCTTGAACAGGCTAGAGTGGGGGGTGACTTTCATCTTATGTTCTTATATCTTCCTAGCCAAAGGAGGGGAAAGTAACATTATGGGAAGCAGTTGTGAAGCCTGCTGTCTGCTCTTGTCTACTTCTAACTTAGGCTATACCAAGGATGTAAGCAACTTCCCTCTACCCAAAAACAGTTCTCTTGTTAATATTCAGGAATTACCCAGAATCCTCCATTTTAAATGACCAGTTTTTTCCTTTTATTCCAAAGAAAATAAAATTCAAGCTGCATAAAGGCTGTTAAAAAAATCAAGCAAGCAACCCTGGTACTCAACAACTGTCAGGATTGGTCTAGATAATACCTAGTTCTGCCATAATTGCAGGGGACTGGACTAGATGACCTCTTGAGGTTCCTTCCAGTTCTACAGTTCTATGGTTCAGTATTATCCTATTGCTACAACACCTCCTTCTTGGAAATAACATCTTTAGCTTAAAAAAAAAAAAAAAGCACCAAACCAGGCAATATTTACATCAACAAGGATGCACTAGTCTTCAACAAAGAGGGCTAGTATGCCAAAATTTTCTAGAATGCTAGAAGCTGAGGTCAAATGTCATAGGTCAAAGTGGTGATCTCAAAATATAAAAGGATCAGCTTCCTGCCATACCATCCCTCACATAAGGAAGTTCTAGTCCTGAGGAAGACCCCAGGTAAGTAGCTAGAAGGTATAAAGTCTCACAGTAGATAAGAACTTTCTATCTACTGCTTTTGAGCCTTTGCTCTTCTCCTTGAAAATGAACAAAACATACAGTGTATGGACCATGCTGCCCTCCTGGATGTCACCATCACTCTGCAAATATTTCTGGTCCCCTGCCTATCAAACCACTGTGTTATGTGAGCCTTCTCTGCAGCTCCTAGCATCTGAAACAGCTTTGCTGCATCAGTCTATGTTATCGAGTTATGCCTGAAAGCTTCTCTTTATCCACCTTACAAGGTTTTTATACCACTGTTTTCTGTAAGTCACACTACATATTCTCTTTCTGTCTTGTATTCAATTTTAGGTTTTAATTTGTAAGAAAGGCACTATGTTAATTAGAGTTGCATTTTATTATTTCTCTCCAGAAATCCATCTGACCAGAGCTATATAAACAACAAATGTTGTTTCCTTCCTTTTTCGAACAAACTACAGAGAAAAGAATGTCAAGCTGAAAAATGCCTACATGAAAAATATGTGCATTTCCATTTGAAATTTGTGCTCTCCATCACTGAACAGTAAAGATCTAAACTTGATCAGAATAAACTGAACTTGCACATTTCCAAATTCACTCCCAGGCCCTTAAACTGATTAAATGAATGTGGTAACTTTAATTCAAATTCTAGCAGAAGTAATAGTATAAAAGAGTTAAAATGGAGGGACCTCTACTGGGCAATGTCCAAACCACAAACTTAGCCCACAAAACCTGCTTTCTACACCGTCCTTTCTTATAATGTAGGATTTGTGCTATCAGTCCCCTTAACTGCTCGGTGCCACTAGGTCTGAGTTTACAATGCAAATAGATTATCTTCTATAAACACAAATATTCAATATTGTGGGAGGTCTGTGGAGAGTTAAATAGCAAAGTAATGCTTCCAAGATGTTATGAGAAAATGCTGCATATAAGAAATTGGGTCTTCGGCAGGCTAAACTCTAAGATATTTATCCTCCTCTTCTTATGCAAGTACATCCAAAGTTTACTTCTCCAAATTTATATTTCTCCTCTATCTCATAATATTATACTCTAATCCTCTACATTAATGTGATGTAAGATCTGCAATAATAATGGAAAACTTGGCAAATAATATAGGGTGCTGCTGCCTGGTTTAGAAGTTCTCTGCTAATACCTTTCAGATCTACAGGATAGAAATGCTGATGTACAAAATAGGCTTTGGGAAGAGGGTAATGAGATTTAAATTGAATCCTTTAATTTTCCTTTATTCTTTATTACAAGAACAAGGTATAAAAGTAGCTCTTATCATTCCAGCTCACATCTCTCCCTATCTTCCCTGTCTCTTTTCTTCCTACGAGATATTACTTGGACTCATTTAGAGGAATACATGACAGTAAGGCTTGGTCTACACTTACCCCCCAATTCGAACTAAGGTACGCAACTTCAGCTACGTGAATAACGTAGCTGAAGTCGACGTACCTTAGTTCGAACTTACCTCGGTCCACACGCGGCAGGCAGGCTCTCCCGTCGACGCCGCGGTACTCCTCTCGTCTAGCTGGAGTACCGCAGTCGACGGCGATCACTTCCTTGTTCGACTTATCGCGTCCAGACAAGACGCGATAAGTCGAACCCAGAACTTCGATTCCCAGCCGCCGAACTAGCGGCTGGGTGTAGACATACCCTAAGAGAGAGCTAAAAAGCTTTCTGTTAAACAACAATCATGGGGGCTGCTCAATGTATAAGTTATTGTTTGATCCTCTAGAGATATTTTGGGAGGCAGTCATTGTTACCAGTGGGTCAGCATCTCTGAGCCAAACATTGGGGGAAGATGTAGGAATCATGTTTTTCAGCCAGCTTTATTTTACAAGGAACTACATTTCTGTGTTCTCCACAAAGCATTTCTAAACAAGCCACACTTAACAAATAGGGCACAATCCTGGAAGGTGCTAAGCATCTGCAGCTCCCATTGGCTTCAAAGGGAATTTATAGATGCTCAACATTGCTCAGATTCATAACATTAATCTTATGTGGGCCACTAGGAATGAGAGAGAGAATGTACAATTAAATTAGGAGCATTCTTAATTTTCTGTACCCACAGTTTGCAAACACAGTCTGCTTGATTTTTAACAGTAATTTGCTTGATGGTTTTCAATGATAAGGTGAGTGTGAGAGGGAAGGAGGAAATCAATGCTAGTTTTTAAAGGAAGTAATCACTAAAGAGGGAAAGGAAGGGATAAAATTTAGAGAGAGAAAATATTCCCTAGAAATGAGTTCTGTTAGTCTGTGTAATAGTTTCCCCAGTTGAGTGCTGGAATCTTCTTCTCCTGAGTCATTTAAAACTTGGTTTTGAATAACTACTTAAAATATAGTTTAAGGAACAATCGGTACATGTGCTAATAGGTCTCTTCCAAATTAATTTTTTGAGATTCAGCTAAAAATACAGAAAATATAGTGATTGCAGATTTACGTATAGCGTTGTTTTGTATTGTTCATTTGTACTACCCTTGGAGTCATTACTAAAACTGGGGTCCCATTGCGTTAGAGTCTGTATGAACACACGGTAAGGGAAAGATTCTACTTCAAAAAGTTTATTATCTAAATAGACAAAATAGTGGGTAGGAGAAAAAATGAATCCAGGCCTATTTTACAGATGGGGAATAGAGGCACAAAGCACAAACTTCCCCAGGATACCTGCCTCACACTGCAAGTCTGTGGCAGAGCCAGGAATTGAACCCAGATCTCTGAGTCCCAGTCAGGGCCTTAAAAACAAAAACGCCTCTCCTTTTTTCTTAGATCTTTTTATGCTATTTGTGTTGTATGGATGGTCGGCAGTTTACAGAACTTTTGTGGAATAATCTGTTCAAAAGTTCTTTAACTCCAGCATTCAAGATGTGCCAGAATGTCTTGGAACACTCTTTCAGCACTTTTCTGGGAAGCCAGAATGCCATCCCAATACTCTTTTGGGGAGCTGGAATGGTGTGTTCCAGTACTACTTGTACGTACTTCTGGTACGATGCCATTCTGGGACTTTTAATATATATATTTTTAAAGAACTTGTTTAACGCTGAACAATATTTAATTTTAGCGCTCCAGCGAGGAATTACATGTTTCATAACCTGAAAAGTCATTTTGACTTCCCTTTACTAGGTCCTATTTATAGAATCTTCTAAGGAAAGGGGGAAAGGGCACAATAAACACTATTATGAAGTTGAAACTCATCTTAGAAAGATCCAATAAAATGGGTAAAACAGTATCCTTGTGTTTCATGGACTTCCAAAAAGCATTTGACAGAATCTACCATTACAAATTGTTCAACACGTCTAGATCTGTAGGGATTGATGAATATGAACTTCATGTAATAAAACAATCATACTGGAATCAGAAGCCAATTATAACGGGAGATGAAAATGAAAATCTAATAGAGATCAAGAGAGGAGTGAGAAAAGGTTGTATAATATCATCGACTTTATTCAACATTTATAGTGACCATTTGATTAAATTAATCAAAGGAAGTGAAGAAGGTATTAAGATGAATGGAAAATGGGCAAATAACATTCACTATGAAGATGGCAGTGCTGTTGACTGATTTAGAATGTCTGAGAAAGGTAGTGGAGGTTATATATGAACATGGCAACAAATATTGGTCTAAAAGTTAAATGTGGACAAGACAAAAACTATGGTGATCAGCACACTGTCTGGAGTGGCTCATGACAGTGAGTGCCAACCTCAGGGCACACTGTCAAAAGCAGGGCAGACACTCCAAACTCGTGATGTGTTCTATAATTAGATTTCACCAACCCAATAACAAATGTGAACTTCTGGATCACTATTTCAGTCTTACCGGTAACAGTCTCCTTGGGCTATCTAGTCTATCTTTCTGCCCAGGCAAGCTGGACTTTGTGATAAATGATCATTTACACCAAAAATCACACCACATTCAGGTTGCTTTCAGTCCCAAGAGATCAGTCACTTATGCCAGATCAGTTGGTACCCTAGATCTTACACCAAAAACAATGCCTGTAGCCAATTCTGTAATATACTAACTAAAGGTTTATTAACGAGGAAAAATAAATAAAAGAGTTATTTACTGGTTAAATCAAGCAAGCTTATAACACAAATGAGTTGAAGTCTGAATCCTAAGAGTGACAGAGTTAATAGTGATTTCCCAATTCAAAATGTCTTTTTTCAGGGCTACCCATGCCAGGCAGCATGGGGATCTCTATGCTTATGTTTAGGAAATCTCACCCCTCAGAGGCCAGACAGCATCAAAGAGATCCAGTTTCTCCTTGTCAGGGATTTTTATCCATCCTCTCCGGAGTCCAAAACTGATGGGATGAGTTCATGCATAGGTCTTCCCTTCTTGGAGGGAGTTAGGAATGCAAACAACAAAGTTTCTGTCTTTTGATGCTACACAATGCTTCAGTTGCTTTCAGTGGTCATTCTTGTATGCAGGGTGAGTGCTTTACCTTAATCAATGCTTCTTTTCCTGTTTGTTGAGTTACATAATTACAGAGGTTTACAATGCAAGCACTCAATATAACTTTATATCATGGACTATCGAAATTATAAGTGAGATCAATACATGCAGTATCCCACAAGCATTTTATAAACACAACACATTTTTATTAGCTTAACATCCAACACCTATTTTGATAATAACATACAGGTAAACAAGACTGGTTTCAAGCTATGCACTTGTAAGTGTTCAATAAGGCCTTGACCTGAGCTGGAACCAGGTCTTCCAGCTAAAGACTAACACTAAATTCCAACTCTTAAAAACTTAATAATAATAACAAAATAATATAAATATAATAAATAAGTATAATAATAATAAAAATATAATAATATAATATAATATATAATATAATAATAATTAATAATAAATAAAAAACTTAAATTTGGCCTGTGTTAAATTTATGGTCATGAAACATGGCCAAACAATCAATAATAAATACATTACAATCCTCTGAATTATGGTGTGATAGAAGAATTCTGAAAATCTCACAGATAGACCGCGTAACCAAAGAAAAGGTATTGGAAACTCAGCAAACACTAGTCAGAGATCTTATGAAAAGAAAGATTTGATTTCCAAGGCACATTTTAAAAGGTTCAGCGGGTGAGGCACTGGATAGGAAAGTTAATGGAAGCAGAACATGAGGCAGAAAAAGATGATCTTGGATCCTGCATGGATCAAAAGAACTATTCATCCACAAAAAGATTAGGAGAGGATCATACTGAATGGGCTACCATGCAAACCTCCAGTAATGGAGATGTCACATAATCAGGAAAAGGGTCAGTACTACTTGGGGCTTGTCTACACTTACAGTGCTGCAGTGACACCATTGCGGAGCTTAGTGAAGATGCTACCTCTCCCATTGGTGAAGGCACTCCACACACACCCCGCCCCCCCCCCCCGAGAAGCCCTCCCATCAACATAGCGCTGTCTAGAACACGGGTTAGATAGGTATAACTGTGTCGTTCAGGGTTGTGGATTTTCCATACTCCTGAGCAATGTGGTTATACTGACATAAGTTTGTTATGTAGACCAAGCCTTTGTTTGTCATTACAGGCTTTTCTGAGACTTGGTTTTCAGCTAAAGCATATCTGCTTCCTAACCTTGAATTAAACTATGCTTGTTCCCACAACCTATCTCTTTACCTGTTTATCTTCATTTCTTTAAGTTGCTTTCTATGTATCATTATCTACCTTAGTACTGCAAACAGTCAGACTCCTCAAAAACATTTCATAGAAAACTAAGGAGTTCACATTTAAAAAAAAGAAGAAAGATCAAGAAATGATCATTTAGATAGTAATCATTTAAAGAGCCTCCTATTTTCATTTTACTTTAGAGCCAAATCAGTTACTGAAACCTTGATGAAAAAAATGTTTCCTTATAGCGTGATAGAAGTTTATAATGATTATATATTTTAGGCACATTATAGGATCACATTCTGTAGTGCTTACTGACTGATATTTAAACATACTTTTCTTGCTCTTTGCACTTTTTATCAACTTGGCTACAGGCTATGGCTTTTAGGTTTGCAGATTTTGGCTACAGTAGAAGGGTTTAATTAGGCACATATAATTTTCCCAAGAGTGCAATTAAAATGGAGACAAAATTGCTCAGGATAATACCTATTGACTTTGTTTAACAAACTCCTAATCAGAGCCTTGATCGGGGAAAAAATAGCCTTGAGGTTTATATTGTTTGTATTCAGGAGTGAACAACTGACAATTATTGCATGGATCCTGTACATCTTCCTTTCCAACAGAAGGGATGGGCAAATTGGCCAGACTCATTCTGTCTGTTTTCTGCATGAAACATTTGGAGCAAATTAAATCTTGCAGCTGTACAATGAAAAGTAAGACAAATGCTCAAAAACCTGCCAATGTTTTTAAAAAAGAGAGAAAATGGCATATGATTTGAAACAGAGCCAGTTTGTTCTAGCACATTTATTCATGTCTAGCCATGCAAGTCATGCAAGGTACCTATCTTCTCCCCCTTCCCCCCCAAGGATGTTTCTTACATTGTTTGAAATTAACAAAACTGACCACACCCTATTATTTATATATTTAACTAGACAAATATTTGTACAGTCTTGGGACCAATAAACCATAAGGTCAGTGCAGCAATTAAATCAAGATGAGTGAAGTCATAAAAAACCCTGTTTTTCATGCAGTTCACAACAGTTTTCATTGTTGTCTGTTCCCCTATATCTTTTTATGTAAAACAAATATAAAATTTTAGCCAGCACAGTAGCTGTGTTTTAGTGAAGTGTCTTTAGACTGCACTTACAGATTTCTGGAATTCAATATACATACAGAATATTTGATTATAAACCATAAATGGTTAGTCTCAGACAGCCTTGAGAACAACCATGGAGGATAGGTCCATCAATGGCTATTAGCTACGATGGGCAGGAATGGTGTCCCTATCCTCTGTCAGAAGCTGGGAACGGGTGACAGGGGATGGATCACTTGATGATTACCTGTTCTGTTCATTCCTTCTGGGGCACCTGGCATTGGCCACTGTCGGAAGACAGGTTCCCGGGCTAGATGGACCTTTGGTCTGACCCAGTATAGTTGTTCTTATGTAACCAGCAGATTAACACATTAGCTTTATTTACCCTAGGAAATGGGTGTCAAGCATGGGTGCAGATGAACCAGTGCTGGGCATGACTTAACTGTAAATTTAACCAAGGACAAGCGGTGTTTGACACCATTTTAGAAATGGTGTTTAAAACTGCTAGAGATTGTTTGTCCTAGGGGATATTGACAAAAAAATCCCACTATTGCTCCCACATGAAGGGAGTTAGCAATAGTGGGGCCGACGTTTAAATCTCTTTTTTTCTGAAATGGTGTTGAATTCATTTTGTCCTTGGCTGTACACCTCTACCCCGATATAACGCTGTCCTCGGGAGCCAAAAAATCTTACCGCGTTATAGGTGTAACCATGTTATATCGAACTTGCTTTGATCCACCGGAGTGCGCAGCCCCGCCCCCCCGAAGCACTGCTTTACCGCGTTATATCCGAATTCGTGTTATATCGGGTCGCGTTATATCGGGGTAGAGGTGTACTTGCAGTCAAGGAGTATTCAGCCCCAAATTGTACCCCTTCCTGTCATCTGTCAGCAACAAACAAAATAACTTTTCCTAGTGTAGACAAGTCTGTTTTGGATCCCTTCCAATGAAGGGTTGAGTGACTCCTGAATTTAGTAGTTCTTTTTTAAAAATCGTGTTTTTGATAAAGCAGCCTTTAAGGCCCAATTGAGCCACTTGCACTCACATTTTATAGTACCCTATTTTGTACCATCAAGCTGATTTCAAGGCCTTCCTCTACACTTTACCTTCACCAGTTTGACACGTGTAGACAAGGCACACTACCTTTAATAATTGACTTTTACAACGTGTTAGCACATTAGTCTTCAACTCAGGCTTCATAAATGTCAAAGGAGAGCGAGGAGTACAGAGGAGAGTGATCAGTTGTGCTCCATGTCTATTGAGGGTAGGACAAAAATAATCAGTTTAATCTGCAGCGAGGGAGAGATTGATAAGATATTAGGAAAAACTTTCTAACTAGCGGGGTAGTTAATTACTGGCACAGGTTACTTAGAGAGGTTGTGGAATCCACAGCCTTGGAGGTTCTTAAGAACTGGCTAGACAAACACCAGGCAGGGATGGTCTAGGTATACTTAATCCTGCCTCAGTGCAGGGGGCTGGACTAGACTTCCAGCCCTATGTTGCTATGATTAGTGAACACATATTAACATCAGACTTTAAATCCTAGGTTAGATAAGGTCCACTAGTGTCCCTTCCTGGCATGTCCCTTTCTGCTTCTTCTCTGCCCAGTCCTGTGGTTCCCTTTTAGCAGCACTGTCCTGAGGCCCTCCAGATTCTATACTATCCTTGGGATGTATGCAAGAGTTTCAGAGAATGAACAATGTCCCTTCTATTGCCCCTTCCATTCCCATTGCTCCCAAGCCTCGAGCAGGGGGTTTAAGGAGGGAAGATGGATGCTCCTCTATCCAGGCACCTATTGCTTCCCAGCCCTGTGAAGAGATATGAAGAGACCATGTAAATGTCCAGGCAGAGAAAGGGGTGCCCTCCCTCCACAAGTTCCTGATATTTCCAAACTCTGTGCAGCAGTCAGAGAGAAAAGAATGGGAGTTCTCTGGCATGCCCTTGGCTGCCTGGCTCCAGGCACGGAAAGTGGACACCTTTCTGGCCCCAGGCTCAGCAGCAGCAGTTCTGCTGCTGTGATGCTGGTAAAAATCTATGTTTTTAATCTTATGTGTTACTTGTAACAATAGCAGGCAAAAGATTTTCAAATGTGATTTTTTCCCCCCGGTAGACAATATCCCTATTTCTAACTAAATATTTCTAACTCCACAGGATACATGAATTTAATTTATTGTGCAAGGACAGTACTTTTTGTTCTCTGCCACCTGCTGTTTCATTATATGTCTGCTAGAAAGCTTTCAGAATTCGTTTTCATTTCAGTACGTGGGTGTCATTTTTAGTTAAGTATGAAACAGGCTGTTCCAAGATTTTATCCTGTTCGTTGGAAGGTGTGGAAATACAGAGACTGTGCACTTGGTTTCCTTTTCTTAGTGAGAGAGGGGCAGACAGTCTCAGTTAATTACCATTTACCTGCTTCTGTTTAAAAGTTAACTTGAACTAAGGAATCACTGAACTAGTTTTCTAGCTTGCTGCATATTTTTGTTTGATACTCACTTTTCAATACCCAGCAGTGCTGATCCTGTTACCTGTACTGACTAGTGTTATTTTCACCTGCTGAGCACCCAATGGCAGCTATCCCAAACAGCACCTCTCCCTCCCCCAGCACCTCTTGTCTGCTGCTGACCCTGCCGATCAGCGCCTCCTGCTCCCTCCCAGTGCCTCCCACCCACTGTGATCAACTGTTTTGCGGCATGCAGGAGGCACTGGTGGGGGGGAGCGGGAGGAGCAAAGGTGGGGGATGGAATGAGGTGGAGGTGGAGTGGGGGCAGAGCAGGGGCAGGAAGAGACTGGGCTGGGGTGGGGCCTTGGGGGAAGGGGTGGAGTGGGACTGGGCCTGGGGCAGAGCAGGGGTCAAGCACCCCCCCGCCTCTGGCTCATTAGAACCTCACCACCTCTGATTGCTAGTACAGATAAAAGAAAATTAACCACTTAAAAACACTCACCTAGGGTGAAACTCATTCTGCTCACCCAGTGGGTCTATGCACAAGACTGAAGAAAAGTTGGATAGTTGGTATCCATCCCTGAATGCAGGTGACTATGCAGCACTGACTTTGCAGCTGTTATCCATTCTATGAGTTGGACAGACGTTGCAGCCCCTTCATAACAGCTGTGTGGGTTGTTGTGTCCACTGGATTTATTTAGGCATTCCAGCCTTCCGATGCCTACCTATGTGGAGCCCATGTAGCCACATTTTCCATAGTATGTAGCAGGTGCACAGACACCCTGGCCTAGTTAGCTCTTCATCTGTGGTCCTCCTATGCAGCCCATGTGGGGCTGAAGTAATACAAAGGGACATGTACTGGGCCTTCATGCCACAATTGAATTTCACCCCTAATCAGCTGTTCAACGTTAAGTTGCATCATAAGCGTGAGAATCAGGAGTTAGCTCAGTGTTTACTTTTAGGTATCAGCAAAATTAATTGAAAGGTTGTAGCTTATATCTGAAAATATTTAACCAGTTGAAAAAGACTAAATCAACCAAAAGTGACTGATAGTTGCTTTGTTTGAAAAATAAGCCAAAAAAATAAATCAGTTATATTGAAATGCATTGATCAACTTGGGAGTATAGTAGTATGGTTTGACTAATTTTCTGAGGAACTATATCATAGTACTTCTCTTTTTAAAATACATTTAATAGCAGAGAACAGACATGAATTAATTCAGTATGTGGTGGCACTTTGAATGTAATGTTTTCAACTGTGAAACCTTTGTGGTTGAGTGGGTGTAATTGTACAGAGGATACATAAGCAGCTACAGAAACATGGATTTGTATGAAGATACACATATGTATTTGTAGCCTTATTATTCCTTCTGGAGGTCACAGAATGTAATTTGTACTTGTGGAATCTGTGAAGCTCAAACTTTTCCTTGTCTTTCCCAAACGTTTGGACAATTTGGGCAAAAGTAAATTTATGTTGACCAACTTTTCATCTTTAAAGACAGGGGACTTGTATCACTAAGCAAACTTATTATTATTCAGACAATTTTATTATTTTTCTCTTTTTATTACAAACCAATATTTGGATAGAGAACTAATGTTGAAGGATTCATCTCCTATAATCTCCTACTTTGGTTATATCTTGTTTATTATCTTCTTTTAGTTAATGGAGCACTGAATTGTTACCATTCATCTCTGGAAACAAACATCCAATCATTTCCACAAATGAAAATGAATGTGGAGATCTCATGTAAGTCTGTTCACATCCCAACCCACTATGCTGTCTGGCATGATTTGCAGTTTTGCTTATGAGAAACCCAGGACTGACGCAATAGCAGTTGTGCAGATCTGGATTAAGGTGCATGGGCAGAGATTTATGGGGAATTTATACAGTGCCTGCCTGCATTATTCTGGAGTCAAGCCAATGCTCATAATCCTTCACTTTCATAAACACTATATTCACTCACAATTTCAAACTAAATTTGTTCACCCCATAGAGAGAGTGGTTTGAATATGTTTTACCCAAGATTGTCTCAGCAGGTTCAATATGATCAAATTTCTTTTATTAAATTCCCCTTTTTAGTCATGAATTTATTTTTTTTATTTTGATTTATTTTCTTTGTCTAACTTCAGTTTAACTAAAATGTTCTTTTCTGTTCACAATTGTATATCTGTGTAAACACATATATTCTTGTTTTTATACTTTTTCATTTTCAACTGCAATCCCAGATAATTCAGTAGCTCTAGTACCATTAATATAATTTGAAACAAAAATTGTATACTAAGTTTCATTATGCATTTTTCATGTTTCCAGTTGAATTGTGCTTTGGCATACCTTGTTCTGCTAGATCATAGGTTACAGCCTTCAATATTCTGTATTGACAGTTGCTTGATTTAATAAATAATTGTGACATTTCCTAGTGGATTGCACCTTTCTCTGCAACTAGTTCCATTGACTACAGTTGGGACTACTTGGGCCTCATGCGTTACCGTATTAGACTCTGTCCCCAAGGAACTTGCTTATTTCTTCAAATGGAGTTTCACAGTCTGTTTGCTTAATGTATTACCAGAAGGCACTCACACAGTGGTCTAAGAACCTATATAGAATAGAATAATTCTATTACACAGATATAATTTCAGACTGATAATGTAATTTCATTTTTTATTTCATTAGTTTTGTGTTTCACAACCCATTTAGTGTTTTATTTGTCTTTGAAGCTTTTAAACTCAAACAAAATTATCATAGCAGCTACCATTATTATAACACCCTGTTTTCACTCAGAACTCTTTGAAATTTTACTATTTGGCCTGAAAATTTCAGTGCTTGCCCTGTTTCGTTTCGTTTCTTTTTTGACAGAGGGTATGGAAGGAAAATGATGGAGATAATATTAAGGCAATAGCCATGATACAAAAACTTGGATAAATAGCTGAAAGGATAGATTGTTGAGGAAATCCTTTGAATTATGTGAAAAATATTTTTAAAAGTTATCAAGTGGACTAATTGCTGAGTGAGGTACTGCTAAGTGGGAGTAAGTGTGGCAGAATCTTTAAAGTATTTGCTGTAACACGATTGGACTCAATATTTTTGAGGAGTTGACAGGAGATACCCGTGTGCACACACACACAGGTGAGATTTTGGGCTGGAGGAGGAGAAACACAAACTCATAGACAGGCCCACCTCATCCTAGGCTGATTCTGGGCTGCATAGGGGACTGAAGCAGTCTCCAAGGTAGCTTCAACAGCCCTGGGAGGCTGTTTAAGTTATGGCAGCCGATCCCCAGCTTTCTAGAGGAGTTGGCATTGCCTAGCATCTCCAAAGCCATATGTCCTGCAGCTTCTTTACATCACTCTGGCCTTTTACTCAGCAATAAATGGGCCAGAATTGGGGTGAGACTCTCACTCCTATTCCTTCCACTTTTTGTTCAAACAGAGCTGCTTTTGAAAAAATGTTTCACAATTAAACTTTTATTTTTAGATTTAAAAAAAAACATGAACTCTTTAAATAAAAAGCAATTGATAATGAAAATGAAACATAATAAAAAGGCAGCCAAACAGTTAGTAATGGTCCCCTCCAAAAAAAGCAAGGAAAGAGAAACAAACAAAATCCGATCCTGAAGTCCAGTTTAATTTGCAGTAATAGTATAAAGAGCTGCGATTACTGGTTCATAAAACATCCATGGCAAAGTCTAATGTTCATTAAATCTTTTGTCTTGCATATTTTAAAGCAATGTGAATTTTGGGCTTTGTTAATTCACCTTAACATGATAAAATGCCATTTAATAGCATAAACCTTGCCTAGTTTCTGTGAATTACACTTCAGGCTTCCAAAATTGTGGGCCTGGTTTTTAAAGGGCCTCAGTTCCACCCCCAAATTAGCATACACAAGCAACATATATGCCAAAATATCAAGTAGCTAGATACTGAACTACTTAGTTTGTATGCTAATGGAAGTTGGGAGAATTAATGATTTTGTATGGAAAATGACTGACTCAAATTTAAAGGCAGTTTTTGAAAACAGGGTCAAATCTTGCCCCATGATCAGGCCACTCATCCCCCAAAAGACATCTAATAGAAAGTGGGTAGATCCTTGAAGTCTAGAGGGAAGAGTGCAGCTTTGGGGTTCTGAGAAGAGACTGGGAGTTTAAGCAAGATAGATTTCCCTTTGGAGCTTCAGGTTCTGTAGAACATACCCTTCCAAGTGAACATGTTTTGTACAAGAACCAGTCTCTCAAGGTTTGTAAATCCATAATAAAGGTGTGACATCCTGAGGCAAGATCAGAAATGAAGATATCTGTAGTCGGACCCAGCAGCTGCCTCCATCAGCACTGATTCAATTTAAGTGGTTTTTGTTGTATGGACATGTTGTTAGAATGGAAGACCAATGAATTATGAAGTGAGTTTACCAAGGAATGCCACTATATGGCCAGAGATCACCTGGTCACCAAAACTTCAGTCACATGATCAGATTGCCAATGATGGACATAAATTGAACATCCAGCCAGACCACCATAAGGATCTAGCTAGAGATAGATCCAGATGGTGCGTGATCTTCAAGGAGGCTAGATCACTTTGGGATTTGCCATGATGTTGATCCTAAGACAGTCTATTTATAAAAGTGTTTTTGAAAAGAAAGAGTAAAGCAAGACAACATTAAATTATTTTTTCTAACTCAGAACTCCCATGATTCATGAACCTTAGCAGGTAGTGGAACAATTAGCACAAATTGTGCCTTTTTTTAACTGGACCACTTCAGAGACTAATTCCTTTTGGAGATGGCTGATTTTACAGAAGTCACCTTTTTATAGAGCCAAATTTTTTTCTAATTTGGCCTTTTTTAACATACGGAAAGGTATCGGGTTGGATTGACAGTGTCACTCAAAAGAGACCAACAGTTGGTGAAAAAGGTAAAAAATTAAAACATGCCCTGTAGAGACAAAGGTAAGAAAGCAAGAGTATTATTAAGAATAAAAAGCAAGGTTTCAGAGTAGCAGCCGTGTTAGTCTGTATCCGCAAAAAGAACAGGAGTACTTGTGGCACCTTAGAGACTAACAAATTTATTAGAGCATAAGCTTTCGTGGGCTACAACCCACTTCTTCGGATGCATATAGAGTGAAACATATATTGAGGAGATATATATACACACATACAGAGAGCATGAACAGGTGGGAGTTGTCTTACCAACTCTGAGAGGCCAATTAAGTAAGAGAAAAAAAACTTTTGAAGTGATAATCAAGATAGCTCAGTACAGACAGTTTGATAAGAAGCAAGTGTGAAAATACTTACAAGGGGAGATAGATTCAATGTTTGTAATGGCTCAGCCATTCCCAGTCCTTATTTAATCCTGAGTTGATTATGCTCTAATAAATTTGTTAGTCTCTAAAGTGCCACAAGTACTCCTGTTCTTTTAATAAAAAGCAAGTTACCAAAGCATGGGCTGCTTTTGCTTACTTGATGAAGATTGTTAAAATCTAAGCCAAACAGGTACACTGTCTGCTTCGCATTTGATGTGATGTTTTGGCATAAAAAAGATAATTTTAAAATATGATTTTTGTTAATGGATTCCAGTGAAATAAAACAACTGTTTTCATTTCCTCTGATTACTATTTATTTTACTGTCTGAAATGAAACTGGCTTAACATAATTTCAGGATTATTTACAATTTGTACCAAAAGCAGAAAAAAAGCTTTAACCATAGCTACACTATCCAATTAAAATATACCCACAATGAGCCTGATTCTGAACCCAGACTGTGCTTTAGACTACTGATGTAACTCCATGGCTTTTAGTGGAGTTGCACCTGATTTACATCAACATTTCCATTGTCCTCCACTCCCCAACAGCTGGAGGCTTACTACAGTATATGGTGAGATAGACTGAATTGGGGTCTAGGCATGATGTGGATTGGATTAGTGAGAATCATTTTCAGAGAGCTTTTATTATGTAACTAAATCTACCATGTCAGCATCAGGATGTCAAAATCATATGAACCAAAGATAAGAATCTAGAAATTCATTTAATCAAGTAAAATATTAGTTTCTAGAATATAAACACTGACCAGAACTTTAATTACGCTGTAACACAAACTGTATTATAATGCCCTGTATTGACCCACTATTATATTCTCAACATGTGGCATTGTGTTGAATAAGGGTTAGTTAGTAACTGAGCAAAGGTGAACAGGGTTCCTCATGAACAAAGAATAATAAACAAAATCATGGTATTAACATGTTTTAAATTTCACATTTATTTACACTGCTTACTATTACGTTGTCCATTTAGGGCCTGCTCCTACAATCTGCTAGCAGGGATTTCTGCACCCATGTGGATCCCACAGGGATCAAGGCCTTAGGCTGCATGTCTTTTGAGCATGGGGCATTGTCTTCCAAATGCAAAAGCCTCATACCTTGAAAAATAATGTTATAGGATGGGTTAAATCTCACTGAAGCTGGTGGGTCTGCCTTTCAGGACAGGAATAAAAATCAATTGAGCTCCTTTATGGAACCAGACAGCTGAAACAATATGTGCATCACTCAAAACACAGGCACATAGCAAGGCTTAAATAGAAACTGAACCATGTGGCCCAAAGAGTTTCCCTGAGGACTGATATAACAAATGCAGGGGCTAGGTCATTGATTGGTGGAGCTGTGTGTGTCTGGTGTTTTCTGAGAGAAGCAGTGAGAAACACTACAGAAACAGACACACAGAACAACCACAAAATCAAGACGACAGCTAGAGAAAGCACTGGGAGTGTGGCACTGAGAATATGTCAAGAGAGAGGCGTTTTGGGTACAGTGCTGGCTGAAAAGAGGATTGGAGCTGTGAACAGAGAACAGTCTCCTTTGTTTGATTCCTACTGTGTTCAGGAGGAAAGGACTTTGTATGTTCTTTGTAAATAAACAGCATTGCATCAAGGAAATCCCTGACTCCATCATCAATTTCTCCTCTTGATGGAAACATCCTACAGGGCCATGAATTTTGGCTAACTGTTTGGGTCAAAAAGGAGTAACAATAATAAACAAATCCTGATAATACCTTTCTTTACTCTTTTGCACAAATATATTAAAATCTTTATGGATTTATTTCTAACAATGAAGCTATTACCATCTATTCAATCATCTCAGACCATATGGTAGAGATTTGTTGTTTCTTCCTTTGTAATATAACACAGAAACTGGCCCAGTGAAGTGGGAAGAAAGTTATTTTTAATAACCCTAGTGTTATCTTTAAATACCTTTAAATGCAGGAGAAGTCTGATCCTCATGCTTAAGGGAAAGAGCCACTTCCACTAGCTCACTAATCTAGGCTTGGTTATTTTAATGTTGCTAATCTCCCTCTTGCCCTACCAAATGAGAAGCAGGGAAAGATCAGGTACTTGGCACTTCTCTTTAGACGCTCAGGTGGTTTTGTACCAAAGAAGTATTAACTCGTCAGTCAGTCTCCCTCCAAAATCAGGAACATAAGAAACAAGCTGCAATCCAAAAAGAATGTCATCTTTGCCATGAAACAAATGTTAACTTTATGTGTGTGTTGCCAAGAAGAAAGGAGATGTAAACAAATTATCTGAGGCCTTTGATGAAAACCACCTGTTTACTAGCACTTTCAAAATAGAAATCATTCAACCGAGCTCAATTTCAAATGCACTTACTGGCATATGATGTCTATCTTCCAGTACAATAGAAATTGGATTAATATCTATAGTGGTTCTATTCATATGAAATATCTAGTAGTTTACAATAAATAAAGAGCATTTGCATCAATAGCAATAGCATTAGTAAATCTGTTTGAAAGAAAAGTTTTCAATTAGTGTGAAATAAAATGCATCAAATCTGATATTAAAAGATGAGGAAGCAAATGCCAGAGCTTGGATATTATTACAGGCAAAAGCCAAAGAGCCAACATAATTTAACCTACCCAAGAGAATGTTAATATTTGTGATGGGACAAAAATAACAATATTACAATAACATAGACCAATGAATGGTATTAGTACACACTATGTATAGTAAACAGCCATTAGAAAACAAAAGTTATAACAATTGAAGGAATTATTTCAGACATTTCGGCCTCTGCTGGTGGCCAGACATTGTGAGTGAATTTAGCTAATTAGTGGTGTGTACTATTATGTAGACATCACTCTGGGACTCAAATTGACACCCATGTTCCACAGGCACACATTTTATCAGGTAAGCTAAAGGAAACAAGATAGCTAGTGTGATGGGGCAATGCCAGATGGCTATAGGAAAGTAGTGAGAAACAGGTATGTTAGCCCCAGGTTAAACAAATCCCTGTTACCATGGTAACCAAATGGCAGTTGCTCCAGGTTAATTAAGACACCTGGGGCCAATTAAGATCCTTCCAGAAAGCAGTGGAGACAGCTAGGTTGATTGGGACACCTGAAGCCAATCAGGGGCTGGCTGAAACTAGTTAAAAGCCTCCTGGTTAGTCAGGGAGGCGCGCATGTCAGGAGCGGTGGAAAGAAGTTGTGCTGTTGGAGAGACTGAGCAGTACACACCATATCAGGCACAAGGAAGGAGGCCCTGAGGTAAGGGTGAAGTGGAGCTTGAGGAAGTGGGGGCTGCTGTGGGGAAGTAGCCCAGGGAATTGTAGACGTCCTGTTTCTAAAACATCAGCTACCATAGCTGATACTATTAGGGTCCCTGGGCTGGAGCCCGGGGTAAAGGGTGGGCCCGGACTCCCCCTTTTTGCCCCCCCTCCCTGATTAATCACTGAGATTGAGACAACAGAGACTGTGCAAGGGAGGATAGCTTCTCCTCATCTCCCTCGCTGGCTTATGATGAAAATGGCTCAGTAGGCTCTGACCCCTGCCTCTAGAGAGAGAAGGGCTACATGGAGGGTCACAGTGAACCTCTGAGACTAGCGAAATCTGTTAGGAAATGTGGGACCCACAGAGACAAGGGCAGAGCTTTGTCACAACTGGTGTTTGAAGTGGGATCATTGTTCACAGCATGGCGGAAGAAAGAAGTTTAAAAAAAAAAGTGCACCGGGGTTTGGGATTTTTTTGTTTTGGTTTGTTTGTTTGCTTTGTACTACGATGGAGGAGGTGGTAAGAGCTCTGGTACAAGCCACGGCAGCCCAGCAGGAGGCCACCTGGGTTCAGGCAATGGCGCAACAGGAGTCTATGCGGCTACAGCAGGAAACCAATCAATTATTGATGGGCCAGGTTACCCAAGCTCTTGCCCTCTTGCGAGAGGTTGTGGACCAGCTGAAGATCCTCACCACCCAAGCCCAGGGATCCGACGGGAAGCGAACCCTGAAGGCCACTGGTTGTCTGCCAAAGATGACATCAGAATATGACGTAGAGGCATATCTCCTCTCATTCGAGAGGACTGCTCAGCATGAGGCGTGGCCCCAGGAGCAGTGGGCCAGCATTCTCGCCCCTTTTTTGTGCGGAGAGGCCCAGAAGGCCTACTTTGACCTGCCTGCCACGGACGCGATTGACTATCTCCGGCTAAAGGCAGAGATCCTAGCATGGTCAGGGGTGACGGCAGCAGTACGGGTGCAGAGGTTCCATGAGTGGAAGTACCAGGAGAACAAACCCCCAAGGTCCCAGCTATTCGACCTCATACACCTCGCACGGAAGTGGTTACAGCCTGAGGCGTGCAGCCTGGACAAGATTTTGGAGACCCTAGTCATGGACCATTACATGTGGGGACTGCCGCCAGATCTCCGCAAATGAGTAGGCCAGAACGATCCATCCCCCTACGATGAGATGATAACACTGGTAGAAAGATGGATGACAGACCGGGAATTGACAAGGAAAGCCCCTTTCGGAGCAAGCACCTGAACCCAACCCTGGAAGGTTGGGCGACCAAACCCCCAGGGAGTCCTAGGTGGAAGAAGGGATGGGCTGAAAAGCAGCAGGGACCCCAGAAGGAAGGGACTGGCCTAAGTGGGGGGGAACCCTGGGACTAAACCCCCTAACTTCTGTGATAGGGGAGTGATTAGAAGCAATTATTGATGTTATGCATGTGGGGACACATAGCAGCACAGTGTCCCAGCACCGAGGAGCCTATGCAATGTAACTTGGGGGATTGGGAGGTCCCGTGCTCCCTTATCCACCTTGCAGGGGTCACATTAGCCCCGCATAACTACACCAGGCCAGTGAAGATAAACAGAGCAGAGACTACAGCACTTGTGGACTCTGGGAGTGCTATCACCCTCATATCTGGTAAGCTGGTAAATAGTAGCCAGCTGCTACAAGCCAAATGGGTAGCAATGACATGCGTGCATGGAGCTGTGAGCCATTACCCCACCATCCCAGTGGAAATAGAGGTTCAGGGGAACCCCATGGAGGTGACAGTGGGCGTAGTTCCTAAACTCCCATATCCTGTAGTCAATTGGGAGGGACTATCCGGGGTTTGATAATTTACTCCCCCCGGAGAGGCTGGAGGGAGATGGCAACCCTGAGGGCAGCGACTCGTCGCCAGGGGAATGTCAACCCCCTATGTTCGCTGAGATTTTTCAGGATCTGTTCTCAGCCCCCCCGAAGGACCCGGAAGACCAAAAATGAGAGGAAGGCCACAAAAGCCTTGGGAACCCGGATCCTGACCGAAGGCCAGAAGACTCCCCTAGTAGGCAGATGGACATGAGCAGCCAACAGAGAAACTACCACCACAGAAGGTGAGCCAGAGGCCGGCCACAGCCATGACGGCGGCGAGCCATTGGAAGAAGCAGAAGCGGGCCCCTGGGAGCTCGGGCAGGTTAGTCCTGGGAAAGAGACTTTCAGGCGGGACCAGGCGGAGGACCCCAGATATGATAACACCAGGAAAGAGGTGGCTGAGATAGATGGGATACCCGTGGATGGGAAGGACCGGGGTCCAGGACCTTACTTTATAGTAAAGAAAGATCTCCTGTACTGGGTGGTGCAAATGCAGGAGCAAGAGATACAGCAACTTCTGGTGCCATGAAAACATCAAAAAGCCAAATTGAACCTCACCCACAGTCACCTGTTTGGAAGACTCCTAGGGGTAGAGAAAACCCAGGCACAGATCCTGCGGAGGTTCTTCTGGCCAGGAGTACATGAAGATGTCCAGCGATACTGCACCTCTTGTCTGGAGTGTCAGCTACATAGCCCTCAACTTGCGGGCCCCTTTGAAACCTCTTCCAATAATAGAGGTACCATTTGAACGCCTAGCCATGGATCTGGTAGGGCACCTAAAGAAAACAGTTCGGGGCCACCGACATGTGCTTGTTGTACTGGACTATGCAACCTGGTACCCGGAAACTGTCCCCCTATGCAACACAGCTTCCAAGACAATAGCTAAGGAGCTAGTACGGATCTTTGCCCGGGTTGGGCTACCCAAGGAGATATTGACGGATCAAGGGACACCTTTCGTGTCCAAGTTAATCAAAGATCTCTGTTCATTGCTCCACGTCCAAGCCCTACGGACCTCTGTATACCACCCGCAAACAGATGGCCTTGTGGAAAGGTTCAATAGGACCCTCAAGGCCATGATCAGGAAAGTGGTGAGCCAGGATGGGGAAGATTGGGATACCCTATTGCCGGACCTCATGTTCACCATCCGGGAGGTCCTGCAAGCCTCCACGGGTTTCTCTCCATTCGAACTACTATACGGGCACCACCCCCGGGGCATATTGGATATAGCCAGAGAAGCCTGGGAAGAGGAGCCAAATCCCAGAAAGAACGTAGTCGAGCATGTACTGCAGATGAGGGATCAGATAGCCCGAGTTACGCCCATTGTACGGGAACATTTGGAGAAAGCACAGGAGACCCAATGAACCCATTATAACCACCAAGCAAAGCTTTGATGGTTCCAACCAGGGGATCAAGTGATGGTCCTGGTGCCAACAGAAGAAAGTAAACTGTTGGCCCAGTGGCAGGGACCCTACGGAGTGATCGAAGCTGTGGGAGAGGTGAACTATAAGGTGAGGCAGCTGTAAGAAACCAGAGCAAATTTACCACATCAATCTTCTAAAACCTTGGCACGATCGAGAGGTGTGCTTAGTCACGCAGGAGACCCTTCCCCAGGAGGATAACTTACACAAGCAAGTGAGGATATCACCCGACTTGAGGCTGATCCAAAAGATCGAGGCAGCCGACATGATTAATCGCAACCGAAATGTGTTCTCTACAAAACCAGGGCGGACAACTAAGACCTATCATCATATCCGCACAATCCCCGGAGCCAAGGTAACATTGAGACCCTACCGAATCCCAGCAGCCAAAAGAGAAGAAATCAAGGCCGAAGTGAAGAAAACGTTAAAATTACGGGTTATTGAAGAATCTTACAGTCAGTGATCCAGTCCAATTGTTCTAGTACCTAAACCTGACGGTACCATGAGATTCTGTAATGACTTTCACCGACTGAATGAAGTATCCCAATTTGATGCATACCCCATACCACACATCGACAAACTGGTTGATCGACTGGGTAGTGCCCAATTCTTGTCTACACTGAATCTGACAAAAGAGTATTGGCAGATTCCCCTGACAAAAGAAGCTAAAGAAAAGACAGTGTTCTCCACTCCGGACGGGCTATTCCAGTACACTGCCCTCCCTTTTGGGTTACATGGGGCCCCAGCCACATTCCAGCACCTCGTGGATAAACTGCTGCACCCCCATACTAGTTATGCAGCCGCGTACCTAGGTGATGTCATAATCCATACGCCAGACTGGGGAACCCACTTGTAGAAAGTTGAGCCAGTACTGAGCACCTTAAGACTGTCTGGCCTCACCACTAATCCCGCTAAATGCACCATAGGGCTAGCAGAGGCTAGGTACCTGGGGTATATTGTAGGAAGGGGCATAGTGAAGCCCCAAATGAATAAGCTAGAGGCAATTCAAAACTGGCCCTGGCCGACCCGAAAGAAGCAGGTCCGTGTGTTCCTAGGCATGGTAGCTTATTACTGACATTTTATTCCCCACTTCGCCACTAGGGCAAGTCCCTTAACGGACCTGGTAAAGGCCCAAGGTCCAGACATGGTCAAGTGGACAGACGCAGCAGAGGGGGCGTTCACAGACCTTCGGATGGCCCTTTGTAATGACCCCGTACTCATAGCCCTGGACGTTAACGAGGAATTTATTTTACAAACAGATGATTCTGAGGTGGGGTTGGGCACGGTTCTGTCGCAAATGATGGGAGAAGAGGAACACCCGATCCTCTACTAAGCAGAAAGCTGCTCCCAAGAGAACAGAAATACGCAGTAGTCGAGAGAGAATGCCTTGCTGTCAAATGGGCCATGGAGACACTGCGTTATTACCTCTTAGGCTGGTGATTTACTCTTGTGACGGACCATGCACCCCTCTAGTGGATGCAGCGGAATAAGGAAAAGAACTCCAGGGTCACCAGGTGATTCTTATCCCTGCAACCGTTCCAGTTCCGCATACAGCACAGGGCTGGATGCCACCACGGCAATGCTGATGGTCTGTCACGAGCACACTGCCTGGCGTCCCAAGTTGCCCAACTCTATGGTGTTGAGTGGGGGTGGGGGGAGAATATGTGATGGGGCAAGGCCAGATGGCTATAGGAAAGTAATGAGAAACAGGTATGTTAGCCCCAGGTTAAACAAATCCCTGTTACCATGGTAACCAAATGGCAGTTGCTCCAGGTTAATTAAGACACCTGGGGCCAATTAAGATCCTTCCAGAAAGCAGTGGCAACAGCTAGGTTGATTGGGACACCTGAAGCCAATCAGAGGCTGGCTGAAACTAGTTAAAAGCCTCGCAGTTAGTCAGGGAGGCGTGTATGTCAGGAGCTGTGGAAAGAAGTTGTGCTGTTGGAGAGACTGAGCAGTACACACCATATCAGGCACAAGGAAGGAGGCCCTGAGGTAAGGGTGAAGTAGAGCTTGAGGAAGTGGGGGCTGCTGTGGGGAAGTAGCCCAGGGAATTGTAGACGTCCTGTTTCTAAAACATCAGCTACCATAGCTGATACTATTAGGGTCCCTGGGCTGGAGCCCAGAGTAGAGGGTAGGCCCGGGATCCTCCTTTTTGCCCCCCTGATTAATCACTGAGACTGAGAGACAACAGAGACTGTGCAAGGGAGGATAGCTTCTCCTCACCTCCCTCGCTGGCTTATGATGAAAATGGCTCAGTAGGCTGTGACCCCTGCCTCTAGAGAGAGAAGGGCTATGTGGAGGATCACAATGAGCCTCTGAGGCTAGCGAAATCTGCTAGGAAACGCGGGACCCACAGAGACAAGGACAGAGCTTTGTCTCACTAGATAAACACAATTTGTTGGTGCAGAGTCAATACAGCTTTTATATAGGAAAGTCATGCCTCACCAATCTATTAGAATGCTTTGAAGAAATCAACAAACATAGATAAGGTTGATCCACTTGATATTTTACTTGGATTTTCAGAAAGCATTTGATAAGGTCCCTTACCAAAGGCTCTTAAGCAAACTAAGCAGTCATGGATTTACAGGGAAGGTCCTCTTATGGATCAGTAACTGGCAGTGGAGCTGAAACAATTTTTATAGTACGGGTGCTGAAGGCAGAAATCATCTATTTGGGTGGTTATTACTACTTCAAGCCAGACAGTGTGGCAGCACCACCTACGGTAACTGGTAGAAAGATAGGAAACAAAGAGTAGGAATAAATGGTGTCTTCACAATGGAGAGAGGTGAACAGAGAGGATCTCCAAGAATCTGTACTGGGACCAGTGCTGTTTGACATAGTCATTAATGAGCAGTAAAGGGGAATGCAGAGTGACATTGCAAAATCTGCAGATGATGCAAAATTATTCAAGACAGTTAAGGCCAAAGCAGAGAGCAAAGAGTTACAGAGCAACCTCAAAAAACTGTGTGAGTGGGCAACAAAATGGTAGATGAAATTTAATGATAAATGCAAAGTAATTCACATTGGAAAAAGGTAATCCTAACTACACATATGCAGTGAAGGGTTCTAAATTTGCTGTTACCACCAAAGAAAGAGATCAGTTCAATGCGCAGCAGCAGCCAAAAAGGCTAACGGTATATTAGGAACTATTAGAAAAGCGATAGAAAATATAAATCCATGGAGCTCCCACACCTTGGATACTGTGTCCAATTCTGTTCACCCCATCTTAAAAAGGATATGGTGGAACTGAAAACGGTTCAGATAAGGGCATCAAAGATGATCAAGAATATTGAATGGCTTCCGTATGAGGAGAGACTAAAAAGATTAGGCTATTCAGCTTAGACAAGAGATGACTAAGGAGGGATATAATCGAGGTCTTTAAAATCATGAATGGTGCAGAAAAAAGTGACTAGAGAAGTGTTATTTACCCCATCACACAATACAAAAACCAAATTAATAGGCAACCAGTTTAATAAAATCAAAAGGAAGTAATTTTTCCCACAATGCACAGCTAACCTATGGAACTCAGTGCCATGATATGTTGGCAAAAAGCATAACTGGGTTCAAAAGAGAATTGGATATATCATGGATGATAGGCCCATTAATGGCTGCTAGGCAAGATGTTCAGAGATGCAATCCCATGCTTGGGGTGACCCTAAACCTCTGACTGCCAGGAGTGGAAGACGGATGGAGCACTCCATAATTGCCATGTTCTGTACACACCTCCCCTGCTCTGGTATCGGCCGTGGTCAGAGACAGAATAGTAGCAATATGGACCATGGGCTGACCCACTATGGCAGCTCTTATGAAAGCTTTCCACCGGCCTATGCTAGCAGGAACTATTCTAACCATTCCCATCTGGAAGTTTCTCTTACAGTGATGTGTCTGAGGAGAGCATTCTATATGGTTTTAAGACTATAAATTGTATGTTTTAAGAAGCCATAACAGCGTATATAAAAATCTCCTAGCAGTAATGCTAACTGTGTGCCAACTGCATAGACAAGAAGACACATTCTAATGAAATTCCTGTGATGGTCATTTAGGCCCCAATCTGGCAAGCACACATGCTTCATTTCCAGCACACGAGTAGAGTCACTGAAGTCAACCAGTTAAAGTGAAGCATGCTGTCAAGGCTGTATCCCCACTTTGAACTTTAGGGTTCAAATGTAGGG
>NW_020664374.1:5809384-6031177 GCF_002925995.2 Terrapene triunguis | reverse complement strand
TGGGGTCAGGTGTCAGCCAGGTTACCCGAGCTTCTTAACCCTTTACAGGTAAAAGGATTTGGAGTCTCTGTACACAGAGAGCTGTTACCCTTCCCTTCATAGTTATGACACATGCACATAAGTGTTTTCAGGAGTGGGTCCTTTAGTGATTTATTCAGGGGTTTTACCATGCCTCAGCATATCTTGTATACTTTTATATTGTTGCTTCATTATGTAAGTGCTGATAGAGTGCTTTGAACTCGACAGGGTAGGAAGGAAGAAACAGTCCTTACTCTGAGTTTACAATGGAAAAGGACAACTGGTCACAAAACTGTGCTGGAAGTCCTAGACGATTGTGCTATCTCAGTGTTGTTTTGTTTGACAATGACAACCTTTTTTATTGTGTTTCCTTGGGAAATGTGGATCACATTGCTTAACTCACCATTGAAATGCGGGTAATTCCACTGCAGGAGATGGAAGCCATTATTATCTGCAAGACCACAAAACAGTGCATGGCTAGGCCATATCTAATTAAAGTGACAGAGGAGTTATAGTACTCAGAATGTAATTAACTATTTGGGGAATTTAGCCAGGATAACAGGCCTAACACTCTTAGTTTCTGGAAACAGAGCATTCGTGGGCAATACCATGTTTTTATGTCTTTTCCAAACAACAGAATAAAATGAAAGGCACAATTGTTATTTATTAAACATTGATATTTTGGTAGTGCCCAAAGGCTGTAATTAGAATCAGAATCCCATTGTGCTGAGTACTATGACGGACAGAGATATAGGGACAGTCCCTGCCCTGGAGAACTCATAGTCAAAAAGGTGATGAAGAATGAGAAAGGACTTTGTTTGCTCTTCTAGGAGTCCAAACTGTTAACTGCAGAAATGTAACTGACTGGAGCCATTAAAGGAAATCATGAGAGAAAAGGCAGTGTTTAATCGTCTAGTGCCAAAAAAAGCATCACTTCACTATTCTCTGAAGTTAGCTTTAGAAAGTGTTTTGCTTTCCATTTCTCATTTCATGTAAACACTGAGTGGGTTTCAAAAGTATAGCAGCTGGGTCAGTGGTAAGAGGAAAAAGATCTGTACTTTGTCTGTACAAAAGTGGTATCATTTAATTAGAGCTGGCTCAGTACTAGTAGATGAATGTGTTATTTATCAAAGTTCACTTTTTTGGTTTATTTGTCCAATCTTTATTCAATTGTTGAATACTAGTCATTGACTTAATTATTTAACACAGGAGGGCCTGAGTTCAGAAGGTGCTGAGGGCACCTACCATCTTACTGCAGGAAAAATACTGGAGGTAGATAGCAAGCCACTGACTCTTTCCTATTTTATAGCTTTCCTAATCCTAGAAGCATGGCAAGAATTAAAGGGGAAAAGGAGATGATGGTTTTATCTTGAAGATGTCAAAAGTAAGCTGGGAAAAAATGGAAAGCATGTATATTAAAAAGGTACAAAATTATAGATCTGTAAGTCATGAATATAAAAGCACCCAAAGCTAGGGTGGCTTTTCTTTTGTTATTAGCAAGACAAAACATGATTCAGGTTTTTCTAAAATAAAAAAAACAATAGTCAAATCTATCTGTAGCCATTACAGTGCCCAGCGTTCTGTGAAACATAAGTGAGTATTAAGCGACAGTACCTGTTGCTATAATCTTTGACTTGGAATACAAAAGAAATAAATTCGATATTTTTCTTAGAAGTTGTAGTTGGTAAAGTGTATTGTCCCATGTCAAGATGAAATTATAAGGGAGGGTGATACAAACAGTACAGCATTATTTAGTAATACCATTGCAGTTTTCATTCTGTTGGAGACTGATTGATTGTTTTCATTAAGGCTTTTAGTTTGAAAAGTTTCCTTCTCAAATATTTATGTCATATACCCTGAGATTTCCCTGTCATTTTTGTTTATTTTGCTTCACTGTGCTGTTGTTTTTCTGCAGAGCCAGTTGATCTCATTAAACGCTGCTTTCTCTCACATAAATCACTACCTATGTCGGCATCCTTTCATCTGTGAGAGATGGTGGGAACTGCAGCCTATGATGTAGATGGTTTGCAATGTCTCATGTGACTGAATGGTCCAATCCGAGATTTGCATGATCTTTGGCAGTTATTACAAAATGTATGTATCTTGGTTGGGAGCTGCTCACTTCCTACAGGCTCTTTTCTCTTCAAGCTGTAGGAGTCAGCTTCTGTCATGGACTTTGATACCCTGATGGAGATGATGGCACTACTTGTTACGATCACTTGCCAAGATTTACCATTGGTCAGGATCAATTCCAAATTCCTTCATATCTCGCTTGCATGTGTCTTTATAGCGAAGCTTGGGATGTCCTGTTGTACTTGTTCCCTGTGATAGCTCCCCATATAGCATGTCCTTGGGCATGCATCCATCTTCCAACCTACTCAGATGGCCCAGCCAGAGCAGTCATCTTTGCTTGAGTAGGGCTGTCACACTTGGTAAATTTGCCCTTTGAAGAACTCTGCGTTGGTGACTTTATCTTGCCATTTAATATTGAGTATGCGACGTAAACAACGTAGGTGGAAACTGTTTAACACTTTTTCCTGATGAGCATAAGTTGTCTGTTTTCCCACCATACATGAGAGTGCTGAGGATGCAGGCCTGGTAAACTAGCATTTTGGTCTTGATGGTAAACTTTGAGTTGTTCCATGCTCTTTTAGTTAGTCTGCTAAAGGTGGTGGCTGCCTTTCCAATGAGAACATTTAGTTCTTCATCCAGTGAGAGGTTGGTGGTCACTGTAGATCCTAAATAGCTGAACTGTTGGACTACTTCTACCTGGTTTGCATTTAAGGTGATTGAAGGATCTTGTGGAACCTGCTGTCGTAATACAACCGTTTTCTTGATGCTGATGGTGAGAGCAAATGCCTGACAGGCACTTGAAAGGCGGTCCATGAGTTCTTGTAGTAGATCTTCATTGTGGGCTATGAGGGCAACATCATCAGTGAATAGAAGTTCCCTGATTAGCACCTGTTTGACTTTGGTCTTTGACTTAATTTGGAACAGGTTTAAGAGTTTCCCATCTGATCTTGTGTGGAGATGCACTCCATCTTTCATGTCCTTAAATGCACACTTCAAGAGTACCGAGAAGAAGATTCCAAAGAGTGTAGGGGCAAGAACACATCCTTGCTTCCCTCCGCTTTTCATCACAAAGCTGTCTGAAGTGGACCCGTCAAACTGGAGAGTTGCTCTCGTATTGTTGTGGAATGAACGTATTACACTTAACAGGGTTGGTGGGCATCCTATCTTTTCTAGTACTGCAGATAGACCTGCTCTGCTGACTGTGTCAAATGCTTTGGTTAGGTCCACAAAGGCGATGAAGAATGTTCGGTTTTGCTCTCTACACTTTTCTTGGAGTTGATCCAGAGAAAATATCATGTGTATAGTTCATCTTCCAGCCCTGAATCTGCACTGTGATTCAGGGCAGACATGATCCACCAGCTGTTGTAGACACACTAAGATGATTTTTGCAAAAGCTTTTCCTGCTACACTTAGTAGCAAGATGCTCCTGTAGTTGTTGCAGTCACCCTTTTCGCCTTTACTTGTATACAAAGTGATGATGTTTGCATCACACATCTCTTGTGGTACCTCACCTTCTTTCCAGCATTTAAGTCACAGCTGATGAAGATACGGTAATAAGCTGTCTTTTCTGCACTTGAGGATTTCCTCTGGAATGCTATCTTTTCCAGGAGCCTTGCCACTTGATAGCGAATCAATGGCCTTGCTTAGCTCTTCTACAGTGGGTGCCACATCTAGCTCTGGAATGACCTGTAGAGTTGGTATTTAGTCCAGTGATTCACTGGTGATGTTTCTTTCTTGTGCGTATAGCTCTGAATACTGTTCAACCCAATGAGACAACTGCTTGCTTTTATCTGTAATGATTTCACCACTGTGCAATTTGAGAGGGGCAACCTTGTTGACAGTGGGACCTAGAGCTTTCTTCAAGCCGTCATACCTGACTTTGAGGTTTCCTGTGTCTGAGGCTGTCTGTATCTCTTCACAGAGCTTGATCCAGTAATGATTTGCACAGTGTCTGCTTGCTTGCTGTACCTCGTTTTTTGCATGTCGAAGTCTCATTTTGGTGCTCTCTGTTGGCTTCTTGTTGTGTTCCAGATAGGCTACCAAAAAGATGGTAAATGTACTCTGATTTGGTTATTATTGGCCATTGTGCATAAAGCAAAAATATGTTATCTTTATTGATGAGAAACAAGAGGGGGCACAACATGGAACTTAGAAAAGGAATTCTGGTAGGAAATGAGAAAGTATCCTTTGACTAGTAGTCATTGGGTATTAGAGGTACTGGATACTTAATAAAAAAGATATCTGCAAAAAAGAAGTGGGTTGCTCTTTAATCACAAACCTAAGATTATATAGGAAACACAGATGGTCTCAAAGAACTTTATATTACCCCTGTTAATTTGTAATGTTCAGTCCTGACAAAACACACACTTTGTTATGCTAGCAATTAAATGTATATGGTAATAAAAATATTAGGGGGAGACGTCTTTTTCTTTTGCTGACATAGGAAATTATAGCCTACTTTACCCTAGTGGTAATAACAGCTGCTATCAAGGACATGAGAATTGCTTGGCTTAGACGCTCACCAGATGTAATGATATTATGCAATCCAGAAAACACTCGGGTAATATTTGTTTGCCAAAACTCTAACAATGGGCTTTAGGTAACACAATACCCACAATGGCTCCTAATTGTTGGAGTATCTGTTAATATGAACATGGGAATTGTCACTTTGCAGGAATGATAACTTCAGATCTAATTGCATCATATTAATCATGGGGAAAAAAAGATTGGTGGCAAAATGGAGTTTGTTTGGCGAGATCAAGTTGTTGTATCATTCCTCTTTAATGTCACAGCAGAAAAACAAAAGCCACAATATTCTGCTGTTCATCAGAAGGTCCTTCTTGTGTGCTCAGATGAAAAGTGTTAACTGCTTCTCTCTTGCAGTAAAGCAATTCCATGGATACCAATGATTGTTTTCTGGGTATTGGAGAGAGAGCCATCATGCCCAGATGACTCTTAAAGCAAGTGTGAGAATATGTGCTATAATTTGAGAGTGCAAGGTCAGACAAGGGTTTCTGAAAACTGCAGTTTACTGATTGTCACTGCAGCACATAGGTCCCAGATGGCCTGGGGAGTGAAAGTAAAAAGGTTGTCGGTATAGCAATACTGGAAAACCCTCTTTATGTATATGCAGTTTATACTGGTAAAGTAAGAGGGTCCTTGGTAGACTGGGTGGTCTAGTGGTTAGTGCCAACCAGTTGTAGGGCAGTGGTAGGGGAGCCCAAGCCTGCCCATTCCACCAGGCTCCAATCCAGGGCCATAGGACGACCAGCACATTTGTCCTCCAGGGTCCCTCTGAACTACCCACCATAGGTCACTTTCTACAACTGCTTTGCTCCCTCCGCTTCTGGTTCCATATAAGAAAAAAAAGAAAACGGAAAAGAAACCAAACCATTAGCCCCAACTGGGCTCCGCATATAATCCTCATCCCTCAGGGAGGCTTCTCCAGTCCTTTTTGGAAGGAGCCTTCAGGGTAGGTCTGTACTCCTCCCCCTTTTGAGCTGGGTTGCTCCCTTTTCAACCCTTTCTCCAGTTGAAGCATTCTTTGCAGGGTGGAGGGACGGGGATACCTGGGCCCAGTACTGCCCTTTAACCCCTTCCTGCCTAGTGTGGGGTTTGTATATGCCATCACAGGGGAAAAAAACTCCTTTTGCCAGTATAGCTTATTTTGCTTGGGGACCTGGTATATGTTAAACTGGCAAAAGGACTTTTTGTCTGGCATAACTGTGTCCACACTAGTGCTTTTGCCTGCATATTAGACCAGGCCTGAGCTTGGGACTCAAAATTCAATCCATGGAGGTGCAATGTGCTGACATTAGACCACTGAATCACTGCAAATTAGTAAAAACAATAATAAGCATAAGGTACCTAGCTATGCACACTGCGTAGAACTGCATTCTTCTTTCATGTCATTGAGTATAAGGGTGAGCTTGAATGTCTAGAGAAATGCCCTATATATGAAAGGATACTTTTAAATTATCTAAGTAATTGAGACAGAGGATTAGGGTTAGTGGAGTAGCCCAAGGTTCAAAAAGCAGAGCTAAGTCACTCTTTTTTAACCTGTCAATGCAGAAACCTACAATAGGATGATTAAATGTACTTATTTACCATGTGTGCAATGGAGATATTAAAATTAATGCAAAGAGATACAAAGAACATTAATACAAAGCCATATAAAGGCCCCTTGTTCCACTATCCATCTGGCTGCAGAGGGGAACCCTGCCAACAGATAGAGGAGGCATTCTGCCACTGTGGTGTGTTGCCAATCATCCTGTGAAAGCCCATCCATGGCATTTGGGCTCCATAGGTCTCATGGTATCAGATGGTGAAGTGAGGTGGAGTGGCATCCCTCTGTGCCCGGGTGGGTGGAGTCAGGCCAGGCCTGGCCCTCGCACAGAAGGTGGGAGAGAGGCAGGACAGAAAGTATAAGAGGTGGGCATCTGCTCAATTGAAGGGAAGCCAGGGAAGGAGACAGAAACCTCTTGACTGCAGCCCCCCGGCCCTGCGACTGAACTAGGTATACCCTGCCTCCAGAGGAGACCAAATCAGGAGAGGAGTCGCTGAGCTTCCTGGCAGCCAGATACTCTGAGGAGACGGAGGATTCCTGGACACCAGAACCCCTCCCCAGATTGTGGTAGGAAGTAGCCCAGGGAATCCAGACTTTAGTCTGTTTTTTCTGTCAGTGCTTGGGTTGGTGTGTTTTGGTGGGATCCCCGCTGGCCCAGTGGCAGAGTCCTCCACCATTCTCAGGGCCCTGGGCTAGCACCCCTGGTGGAGTAGGCTGGGCCCAGGTCCCCCTACACCCTGTGGCCTCCCCACTTCCTGGGGTGGCCGCCTACCCACCTTAGGCCAAGAGGCCTGTGTTTGTTTGCTGTCTGCTTGAGCCAAGAAGCCAGGTGAAAGACTGTTTGTTGCTCCACCCTGTCTGAGGGACTGAGCCCCAAGACTGTTTGCTACTCCACACAGCTTTAGGGCCAGGGCCTCCTAGACTGCAGCCTTCGATTGGCTAACTCCCTCTGTGACTGGGCTGACCCCACAGGGACCCAGTGAGGTGGACTGGCCTCTCTCTGAGTTAGAGGGGGAGGGACAACTGCCACCCCATTACAGATGGAAACATGTGTCAGTTGTGCTCCATCTCCTCCAGATATCCCCCAACAAAGTAAGCTGACGGAAGGATGAGATCACCCCTCCCTATGGTAAATCCCCATAGGAAGGAGTTAAGAGGAAGGGAGATTTCATGAGTTTCTCCTCACTGAACTTTCTACAAATTCTTCTTTGGGGGAAGGGAGAAGTGTACTGAAGTAAAAGAAGGGTCAACCAGAATGAGAGCGGGAATGAAGAATTTTCATTATTCCAGAATATTTAAGAAACTAGGTCAGTATTCTTTTGGAAAGAGAAGATTAAGATGGATCTCTTAAACTATGAGAAATTGTTAAGGGAATTGAAAAGATAAATGCAACAATGCTATTTAAGCTTGTGTCAGATAAAGAGGGCAGACAATATAAACTATAGAAAGCCTATGCTCTAAAGGAAATTAGGTGGAATTTTGCATACAGAGAGAAGTTATTATATGCAATAAATTGCATAGTGAAGAAACAGGAGCCAAGTACTCTAAATGGTTTACAAAAGGATTTAGTAAAGTATTTTGAGGGAAAATAAACTATTCCAGAGCACTGATTGGAGAACTACTGCTAAGGCAAAGCGAGATATCCCAAAGTATATAGGCCTTCTGGTCTTTTTTCTAAAATGTCTTATGTTCTTTACTAAGGAGAATAGTGTGTCTCCTGTCAATTCATTTAAAAATGCATATTTTGGCTCAAGACAATGGAATAAGTTCTTTTGGGCTGTTGTGGTCTATCTACTATAATATATGTTTACAGGATTTCTAAACAGCAGATGGTTCAGTAAATAGATCTAGCTTCCTGGCCCAGAGAGAGGCAGAGGTAATGAAACTGTCATGAAAGGGGTGCCCTCAAAATGGATGTAAAATACAGCCCGTCCGGTAACTGTGACAGATATCTGTCAATGAGGACCATTTACATTCCTTCTCCTTAATGTAACTGTCATAGAGAGACAAGGTGGATGAGGTTATAGTATATTTTATTGGATCAACTTCTCCAAGATTTTGAGCTCGCACAGACCTCTTCTTCAGGTCTAAAACGCTGCATATAATGGCAATATAGCCAGTCTGTTGTTTATAGATCTTTTGTTGAGAAAATGAAGTTACTGCACATGCCAATTAGCCCCTTTTCTAAATGAAATAATAATGTCATTTCTGAACATAGTAATTTGTCTTTTTAAAAAATTTCTAATAGCTAGATTCTAAACCTTGTGTAGAAGAGTTTATGCTGGGAACACAACCATAAGCTTAATAGAGCCAACAGCAGTTAGTGTCACTAAAACAATAATAATAATAAAAACAAAAGCTGATATCTGAAGACAGTCTCTAAGGCATTTTTGACTAGACTTGATTTTGGTCTTTCATCTCCCTTCCCCCATTCTTTTACAGTTTTCCTGACCATTGTCCATTACAGGGATGTAAGTATTTTTCAAACTGAAACACCCCTGGTTTGGATTTGACCACTAAGCCATTAACTGTACCCAGCCCGAGTTTGTTTACGGGTGTATATATATTATATATGAAAAATATAATTTACAAAGGGCTGAATATTTTGAACAGGACACTTAACAATCCAGAGGTTTTTCCTCACCATATCATAAACAAATTCATTGTAGGTCATGTTTTGTATTGATACAGTTTCTTCATGTACTTTTACCAAAATACAGCTCTTGATTATTTGAATAGGTTGACTGCTCATGCAAAACCCTGGATTTATAGTTCTGGTGACTGAAGCCATCTGTTTATCTGTAAAGCTGGAAGAACACAGGTATGAGCCTCCCTGCATGGCTCTAGAAAGGTGCTCCAACAATGACTTGGAGGAAGTACGTTTAGTTGTGAAAGGTAAGTTTAGTCTCCCTGTCCCATTCAGTTCATATTTTTGTCCAAGGGCTTGTCTACATGGTAAAAGGAACCAAAATAACTAATAACTTACTTTTATTTTCCATATTAAGTTATTTCAAAATAGGGCACTTATTTTGAAATTAGGGTGTCCACACACAGACCTGAACCAAATAACTAAAGGTGTTATTACCACCAATTGTAGTTATTTTGATTTGCTTTCCCATGTAGATGAGCCCCGAAATTAATAGTAATGGGAGATGTGTGATGTTGATGCATGCCCATTAGGAACTGGATTGAGACCACCAAGTAATTTTGTCAATAGACCACCAAAGAGACATCAGATGCTAACTTTCAATTCCTACTGACCTGGGCTGAATTTGAATAAATGAAATACTCCATATCCAATTACCATTCCTCAGAGAAATCAAGTTCTCTCCAAAGCAGCTCTTAATTAAAATGAATCTTTCATCTTGAAGAAAGGCAGCAGCCGCATACACATGTAAACAATTTAAATTGCAAATGTTGACATTTTTCCATTCAGAGCTGATTTGTAAAAGGCGCTTTCTTTGCAAAAGCAAATGTCGATGCATCCAGATACGCACACTGAAAATAAATAGCCACGTGTACATGGACAGTGGGTATGAGCTTCCTCTCTATGGCAGTGTCACTTCAAATTCGTGTAAACTCCAAAGTGTTCAGCAATCTGCTTTATATTAAACCCAGCCATTATGCTATCCTTGTTTTAACAATGCACGCTCAGCGTATCATAACCCCTATTACTCTCCTGGCCAAATTGAACCACAAAATATAATGTTTTAAAATCCATAAACCACTGCCATGGATATGCCCCTCGACGCACATGAAAGAAAACCATTAATCTCATCTCTAAAGCAAGTACAGTAGAACCTCAGCGTTACGAACACCTCAAGAACGAAGGTTGTTTGTAACTCTGAAATGTTCGTAACACTGAACAGAATGTTACGGTTGTTCTTTCAAAGGTTTGAACATTGACTTAATTCAGCTTTGAAACTTTACTATGCAGAAGAAAAATACTGCTTTTAACCATCTTAATTTAAATGAAACAAGCACAGAAACAGTTTTCTTACCTTGTCAAATCTTTTTTAAACTTTCCCTTTATTTTTTTAGTAGTTTGTTTAACACAGAACTATATTGTACAATATTTGCTATTATTTTTTGTCTCTGCTGCCTGGTTGCATACTTCCAGTTCCAAATGATGTGTGTGATTGACCGGTCAATTTGTAACTCTGGTGCTCATAATTCTGAGGTTCTACTGTAGTGGGTTTTAGAAAATCCAATCAGGTATGTTCAGTTATAAAGTTTGTGCAGCAGAAATTGGTTTCAAACAAATACTTTCCAGTCCTTGTAAAAGCAGAGCCCCAAAATATAGACCATTACTAGCACTTGACTTTTATCCTTATGCAGTACTTTGGCTCACCTTCTTAGGCATTGCAGTCTGTTGTGGGTTTTGTGTTATGTAATGGCACTGATTCTCTTCTCATTTACACTGGTATAAATCAGGAATAATTGCAATGAAGTCATTGGAGTTACACTAATGTAAATAAGGTTAGAATTGGGCTACGTCTTCACTACGGGGGGGGGTCGATTTAAGATACGCAAATTCAGCTACGCGAATAGCGTAGCTGAATTCGACGTATCGCAGCCGACTTACCCCGCTGTAGGGACGGTGGCAAAATCGACCTCTGCGGCTTCCCGTCGACGGCGCTTACTCCCACCTTCACCGGTGGAGTAAGAGCGTCGATTCGGGGATCGATTGTCACGTCCCAACGGGACGCGATAAATCGATCCCCGAGAGGTCGATTTCTACCCGCCGATTCAGGCGGGTAGTGTAGACCTAGCCTTGGACTCAGAGGAGTAATGTGGGTGTGAATCCTCCAACATCCCCATTCCCAATGTATATTCGAGCAACCTTTGGGTTGCTCTGATCTGCACTAGTAGCCCCTGAAGAGGCTGTCCACCAGGTGAGGGTAGCCTGGAAATAGCTTACACCAGTGACTATGGGTTGTGAGGGTGGCATAGGACACAGCCATATCAGCCCTACACCAGCTGAAGTCTCTCCCAGAGTAGGGAATTCTACAGCTGGGTAGATATGGCTACATTTTGTTCTCTTCCTTTTCTTCCCAGAGGTGTGCCAAGGGAGCCAAAGAGGGCTCAAGCTTGAGTCCAAAGGATTAGATCCTGTACCAGCAGTGGCAACTGTGTGCCTTTGGGCAGAGGAAATGTTGCTGCTTTTGTGAGTTCCATCCAGGAAGCGCTAACTTTAAATTCTGGCTGGGACTTCGTAAAAGCCCATCAAGCAGAAGCTATGTGGGAGAGTCTCTGATCCAGCTCATTTGATGGGAACTTTTGCCATACACTCTACTGAGCCCTGCACCACCCCCACTCTGAGTTCCAGATCCCGCTGCAGCATTTTCTGTCACCAGAAATCAAGATTTAGATGGCTTCCTTCAGCAGAAACAAGCCCATTGAACTGCTTGCTTAGTTGTAAATTACATTGCTATGCTTCAATGGTACCAGAGACAGAGAGAAGTAATCCAGCCACTGTTGGAAAAATTGCATCCTGCATTCATTGCATTTTCCTAGTTTCAAGTATTTGATTTAGTTTCATTTGGCATCAGTTCTGTGCTTTTTCCAATTTACATTTCATTTTCTAATTCCTTACACAGTGAGCTGAACAATAGGAAGGAACACACACATACAAAAGTATTTGCATACTGTAACATAACCATTTTACTGTACAGTTGTCAATTGTAGAACATCTCCTTACAATAATGCTCTTGTTTAGCCGAAGTAAACAATATGTAGAATTCAGCACTTGCCAATTCCTTCCCTTCAGCAGAGTAAAAGAAAGTAATACAGTTCCTTAGTATCTAGCCTGTATCCACAAACACAGATTTTCTAAACAGTGTTTTTAGAAGCACAGTGCTACGGATATTTTGGTTTCCCCTCAGAATCACTGTCTCCTCTGCCTATTTATTTAGGACTAACTAGGGCTGTCAAATGATTAAAATTTAATCATGATTAATCACAAGATTTTTTTTTTTAAATTGCAATTAATCACAGTTTTAATTGCACTGTCAAACAATAATAGAATACCATTTATTTAAATGTTTTGGATGTTTCCTACATTTCCAAATACGTTGATTTCAATTACAACACAGAATACAAAGTATAGAGTGCTCACTTTATATTTTTTTTTATTACAAATATTTGCACTGTAAAAAAGATAAAAGAAATAGTATTTTTCAATTCACCTCATACAAGAACTGTAGTGCAATCTGTTTATTGTGAAAGCACAACTTACAAATGTAAAATTATTTTTTACATAACTGCACTCAAAAATAAAACAGTATAAAACTTTAGAGCCGACAAGTCCACTCAGTCCTACTTCTTGTTCAGCTAATTGCTGTCTCAACAAGTTTGTTTACATCTACAGGAAATAATGCTGCCAGCTTCTTATTTACAATGTCACCTGAAAGTGAGAACAGGTCTTCACATGGCACTGTTGTAGCCGGCATTGCAAGGTTTGCTAAACATTTGTATGTCCCTTCATGCTTTGACTACCATGGCACTTCAGGATAAAGAGACTGCACTAAGTACTTGTATGAGGTGAACTGAAAAATACTATTTCTTTTATCTTTTTTACAGTGCAAATATTTGTTATAAAAAATAATATAAAGTGAGCACTGTACACTTTGTAATCTGTTATAATTGAAATCAATATATTTGAAAATGTAGAAAAACCTCCAAAAATATGTATTATACATTTCAATTGGTATTCTTTTATTGTTTAACAGAGCAATTAAAAATGCAATTGTGATTAATTTTTTAATCGAGTTAATTCGTTTTGAGCTAATTGTTTAACTGTGATTAATTGACATCCCTAGCAATAACCTTGCCTGCATCTCTAATCGTCTGTAGCCCTCTCTATTTACTTACTATATTATCTAGCCAAAAACACTAACTTAAGGATTGCAAATTCTTGTAACAGGGATGCTGGAACAATTTTCATAGTGAGGGTGCTGAGAGCCAAACTGCGTATATAATGGAAAGTACTTCAACCCAGAAGGTGCGGCAGCACCCCCAGAACCTGTAGTTCCAGCACTTATGATCTGTAAAGTACTACTGCTTTATTATTGCTGAGTGAAGAAGACAGAGGGTTTTTTTCCCTGTGGACAAGGGGAAGGGAGTGTATTGGTAAAGGTGGTTGTCACCTGGCAATCTTTTTTCACAAAACCCATCTCTAGTGTCTCAACGAACACTCACAGGTTAAGCTCATCAGCTCAGAACACTCTTCCCCAGCTACTGAAAATTTTACCTCGAGCTTTCTCAGCTTCCGTAATTGATGAGTATAACCGTCTTGACAGTTAAGTGATAAACAGGGCTCTCTAAACTAGCCAGGTCCCACATTCTTTGAGGTCTTAAAGATACAGACCCAAGAAATGAGCACAATCCTGTTGAGAAGCAGAGGTATTTTTCCCACCTAGCAGCACCAGCAGTGTTTGCCCTTAGAGGGCCCTGAATAAAAGCATGAACATAGACATAGGCACGTGCTTTGATGCTAGCCAGCAAAACTGGCCTGGCATGGCGAGGGAAGTTCATGGTGTGACATTTCAAAAGAGGATGCAAATGAGGCTCAGGAGGTATTTGAATCAATCAGAATTCCTCTTGGAATCCCCACTACAATGCAATCCCTGCTGCACCCTCCCTAAAGACGATTTAATGACAAAATGTAGCCATCACTGTTCAGCAGCCGCTACTGTAAGTTGTGCACATTGAAAGTTAATCTAAAGAGAACACTGAGTAACATTTCCAATTTGATACAGTGCCAGTTGGCATGGCAGCACTGAGACCTCACTGTGGGGGGGCATTCCAAGTCATAGCTACTCGAGGCTATGAAGAGGAGAAAACAACATTCCTTGTGAAGGTGCGTGATGAGCAGGGAAATAACGGAGTGATTTTTGTATGAATGGGTGCAGGCCTCTATGAGCATGTCTATGCTGCATCTGGGAGCAAGCATCCCAGCCCGGGTCCACAGACTTGTGCTCGGGGCTCATGCTAGTGCTCTAAAAATAGTTGTGAAGTCTGGGGGTGGGCTTGAAAGCCTGAGCTCCAGCCCAGGCCACAATGTCAAAGCAATGTCTACCCAGCAATTTTAAGAGCACTGGCACAAGCCTCATGAACATGAGTTTGTGAACCTGAGCTGGGAGGCTCACTCCTTGAGGCAGTGTAGGCATGCCCTACGTGCTTATGATGGGTGTGATGGGGTAAAGGGCAGTACTGGGCCCAGGTGTCCCTGCCTCTCCAGCCCTGTAGAGAATGCTCCACCTGGAGATAGGGTTGAAAAGGGAGCAACACTGCTCAGAATGGGGGAGGCAGGGAAGGAAGACAGACCTCCGTGGAAGGCTCCTGTCCTGCTATTTTGCTCTTTTCTGCATAAAGTTAAATCTGACCCTATATCTCTAAATGCTGTAGATCTAAGCCTTGTACTGCTGCTGCTGCTGCTGCTGCATATGGGTGTGGCTGTAATGTGAGCAACTTTCAAACGGTACATTTTGTTCTGAGGAAGGCTCTGTACATATATGACCCTATACAGGCTCATGGAGAGGCTGCAGAGTAAATATTTTCATCACAAACTGTTCGACTTATGACTATCAGTCTATCTCCTGTTGCGTCTGGGCAAACATGACTACGCCAGGTAATTCCCAATAGGATGAATATTTAATTGCAGGAAAATATTTTAAATAAACATTTGAACGGTGTCATTACAGCTTCTAAAATACACACAATGACTTTTGGCTGCTGGTCGCAAAGGTCCCAGACATGAAGTTCTTGGGTGTGGTTTGATTCTTCTTTCACACAGTTGTGATGTTGTGACTTCTGAGATGTGTGACTTTCTGTGATTCTCACATAGTTATCAAATGCAGGATGACATTTGGTTGCTGTATGTAGAGGTCAAGGACACCTTCTCTTCTGCTCTTTTGGATCTCTGATGAGATTGCATGGCCAAGCTGCACTAGACTGACCTCAGTGTTTAAATTTTTCCACCTTTCACCATGGTAATGGCAAATAGTTAAAAATGATGGGTAAAAGGAGGGAATAAAACAAGGCAATATTTAGGGTGTAAATTCCTCTCTTTGCTAACCCTGCTGAGGAAAAAGAGCATCCAGTAATCATAAGAAAATATAAAGAGCACTGTCAGGAATGTATGTGTTTCAATGTTGACATTTGACAAGTCTATTGTAACCTGCTCCTTTGCAGGAAATATGGGGAAATATAGCCTAAATTAACCTACCGTAAGGTGAATGCACATCTGGTTGGAAAACCATACACAGAGAGTAGTAAATCAATGGTTCAGAGTCAAGCTGGAAGGTCATATCAAAAGGGGTCCCACGGGGATCTGTCCTGGGTTCTGTTTGAGTCAATCTTCATAAATGATTTGGATAATGGCATAGTGAGTACACTTATAAAGTCTGAGGATGAGACCAAACTGGGAGGCATTGCAAGTGCTTGGGAGAACAGGATTAGAATTCAAAATCTTGACAAACTGGAAAAGTGGTCTAAAATAAATAGGATGAAATTCAATAAGGACAAATGCAAAGTACCTACACTTAGGAAGGAATAATCAATTGAACAAATACAAAATGGGAAATGACTGCCTAGGAAGGACTACTGCAGAAAAGGAGGATATAGTAGATCACAAACTAAATATGAGTCAACAATATAATATTGTTGCAAAAAAAGGGAACGCCATTCTGGGATGTATTAGCGGAAGTGTTTTAAGCAAGACATGACAAGTAATTCTTCCGCTCTACTCAACACTAATAAGACTTCAACTGGAGTACTGTGTCCAGTTCTGGTCACCACACTTCAAGAAAGACATGGACAAATTGGAAAAAGTCCAGAGAACAGCAATAAAAATGATTCAAGGTTTAGACTCTAGACCATATGACATATGAGGAAAGATTGAAAAAATGGGTTTGTTTAGTCTGGAGAAGGGAAGAATGAGGGGGGGACACGATAACAGTTTTCAAGTACATAAAAGGTTGTTATAAAGAAAAGGGTGATAAATTGTTTTCCTTAACCGCTGAGGACATGACAAGAAGTGATGTGCTTAAATTGTAGCAAGGGAGATTTAGGTTAGACATTAGGAAAAACTTCCTAACTAAAAGGGTTGTTAAGCACTGGAACAAATTACCTAGGGAGGCTGTGGAATCTCTGTCATTGGAAGTTTTTAAGGACAGTTTACACAAACATTTGTCAGGGATGGTCTAGATAATAGTACTGCCTCAGTGCAGGAGACTGGACTAGATAGCTTCTTGGGGGCCCTTCCAGTTTTACATTTCTATGATTTTCTATGATTGTAGATCCTAAGCAAATGATTCCATTTAGCACGTGTTTCATGAAGACCTGAAAAAGATTTTGCATTAAGCATGTATGATATCTCTAGTCAAATTTCTCTATCTGTGTGGGTAGTTATATTACTTTCATCACCAAAATATTTGTGTGCTTTATGAAATTACATAAATGCATGCTAGTGAGCTACACAAAAAGCTGTGCTTGTTTCCTCTTTTATATGTCTCAAGGAAAGGAACTGTCTAGAACTTCATTCTTCTTCTAATACTCTATTTTTATTCTTTTCATGCCTACTCCAAGAACAGGGTCAGATGTGTGTGGCTTTGTCTTCATTACAAAAAAGGTGTTTTTTTACAGCAAAATAGCTATTTCAAGGTAAAATCCTAGTAGAGACAAGGTACAGGTAGTTTTAACTTGAGGGAGCTAGCTGAGGAAGACCCTATACTCCACACGTGTTTTGCCCTGACTAGCTACATTGAGGTACAAGTTACAGTACTTTATATCCACTAGCATCTTACACCAAGGCAGCTATCTCAATGTAAAAACACATACTTTTTGTGCAGTGAAGAAAGCCTGTGTGTGTGTGTGTGTGAGAGAGAGAGAGAGAGAGGAGGTGGATTTGGGGTTGTTTGGGCAACTTTTTGTAGAGTATGTGTCATAGGGAGGCTAGGGAAAGGATATGAGTCTTGCGTTTTGCTATGCAGGTGATCGAATTGGGGTTATTCTTAACTCTTGTTGAACAGAACTCTGCAGCCAAGGGGCAGCTACCAAAATGTGTTGGTGGGGGTGGGGAGATTCACCAGCATAAAGACCAAGGGGAGGCAGCATGTACTTCCCTATTCAGGACTGCTGGGCAGTGGCTTGGCCCTGGTTCAGCTTTGTATCTTCTCAGATCTGCACCCCCTGTTGCCATAGCCCTATGGGATTTGTGGCAGTGGGCATTTGCTGGGGCCTTGGCCATTCCTCCTTCTCACCTTCAGAGTGCAAATGATCCACAGACCTGGATAACTTCTGTTCAGATGTTTCTATAGTACAAAGATGGGTTTTTTTTCCATTTCTTATTACAACATAATTTCGGTCAGATTCTGATTGTGGGGGAAGAAGAGAAATGGTAATGCAGTATAAGTAGCCTCTTAGTTATCTGCAATGCATGTCTATATAGATTGAGCAATGTCAACAAGTTTACCAGCTCCATACAACCATCCATATGGAGTGGGCTCATTCCTATAAGAGACAGAGACTGATACTACTTAAATCATTTGCTTCCATCTGGATTTTACCTTTTGCCAGTGAAATAGCATGGGCCTGATCCCAGTAAAATGAATGCAAAACTCTCATTCACTTCAGTGAGAGTGGCCTTGAGCCCTAATTTTGCAACAAGAGATGCACAGAACATTTGTACTCACTGCAAGTAACAACATGAAGGATGAAACAATCCCTTAAAAGGCTAACGTGTCTGAGCCAAAGCAATTTTGTTTAAACAATCATAAGCCAGAATAATGCTGGGATGAGATTTAAATGTAATAACTAAGTTTTTTGTGCTGACACTGAAATACACACATGCTTTTTCTTCTCCTAGATCAAAGAGGAAACCCCTTCCCACTTCTTAAAACTACAAGGGTGTGTGAAAACATCATCAGAGCAGCTGCCAAATGAAACAATCAGCTCATGTGCTTGTTACCTGCTTCTGTTTGGCTGATCCATTTGTAAGATAGGATTTTTGTCATAACATCAAAAATTAAATTGGATTAGTATTAAGTTTTTATTTACTATTTAATAAGCACTAGCTAGGTGCATGGGGCTGTACAATGGCCAAAAATAGACAATCCCTGACCAGAGGAGTTCACAGCACAGAAAACAGACACAGAAAAAAGCAAGACACACTGGGAGACCCAGAGAAGGGAGCTGCTTGTTTTTGTTTATTTTAAATGTGGAGCTTCATAGTCATTATTATTTCACTTCTTGTGTGGGCCCTGGAGAAGAGGTAATTATTTAGGAGGGATCTGTGGTGGGGTCCCTGGGGTGTAATCTGGACTGTGGGATTGCTGAGCCCTCCAAAACCCACCAGCTTGGGGTAACCCTCACATTGTGATGCTAATGTCATGCTACAAACCTCTGGCAGGTACTGCACTTATACAGACATCCACAGGCAGGGACACACCCAACAGTGTTACATGAATGATCTCCCAGCCATTCATGAACCATCAATAGAGAGACTCCATCCAATTCCCCCAGCTCCACAGTCTTGCATCCCAGAACTGTACCATCTTGTACTTGTCAGAAGCCGGACGAGTGTAAGTTAATTACTTGGTTCGCCACTTGCTCATAGGAAAGTGGACATGCACCAGCTTTTGTAACCTAAGCAGATTTCCCAAGCACTTTAGACAAACTCACTGGTAAGGATAAAACATTAAAATAAGTTTAACTACAGAAAGGTAGAGTTTAAGTGACTGTAAGTGGTAGGCATAAAGGTCAGAAATAGTTACCTTAAGAAAATAAAAAGTAAACACCTATTCTAAATCCTAAACTTTTAGTCTAAACAAGGGCTGAATCAAACAGCTTTTCTCATCCTGACAGATGGTACAAACAGGTTACAGTTCCTCAATACACAGGCTGGGACTCCCTTCCAGCCTGTGTCTAAATTTCCCCAGTTCAAAGTCTTTGTCCACCAAACGTGAGATGGGGTGGGGGAGATAGGTCAAGTGATGATGTCACTGTCTCTCTTCCAACTTTATACTTTCTTCCAACTAATAGAAAGGTCCTTGCTGTGATGTGGGGGTCAGGCAGTCCCCATTGGTCAAGCAGACTCCATTGTGTACGTGCCTTCTCTTAAGGAATTTCTGGGATAGAGGATTACGACTGATTATCGATGGCTGCTCCTTTGTTGTAACTGAAAGGCTGGTTGTGAGTGTTCCCAACCTCAGAACATATTTCAGTAACACATATAGCAATACTTCATAACTTCCCATACAATGATAGCACATACAATCCAATAGGATATTAATGTTCAACAGATTAAGACTTTAAAAATTCCACCTCATGAGGCATACTTTGTATAAAACATATCATAATTTTAATTGACAGTGTAGGTTTGTCATAACTATAAAGGGAAGGGTAACAGCTCTCCTGTGTACCGTACTATAAAATCCCTCCTGGCCAGAGACTCCAAAATCCTTTTACCTGTAAAGGGTTAAGAAGCTCAGGTAACCTGGCTGACACCTGACCCAAAGGACCAATAAGGGGACAAGATACTTTCAAATCTTGGGGGGGGGGAAGGCTTTTGTTTGTGCTCTTTGTTTTGGGGGTTGTTCGCTCTTGGGACTGAGAGGGACCAGACATCAATCCAGGTTCTCCACATCTTTCTAAACAAGTCTCTCATATTTCAAACTTGTAAGTAAACAGCCAGGCAAGGCGTGTTAGTTATACTTTGTTTTCTCAACTTGTAAATGTACCTTTTACTAGAGTGTTTATCTTTGTTTGCTGTACTTTGAACCTGAGGCTAGAGGGAGGTCCTCTGAGCTCTTTAAGTTTGATTACCCTGTAAAGTTATTTTCCATACTGATTTTACAGAGATGATTTTTACCTTTTTCTTTAATTAAAAGCCTTCTTTTTAAGAACCTGATTGATTTTTCCTTGTTTTTAGATCCAAGGGGGTTGGATCTGTATTCACCAGGAGTTGGTGGAAGGAAGGAGGGGGGATGGTTAATTTCTCCTTGTTTTAAGATCCAAGGGGGTTGGAACTGTATTCACCAGGAGTTGGTGAAAGGAAGGAGGGGGGATGGTTAATTTCTCCTTGTTTTAAGATCCAAGGGGGTTGGATCTGTATTCACCAGGGAATTGGTGAAAGGTTTCTCAAGGCTTCCCAGGGAAGGGAATTAGCTGTGGGAATGGTGGCAGCGGACCAGATCTAAGCTGGTAGTTAAGCTTAGAAGTCTTCATGCAGGCCCCCACATTTGTACCCTAAAGTTCAAAGTGGGGAAGCAGCCTTGACAAGGTTCCAGGGGTCTACTTTGAGGTTTGGAGTGCTCACAAGATGGATATGAATTAACTTTCTTCCAAGATTTCCTTTTGTATAACCTCCCCATCCTTTTACTACCTGATTATTGCTTGAAAGAACACAATGGTTTTTGACTTGTTTGCTTGCATTCTTTACAAAGATTTTGGGGGGTAATGCAGACTTTAATGTTGAATTGGCAGTGAGTAATATCATCAGTCAAAATCATCCAGATGTAGTTCCATTGCCTAACAGTTACATCAAGAGAAATTTGGTCCTTTGTTTTTGAATTATGGAAAATTACAAATATTACATAATCACGCTTTACTACCCAGAATATTAACTGTGTATACTTTTCAGTAAAACTCTTTTTATACCTGCTGTTAGTGTATTCTGCAGACCAAAGATTCATTATTTTATTGAATATGTATCATTCAAAAGGATTCTGCCAACTGCTTAATCAGAGAGGGTGTGGTATAAACCTCATGGTTTTGGATTATTTAAAATTAGACTGGAGAAAACTGGGACTTAAACTTGGCAAAATGCTATTATTATTAAACAAAAAGAAGCCAGTTAAAAAAGCCATTCTGCTGTTTTCCTTCCCTTCCACTACAGAGAAGAAGCCAGAAGCTCTTCAGAGCCACTCAACCCAGTTTTCTGGGCAAAATTTTTGATTTTCTTGGATTATCATGCAAATGAGTTTTTCAAACCCAGTTATCCGCAGTGCTTTGTGACCATGTAGAGCAGGGTCCAAACTGTTGTAACTTTTTCTCACTTACACCATTTGCTCACTTACACATCCCCATTAGGCAGAGGTGACATCAGCTTGGACACTGAGTTAGCAAGAGAACTCCATTCACTGGCTACATTGGTATATTGACTGCAAGCACCAGAGACAGGATGGCAATAATGACAGGACAATGAACCACTTGGCAGCAGTATGCAGGTAGCTGGACAAAGGAAATAGCTGTATTAACTCTACTTCATGCTGATTAGGCCTCAAATGAAGTATTGTGTCCTGTTCTGGATGCCACATTTCAGAAAAAATATGGCCAAATTGGAGAATGTCCAGAGAAGAGCAACAAAAATGATTAAAAGTCTAGAAACCATGGCCTATGAGGAAAAATTGGGGGGAAAATGGGTTTGTTTAGTCTGGAAAAGAGAAAACTGAGGAGGCAGAGACATAACAGTTTTCAAGTACATAAAAGGTTGTTAGAAGGAGGAGGGTGAAAAATTGTACTCCTTAATCTCTGAGGATAGGACAAGAAGCAATGGGCTTAAATTGCAGCAAGGGCGGTTTAGGTTAGACATTAGGAAAAACTCCATAACTGTCAGGGTAGTTAAGCACCGGAACAAATTGCCTAGGGAGATTCTGGAATCTGCGTCACTGGAGGTTTTTAAAAAGAGGTTAGACAAACACCTGTCAGGAATGGTCGAGTTATTATGTAGTCCTACCTTGAGTGCAAGGGATTTGACTAGATGATTTATTGAAGCCCCTTCCAGTCCTACACTTCTATGACTCTATATTGCCCATAGCAGTATATAGGGTTAGTTTCCAGTGATATCCATTGTACGTGCCATTAGTAAACAGGATGGTGCAGTGTTCAGCCAATGTAGAGGTGCCTGCATCACTGTACACATCTTGGCGTGTGTGCATAGCTGCATATCTGGACAGTAAAAACACGCAACAGATCAAATGTGCAGTGAGCACCAGTGCAGAAGTGCCTGATGGTACAAACTCAATTAGTTTTTGACAGAATTATAATATTGGGTAATGAGGAGAACACAGCAGTTGTGCTATTGTTAGATTTTAATTAATATTTAATACTTTGTCTCCTGAAAATCTACTTGAAATATGAATTCAGTTCAAATTGGCTTGACACTGTAATGTGGTTTGAAAACTAGCTAGCTGGTTGTAAACAGAGGGTAATGATAAACAGCAGTGTATTGAGTTGGAGAGAGTGTCTACTGGGGGTATTCCAGGGTTTGTTGATACATCTGGTCTTATTTATCCTCTTCACAAGTGATCCAGAAGAGGAAGTAAACAGCACATTAATGAAATGTACAGATTATATTAAATTGGAGGGAGCTGCTAGGACAGAGAAATAATACAAGGTATCTAGAGAGACTGGAAATGTGGGCAGAAAACAATAAATTGCAGGGGAGGCGGGGGCACCTAAATTGCATATATTCAGTAGCAAGGAGAAACTTGGGAAGAAGTAATGCTCAAAAAGATAAGGTAGACAGCAAACCAGACATGCATTTGCAATGGAATATAGCTGCTAAAAGATTCAGTGCAGTTTTGTGCTAAATGTATAAAGGGATTACATTGCAGAGCAGGGAGTTAGTAGTTTCTCTACATAGACCACTGGTGCATGCACACCTGGAATGTTACATTCAGTTTTGAGTAGCACATTCCTAGAAAGATACTGAATTATTATTTGGCATATGCAATCTGGTCAAGCCAAGCCACAGCGTTCTTATCAACAATATTCAAGGCATGAAGACTTCTAGGAAGTTGAGTCATTTTGCAGCAATATGTGTCATGGTTTGTGGCTGCCCACATTGACATAGTGGGCTATCTCTAAAATGACATTGAAATTCCACTGCAGCACAAATTTCATGTCTGGCATGAAACCGGTTCAGAAAGCTCCATTGCCTTCACGGTAAATCAAACCCAGGTTAGTGTTGAGTGGGGTCCAAGACAAGATAATTATTTGTCACTTTCTCTGTGGACCATGAAGCTCACCATGCCTCTACTATAAATCACTCACCCGGTAAACTTATCCACAACAGGCACCAGGAGGGCAGACCATGTGGTGGATTAAACAAGTCTTTAATTAATGGTAGATGTGGCATACCATGCAATTTCATCATGAGCTTTGCTATGCTGTCCTCTCTGTGAACACTGCATGGAGCAATAGAGAATCAGTAATCACGATAGAGGAGTAGATTTAAGTGTGCCTGAAATAATATACATGGTGGAATTAAGTTGTACCTTGATCATTGTGTGAGATGAGTGAGCCCATACTGGAGTGCAGTTCACAGCTGAATACCAGAGTGACAAGGCTGACGTGCATAAAGTTTGGGCATTGGCACCCAATGTCATTCCGGCCAGTTTTCCAAGCAGGTTGTTACGCATTTTGACCTTAATTGCTGTGTTTGTAGGATGGTCATGATATATGAAAGTTCTATCCAACGTGATGCCTACATAGACCAGCTATGAATCATGTTTTATTCGCTAACCATTGAGAACTATAATTACATTATGCACAAGTGGGCAGAGAGCTAAGTGGAAGACACTTGACATAGTCTTACTGCCACTTGGTATCCTGAGCCACTGACAACAATAATCGGCCATAGCCGCCATCTTCAGAACACTCTCAAGTATGTCAAAGGAGTGTGACTGAGTTCCGAGGTATATATCATCTGCATAAACAAACTTTCGAGACCCAGTATATGGTAGGTCATTTGAATATAAGTTGAATAAATTGGAGATAATACAGATATTGACTTTGGCCATTAGGCCACGCTACCCCAAGACTCAGAGTGGTCGCTCAGACTTGGCTGCGGGGCTATAGCAACCCTTACCCCATCAGTTTGCATCTTCCACAGAGATGATGTTTAATGGGATGGTTATGACAGTGCATTCTAAGTACTCTGTAAAGCAGCCCCAGTCTGCCTTCTGGAAGTTCCAGCTTGACTTCTATATGGTCCTTATAATAATAAGATGCATTCATATCTGCATCAACAATGGATGATGTTGGCTACCTGGAAAATCATAAAGTACAGTACACACCGCTGGCTTCAGGTGATTGGCAAACAATGTAACCCAGCGCATGTCTAGGCGATAGTCCCTATTCCAACATGCTGAATGGAAGGTACCTCGCTGCTTAGGGTCATGGACCAGTGCAAGATCATTCTTTGTTGCCCACTCCAACAGTTGTTCATCATTTGGGTCTGCCGTCGCATAACCCCACTTGCTGTGATGACTATTAAAGTTGCCAACATACACTGCTAGATGCTTAAGCCTTGGGAGAACTTGTGGACCCCATGTTTCACCCAGTGGCTTATATACGATTTGCGATTTGAAACCCACCAACTTCAATCGTGTCACAAAAGGGTGAAGATTCTACACAGAGAGCATCCAATATGTCACTATGGATGTATGTGGCTCAACCATCTTTTGCATGAAGATCGTGACTTAACAGATCAAACCCAATTACCTTAAACTGATGTGCTTCATTCAGCGCAACATGAATCTCTTGTAGACAGATGACATCAGTTAGAACTTCCTTTGCCAGAACACCAGTAAATTCAGGCTTGCCATCAGACAACCCTTCAACATTCAGCTGGATGACCTTAAGTGCCAAACCTATGACTAGAAGATACTGAATAAAATATAAGAAATTCAGAGAGAAATGGGAAGAAATTCAATGGAAGTTAGGCTCCTAGACACTTGAAAATCCCAGTAGAAACTGATCTGCCTCTATAGACACCTAAACACCTTTTAAAATCTGGCCCCTAGAAGCCCCTGCAGTCTAGACTGCAATCAGACTTAGGATGTGCAGCTCGTGTAGGTGTACCCACACTTGTTTTAATCCAGCTAGCTTGCTAAAAATAGCACTGAAGACATGGCAGCATGGGCTAGTAATACAATTATGAACCCAGGAGGACTGTGCAGGCTTGTACAGGCTGTGCTGAAGTCTGTGCAACTGTGTCTTCACTGCTATTTTAGCTGCATTATGTAGGGTACAGCTAGTGTGGACATGTATACACAAACTATAAATCACCCCTCCGATTACAAGATACACATATCCTAAGCCTCATTGAAAATTAATGGGATTTAGGGTCCTATGTCACAAAGACTTCTGAAAATTGATCCCCAAATCTTTATCTCAGGAATCGATCCTGCTCCCATTAAAATTAATTGCAAAACTCCTATTGACTTTAATGAGCAGAATCAAACTTCTAACATTAAATTTCCTCTTTTGAGTTCAAGTCTAGTCCCACAGGGCCAGATTTACCCTTCAATTACACTAGTGCAAATCCAGAGAACCTCCTTTAAAGTCAATTTTGCCCTTAATGTTACTACTTCGTGGTATGAAGACTATAGTATAGAGTTTAAGTTGATAATAAAATATTTTGCAATACAACTTTTACTGATAAGCAGTAAAGTTCTGCTGGCAATTTCCCCTGTGTTACTAATGTATTACTGTTATCATTGGCTTGGTATATATTTTTTCATAAATAGTAACTACATACAGAACAGGACTTTAATGCCAAGTCAAAATGACTGTAACACAATTCTGTTCTTTGTAGCCTCTACCAAGTCGTATTTTATAGACCTGTATTTTTATTTCTATTCTTTCCAAAGTAATGTGTTTCCATGTGTTGATATCCATAAATGTCATTTTCCGATAGGTTCCTCTTTTTTTAATTTGGTCATGTGAAAAAAAAATTAAACGTGACAAATTAAAACATTTACCAACTTTGATTCTTTCTCTTTTAGAATATGTACTTGCATTCAAAAACAAATTATATATATTAGGACTAAATCAGAGATGACAAAAATGGTAGCATAAAATACACATTGACATTGGCCATCTCATGTACCTCACTCATTGTAGAAGTGTGTAGTGGAAAAAGAAACTTGCAGAAGGATTTGAGAAAGTGTAAGAAAAAGCAGGGTAGCCTACTTGCATTGTCTTACCAATGTGCAACATCACCATGTTTCTCATCTCTGAATTTAGCCCTTTGATTCTCAGGGCCTATTTCTCTGCTGGTATAAAGTAGCACAGATCCTTTGGACCATCAGTGTCCGAGGCTGTAAACTCTTACTCGCGCTATAGTTCTTTATTCTTGTGAGTAGTTCTATTGAGAAAAGGAGGTTAGCAGAACCACTTGTGTGAGTAGGTTTGCAGGATCAGGCTATTATTTGGCAATAGTTGTAGGAGTAATTGTTTTAGAATTATTTTTGTTTTCTGGTCCTACAATAAGTGCAATCCCTAATTTAAATTGTGTATTTCTTGTTTTGGAATCTTTTTACTGCACACTAAAACAAAAGCAAAACATACTTTTTGTGCTTATAAACTGTTTTTGATCTTTAATAATTGATACCATATTCGACAAAATATTTTAATCCTACTCATGCAACACTTAGAAATGTCTGAAAAAATATTTTCCTCCTCTTCTCTGCTGTCAGTTTAGTACCTTCAGGCTTACAGAGTGCACTGTTATAAAGATATGCAAAATAAATGTTTTACTTAATCAGTTGGTACTGCCAATTACTTGATACTGTCAGCTATTGATAAAATTGCTATCTATATTTTAATGCACTGTGATGACTTAAGGCCTTGATCCTGCTATGAGCTCCATGCAGACAGACCCTTTCTCCCACACTGACCCCATCCAAGTCAGTGGGGCTCCATGCATGCACAGGGGTCTGACTGTGCAGAACTCAGTGTAGGACTGGGACCCCAATCCAACTCCCATTGAAGTCAGTGGAAAGATTCACATTGATTATAATGGGGGTTAGATCAGGTCCTAAATGAGACAATAAATTATTCAAATCCAGTGGCAAATTGTGTTTACAGCATCACTGAGAAGCCCACACGTTGTCAATGACTCCTGTCACAGAAGGAGTACAGGGTCTATTTGATTTGCTTCACACTTCGCTACATGCCATACAAAGTCAACTTCTCTCGAGCAATAGATTCCATGTGGTACTTCGCTATTGTAATTTGATGCCCAACATTTACCCCATTAAAATGACCTTTTATTTTAACAACACTTTTTAAAATCACAACACCCTTAAGCAACTTGGCTTCTAGAGGCAGAGTTATTGTTACAATCGTGGAATGTAGTTACAGGTGGAAAATGAGTCTGGGACCAAAAAAAAAAAAAGCAGCAGCAGCTCCCGCCCTCCCCCACCCCCATATCCTTAATACTCTTTGTTTTTCTTATTCCATACTAGCAAAATCCAATATTTTTAAAGGAAAATTTGGTTCATGTCATTAGGGGGAAAAAATCAAACGACTAAAGGGACTTCAAATAGGTGCTTTGTACAGCCAAGCATCTCCAGTCCATTCTGTGTTTCCATATCTTGTTGCTAATAGCATTTTTTTTTCTGCCATTCCTGCTTCCAGATAGCATTTGCTACTGTTGCCAATGCTAACTTAAATGTTCCCATGATTATTTTTAATGTAGGGAGTTTAACCAATTAAAAAGGATGCATTTACGGCACCCTTTCAAATTATATTTAAATATATGTAGCCAAGTATAATTGTGATTGTCTGTGTCAAAGGAATCTTTGAGGAAGTAAATCTTATCCCATTATATGTAAAGTGGCAGTTGTCCTTTCATAGCTTTTTAGGGTACTCAGTCCTAAAATGCCTCTTCCTAGTCAATGGAATATCTATGAAAATGATATTTTGATTTAAAGCTTATTTTTCAGCTGTGGTAGTTATTTATAATTTACAGAGCACTAGGACTGTACATCCCACTTTACAAAACACTTCGACAAATCCCCTTTACAAAATTCTTACAGTCTCGGACAAAAATGATATATCAGACAAGAGTTCACATGCAGAAGGCCAGGAGACTTCACTAGTGAGTAGTTCAGTGTATGGAGGCTGTGTATACCACACTGCAAATCACAAATAATAGTAATGGAGACAAGACTAAAGGAGGACAGGTTGGAGGGTGGGTTAAGGAGAGAGACAAACATTAGGCTGCCAGATTATCTTACTCCCTTATCCCCTCCAAACCTACTGCAGAAGTTGACTCAAGTTTCAGCAGATAGTTGTTATACTGCTTCTCCCTGAAGGCTTAGACCACCCAAGGGACTGATGGGCATTTATAGCTAGAGGGGCCCCTAGCAACATGGCTTCTGTTGGAACAATGGTGTGTAAGGCCTGAGTGACCCATATCAAGCAAATCCCCTCAATTATGTACTCAGAGTGGAACCCATCAGTGTGTTTCATGGAGGGCGGAAGGACATGCATGTGCGAGTGAAGAAAACCTGATCCCTCAGAAATAACTATTACTACTATATTCTAGGATTGAACCTCACAAATTTCCACTCCCCTACTAGGAAATAACCTGCTTTGGTTGTAAAGTACTTTGAGGGCCCATTTGGATTAATGGGGTTATATAATTGAAACATCATTATCACAGCTAAAGAAAATTTTCTACCCTCTACTTGTGGTTTCTGTGGATATTGAATACTTCCTGGCTCAGGTCATATCCTGATTCTGCATTCAAACCAGCCTTGGATACTTGTTTTCTGAATCAGTGGAAAAGTATCAGACTGGAAAAATTTCATTTTCCATAACTGGCTAGCACTGACTTAATTCTTGCTCAACAGGAGTCAGATTTGTCTTGATGCAATGTCTATTTCCATTAGGGAAACCATCAAAACTACTGCTTCCAAGGATTGAGAGATGAATTACATTGTATCACAATGAATCATTCTTCAGCTTATTTAGCACCACTTCATGCATGATAGCCCAGGATTTATAGATAAACAAAATCAACCTTTCTATATCAAATGATTAGTACCCAATCCCAATATATGTTCTGGATTTATTTAAAAAGTCGGTGGACCAGATTCTCCAGTTTGCTCCCATGACTTTGAGCTACTCCAGGAAGCAAAGCAGTCATAAACCCCATTTAACTGGCTGGTTAAGCCATGTCTACAGGTATTCTGCATCACTAGAATGACTCAAAACAGCTGGAGTATACAGGTAAATCTGGGCCAGTACTTGCAGACAAAACAGGCCAGGTGAAATAAATGGTGTCATACTATGGATGGATAAATGGATTCCTGGGCCATGAGTAGGATTCCTAGATGCTACTGTAATAAAAATAAAGAAATAAATAATAATAATAATAGAGTCGTTTCTTAGATTGTGAACTCTTCAGGTCCAGGACTATGGATGAAATCCTGGTCCCATTGAATTCTGTGGCAAAACTGCCATTGACTTCAATGAGGCCAGAATTGCACCCCATTTTTGGTGTGTGTTTTTTACAATGCTTAATACAATGGAGTCCTGATCCTGATTGGAGTCTCTGGATACAATGAAAATATAAATATTAAATAATAGTTTTTATCTGTAAAGGCAAGAAATAGAAGTGTGTGAGAACATGGAAGATAAAAGGAGGGAGGACTTATCTATCTGCCCCACCCAGAAGCAGGCTAAGGAGGCCAATTATAAATAAAAACGTTATTTTCAAATCTATTTCAAACTATATTTATGGTCAGAAGTGCTAATTATTTTATAAGCTCTCAGCAAAATGGGAGTTTTCCTGTATACATTTCTAAAGCTAATACAACAAAATACACCTCCAGGAAAAGTTTTATAGCAAAAAGTATTTACATGTCCCCCAATACCATATTTCTAACTGTTTTTGTGATGTTGGCCTATAGATAATGACAAAGAACTTGCCTACAATTAAGGTAGGAGAGTCTCAGGGTCAAAGCCAACACTATTTTTCTTCCTTTTTGTAAGATTTTCCAAGTATCAAAACTGCTACCATGTTTTAATGTGATGCAAAATATTACAGATAATAAGCAGCCATAACAAAACCTGAAATTTATGTTCTTGTTCCCATTGTGGCTCTGATTTTAATAGGTACAGAACTGAGCTAAATAAAGCCTTAACACCAAAACTCCTTTTGGTAATGCCTACAGGACTCTCATTTATTTCAATGGAAGCCATAGTTAGTCATCTGTGTGCAACTTTTTATTTGTCACTTAGGGAAGGGAATCATTTTTCTTTCTTTCCTGGTTCACTAATTAAGATTCATAATGAAGAAGACAGCTCTCTTGCTGGGAAGTCATTTCTCAATAGAGAAGGGCTTGCTTTGAAGATTTTCAGTATCTGATGAAAGATACAGGGGAGATTCAATTTTTTGGATAATTTTTTTCTAAATATTGCTAATTAATTATTCCTTATTACTATCCATTTTCTGTGTAGGTTCACCCCTTTCTTAGTCTTTACTACTGTCTATAAACACTAGTGACACTAGTTATTTCAGGAAGATGTTTTTGTTTTTTTGATATTTTTGCATTTCAAGTCAGGCAATATTTGTAACGACATGGCATGATTTTGAGATTAACATTACAATGACAGTCTTGAATAATCTATTTTCAAGTCTGCATATCTCAGCAGACCATGCAGTGTTCCTATAGCATGAAATGACATATGCAGATGGGGCACCAACACTGGGTTCTTTATTACCCAACCCAAGTGTTTTTTCATGCACAGGAAATACATTCTGTCCAATGAAGCAATGGGGAGTCAAAGACTGTTCCAAAGTTTGGTTTCTATGAAATAGGAGGAGATGTACAGTAGCTGTTGTAGACAACCCAGTGTGAGAATGAAGGTATTAGTTTAAAACAAAAGAGATTTCTCCATACTCCTGCTCCATTTGCCATCACAGAAAATATGAAACATTGTTTTCTTGGCCTTGAATATATTATCTATGACTTGTGCATGAAAGCTACAGACTACTAGCTCACTGTCTTCTGGGATTTTCAGACATGTTTTTACCAAATGAACATATGGCAATGGCATAAAAGAGAGAGTGTGAATTCTGGAGTTGCTGTAAAACCAATTGATGCACTTGGATAGTTTGGAAATGTACCAAATTAGATGGATTCCAAAACTACAACTTCTAATTTCATTAATTAGATCCTATTTTTTCCTCGCTATTCAAGTTCATTTCTCGATTTCCTTACCACAATCTGCTTTGACATTAATGAAGCAGATTCTGATCTCAGTTACACCAATGCAACTGATAGAAGAATCTGGCAAGCTACATCTAAACCACAGTGGCTTTGTTGTGATGGTAAAATATATTCATTGTTCATACACTGAAACATGAATTGTATTGGAAAACAGAGTTATTTTTTACAACTAAGCAAAACCCTATGTATAGAAATGTGTCACATAAAAGTTATTTTTAATTCCAAAGATTCTGGCAAATACTCTTTGGAATTTCTGGGCACATATGTAGAAAATTCTGCATAATTCAATTTGCGGAACCTGCCAATGTCACTCCTAGCCAGCCTGTTTCTAATATATTTTAAAATATATTGTTGTCAGTACTGTTGCTTGCAAACAGGAATGGATACAATAAGCAACTATTATTTGGCAGATAAGAATGGATGTGAAAGAGAGACATGATCATTTAGAGATACTGATGGATATGAAGCTCTTGAAGTGATCACATCTATTTAATAATCTGCCCTAAAAACCGAATCTCTGCCTAGCCAAGATATGCCCTCAATAAAACTGTGCCTATAAAGTTACTTTAAATACTATTTTTTTCTCTTTGCTTTTATTCCAGTCTACCTATGCCATCCCAGCTTCACTATAGCTAGAATGGTTAGATCTAAATGCCTGTTTCCTTGGTGATAAGGATACTGTACCAAAGAAAACATTTGGCTTGCTGCCCATCCTACTCTCCACCACCAAGTGAACATACACATCAGCAATTAATCATAATAATTAAATACAAGCACCACAAATGTTAGCTGATCTCTTCCTTGGAATTTAGGTGTGACTTCAATGAGGACATCTCACCATATATAAAGTGAAGCAAGTCTGTAACACCTTTTCAGGACTGGGATTTTTAGGGTCCAAACATGCAATCTTTAACTGACATCCGGGTCTGGAAATCAAACCCCTCAAGCCTTCACCAATCTCAGTGGTACTCCTGATCTGAATATGGACTGCTCTCCTGAGTAAGCATGTGCAGGGTGGGTCCCTTACATGTATTTAATCTAGACATAAAAGGCAAAATGTAGTATAGTTGTTGTCCCTCATAAATTAAAATGCTTGGAATTTCTGTCTCAGGTTTATAATTAAGACCTTATGGACAATTCAGCTACTTGGAAGATAATTAATATTAACTGGTGTTGCTGTTATTACCTACATGTCATCACAAGCCAAGAGTAAAGTATCAGGGGGTAGCCATGTTAGTCTGTATCTACAAAAACAACAAGGAGTCTGGTGGCATCTTAAAGACTAACCGATTTATTTGGGCATAAGCTTTCGTGGGTAAAAACCTCACTTCTTCAGATGCATAGGAAGCCAAGAGTAAATTACTGTGGAAGAAAGATGGCTGTTATGGAATAATATGGTTGATGTTTGAAAAATTTTACTGTGGGATTTGACTGCTAGGATTCTTTAATTTAATAACATATCTGAATAGTCCTCATTTGGAAAATAGTGACAAACTATGTACTATTGTAAATAGATAAAATAATTACAGCTATAGGAGCCTTAGCAAGGGATACTAAGGAGGTCTGAGTTATGATTGCCTCAACTGTCTTGGTTTATCTATATTTACTTTAAAAGCTGGGAAAACTGCCTGCCAGCCCCCAAACTGGAGGGAATTAATTTTCATTTGATGTGTTTGCTTGCTATTGTAATGTGTATGAATAATGGAAGACTGCACAATAATAGGAGTGGGTAAAATTTTGAAAAATGCCTAAGTCACTTAGGTGCCTAAGTCTCAATGGTGCTTAGACAGGTTTTCAAAATGGGAATTAGGTGCCTTAGTGACCGAGGTGCTTTTGAAAATTGTATTCAGTATCTTTACCTACTTCCTTATTATATCAGAAGCAGAGGCTAGGGTAAATTGCTTTGTTCTTGACTGTAGAAGGTATGTTTTAATTTTCCTAATAAATAGGTTCAATTCATCCCTGGTAGAAGCATGTGGAGATACAATTCAGTTAATCCCAACCAGTACAAGACCTGATGAAGAATTTGATTAAAAAGAGAGAAATCTGTTCAGTTATGTGCATTCTCTCTCCAAGATACGATTATGCCTTGAGTGTTTGGGATTTTATCTCCTGTGTCCATTCGTCATTGTCCAGTCCTGATTTGATGGCAGGTTGCAATGTAGCATGAGGCTCTCTCTCCCATGGCTGTCCTTTCTCCCAGGATTATTTACAATATGGTCTGCCGATACCAGGAAGAACTCAGCCCTGGCCTTTTTGTAAAAAATATTGTTTGGATTGCACATTTATATGAAAGTTTTATTGTGATCTGAGTATAGTGTGATGTTTTTGAAAATGAGTAGAGATGGAATGAGCCAGGGATGATTGCTTTTGCAAACCCTCAGCCATTATGTTTTGGTTTTGCAAATGTAAAACGACCCTTTGTTTCAGTTTCAGTTTTGAATTCGTGGTCTACAGTCAGAAAGTACTGAACGAGGAGAATGGTAATTTTAGATCTTCAGCCAATTTTTTTTGGATTAAACCCCATACCCTCAGTTGTGTAGGTCAGGAAAGGATTTGGCCTTTTGTGCTTATGTTAAAGGAACTCTCTTCTGGTAAAAAGCTATAGAGAAACACAGGAAAAGCATACTTGAATTTTGTACTTGGAAAAAAAGACCCCAGAAAAGCCTTAAAATGCAATTTAATAGTGAAATGAATTGGCAAAAGTGCTTCCATCTCCTGGACTGATAATAGTGCTGCAGAAGTGCTTGCTTGTTGATTGTTCACACAAACATGGAGGTGATTGTGCCTAAAATATAATATAGACATGCTTTTGTGCTGGTATAGGCAGACGCCAGGTTAAGGTACCTTTGAAAATTTGGCCTAAAATATTTGAGAACTGAGTTTGAAAAAATTGTGGGGTAAAAGTCATTTTTCTGTTGAAATTTGATTGCTGAAAATAGTAAAAGAAAACAGAATTCATAGTTAATCAACTGCCTCCCTTCTGGGTATCATAAATGAAAGTGTTGCCATCAGAAGAAGCAGATCAAAACTTGTTTCACAGCTTCACAGCTGGAGGTCATGAATATGAAGGAAAGAGTCATCACAGTTAATAATAATCTTGTGGATAAGAAACCTTTTGGTGAGAGTGACTAAGTTTGGAAGTTCATTATTTCAGAACTGAACTAGGTAAAAGGAGTGAGGAAAGTATGGAATACAATGGTGTTTTAGTATCCTCCTTTCTTTTAAAATATCTGCACATATTCATGCTTGGTGCAGGTGAAAAGGGTGAGAAGTTAAAGCCACTGTTTCATCTCCCCTAATCCTGAGGTGGCTAGAGGCCATAACAGCCCCAACACAAGTTAGAGCAGGAATAAATCCCTGGGGAATGTTCTCCTGGCTGACTCAGGACTGCCAGAGCACATCCAACACACTCTAACTCCACCCCCTCTCTCCTTGACATGTCTTCTTAATGCCTTTTTTCTAGCCTTGATGTTCAGTTTATGCTGGAGATGGGAAGAATGGGTGGCATAAGGCCATCTGAGGATTCCCTCATGCTAGGGCAATCCTTTTAAGGCTGGTTTAAGGTCACTGCTCCAGTGACACACAGGAATTGGGGGTGGGCAAGGATCTGACCCATAATTTTTAAAGAACTTCTTCCACATTTGTTTCAGTTTACTTACTGGTAAAGCTGTTGGTGACTCACCACTGTTCAGAATCCTCTCCAAAGCAAACAGATTAAATTATACTAGGTTTCTTCATTTCTCCCTCCTTCACTCAACTCATCTTTCTATAAGTAACCAGTTTAACTAAAATCTACCTACTAGGCTCAGCCTAGGTGCTGCTATCCTCTTTGAAGTGGGAGTAGATTAAAGCACACTAACTGTTAATGCACATCAGCAGGGTCCACATGGACAATGAGTGCACTGCAGGCTAGCATGAGGTGGCTACACTCCCCAGATTGCCGGGGCTACATTTCCAAAGGTATTTAGGTGCCTAAAGATGGAGGTAGACACTTAGCAGGATTTCAAAAGCAGCTAAGCCATGCTAGCATGAGCATATCTACTCATACTGGAAATCACGCCCCCAACTCCATGTGTAGAGGTACACTATGAGACTTAGGCTTCTAAGCACTGGAATAGGGTGGTAAAGCACTGGAATGGGTTACCTAGGGAGGTGGTGGAATCTCCGTCCTTAGAGGTTTTTAAGGTCAGGCTTGACAAAGCCCTGGCTGGGATGATTTAGTTGGGGATTGGTCCTGCTTTGAGCAGGGGGTTGGACTAGATGACCTCCTCAGGTCCCTTCTAACCCTGATATTCTATGATTCTAAGTGCAAAATCATTTTTGGGAAAATGCGATTTAGTCCCTGCCTGGAAGAGTTACAGGCTAGCTGAGAAGATGCAACAAGAGGTTGTGACAAACCATTTGAAGGAGCAGGGAAGAAAGGGTGAGGGAAACACAGGCAAAATACATACACATCTAGATGGTTTGAGGTTGGGTAACTAAAAAAATGATATACATAAACAAAAAATAAAATATATATTAGATGTCTGTATAGGCCAATTACCTAGCTGTTACCAGGTGGTAATTTCCTGTATGTGTCACATTAGAAGTTAATCTTGAAGAGGGATTTGGAGGGGGACAGAGTATAGTGGCTTTGTGAACTGGTTCAGAGAAGGTATTCCATACACGTGGGTGATTAAAAGAGCAAAGATGCTTGTGATAGTAGTGTAGGTAGAGAGTAAAGAATGCATTTTAAAGATATTATGTAAGAAAAAGTGGCAAGATTCAGACAGTCTGGATGTGCAGGTCTAGAGATGGGCAGAATCAATGACGAAGTTAAGGTTACAGGCCAGAGTGACTTAGAGTATGGTGTACTATGAACAGTGACAGTGAAAGAGGGGAATATGGAAAACAACAGTACAGTTTTGGCCATATTAAGTTTAAATCAATTAAAAGAGATTCATGAAGAGATGCTAAAGTGAAAGGCCAATATATAGGCTTGGATATAGGGAGTCTAGCCAGAAGTGGAAAAGAAGATTTGTGAGTCATAAGCTGAGAGATGTTATCTAAGGACACGTCCCTGTGAGACACCTATGAAAAGTGAGGGAGAAGAAAGGCAGGAGTGACTGAAAAGAGATGCTGAGGGCACAACCAGAGAGGCAGGAGGAGAGCTAGGAAAAGATGGAGTGATGGAAGTCAAGGAAGGACAAGATTTCAAGAGGGAGAATATAATCAACATTGCCAAAGGCAGCAGAAAGGTTAGGAAGGAGGAGGATGTAGAAAAGACCTTGAGAATAAGTCACTAGATACTTCAATGAGAGCAGTTTCAGTAGAGTGGAGAGGGAAGAAACCAGATTGGATGAGATCAAGGAAGGAGGTGGAGGAGAGGAACTTGAAGCAAAAGTTTTAGATGGCAAGTTCAATGAATTTAGCATTGAAGTAATGAAGGACCATGGCATTAGAGTTAGAAAGAGAAGTGAGCTCAGGACTTTCTTTTAAGGGTGGGAAGGATTAAATTATGAGGGGAAGGAACTTAATGAGAGTGTGAGATATAGGGGAGGGAAGAAGAGAGGAAGCTTAAGGGCAAGAGAGGTCATGAGGCAGAAATGGATTGCTGCAATAGATGGAAAGGTAAGAGGAGGAAAGCAGGACAGAAACCGCAGCATGACTGACAAGGAAGGTAGGAGAAAGAGATGATGGGGAAAAGGGGGAGAGTGGAGTGGTCACATCAGATCTTGTCACTTTATCTGAAAGATTCAGAAATAACCTTTGCAGAGAAGGAACAGAAGATAGGTAGAGGTGGTTTTAGAAAGAAGTCAAAGGCATTGAACAGGTGCCTAGGACTTCAGGTGTGGGATGCAGTGGGGGAGAGGGGCAGAGGCGGAGAAGAAGAGCTGCTTGGAAGGTGGCAGAACTGAACAATGAAAGAATGAATTTGTAGTGTAGGAATTCCATGTGGTTATGAGCTTTTCTCTAGAGGTAATCGGCAGCCCAGGAACAGGAGTAGAAGAAGCCAAGGTTGGGAGTTGGTGGGCCATGCACTGCAATGGAAAATAGGGGCAAAGAAGCCCAAGGTGGTGGCAAAGTGGAGCAAATGGAAAGAAGAGGCATAGAGGCATCTATGGCAAAGAGTGGCATAGAAGTCCTTGATATTGTCCTACCATTTTACCTCAACACTCTTCCAGAGGAATGACCTCTAAGGCAAGTTCATTCTCCCTTCTCATTCAATCCTCTGCTAAGTCTGGCAAGAAAGATATATGTTTAGTGCTGAGAATTTTGGGGGGGTATTTACAGCAGACAGTGCACTGAAACTACCACCTCCTTTCACATAAACCACTCAAAGTCATTTCCCTGGGCTGGCTATGTACTGTTAATCTAGAGACACTCTGTAGCCTATTACCAATCTTTTGAGGCATACCATCCCTCAAAGAATTAATGTATAATAAATCTCAGAAAGTCCCAAAAACAGTTTAAAAGAACTCTTGATTTTCATTATATTGTCCGTATCTTAAATACTGGTCACAAAAGTAAACCACTTGAGCTCATCCACACTCTGATTTATCTAACATTTGGTTACTGGAACAAGCTTTTCTTCTTCTCTTCATTTACAGGAAACCAAAAGTGGGATTCAAGCACTTACACTTACAGAAAATGACAACTTTGACTCAAAAATTAACTTTTAACAGTTCACAACCACAAATTCCGAGATGGTAAGCAGTTGGAAATGGGGCGGGGAGGGGGAGGACTTGCAAGGCATGGAAAAAATGCTTTTCCGGCTGATCTTAAAACAAATTATAGGAATTGGCTTGCTTTTGTTATACTTATTCCAAGTTGTGAAAACAATCCAATGAATGGCCGCTTGCCATGTTATAATAAATTTCAAACATACCTCATAATTCCATTTTCTTCCACCCACCTTCTTTTTATTTTAACCCACGAACTTATTTAAAATAAGAATTTTGATTATTACAAAATGACTGCTATTCTCAAAGGATTTTCCAGTTGTTAAGGCTTCACTTGGATGCTAAAAGCCTGCGCCCAATTGCACTCTTTTATATGAGACCAACTCCCACTGATGTAAATAGGAGTTGCGTCACACAACTGAAGGCTGAATTGGGCCATTTGACTCTGATTTTCAGAAGGGCTGAGCACCTATCAGGTTATGTGAAAAATCCACACCCCTGACAGATGTAGTAGCTATGCTGACCTAACTCCCAATGTAGGCAGTAGGTCGATGGGAAAAATTTTCCATTGACCTAGCAAGCATTTCTTGGGGAGGTGGATTAACTACAGCAAAGGGAGAACCCCTCCTGTTCCTGTAGTGAGTGTCTATACTGAAGCAATACAACAGTGCAGCAGCAGCTGTGCCGCTGTAGCGTTTTAAGAGTAGACATACCCTCAGTTTCTCTAAAAATCAAGACACCTTTGCTTAGGTGCTTATATATGGATTTAAATTTCCAATTTTAGGCACTCAAATTTGAAAAACAAAATGGCTAGTATATATTTACACATAATAGTGCAAATGTGTATCTCCTAACCATTCCTTTGTCTGAAAGTCAGTCTTGAAAATGCCAGTGTTCCAAGGCAAAATCTTAGAAACTGGTATGTATATTGCTCATCAGAGGTTATATATTTATTGTCACAATCAATTGACTTCAAATTATAACTCATATGTGTTGTATCTACATTAACAAATACTATAAAATAAAATAATCCTCTTGAAGTGGTAAAATGTACCTTATTAGGTCTAGTCATATAGTTTCCAATGTCCTTCTTGATAAGTTTAACTCTTCCCCCAGATCTCTTTTAATATTGCCCTTCTTGGTGTTTATTGACCTCTCTCTCTCTCTCTCTCTCTCTCTGTCTCTCTGTGTGTGTGTGTGGTGTGTGTGTGTGTGCTTGTGCCACAAATATTTGCTGGACAGATATTTGCTGTAGTGTTCACACAGCTTGTACTCCTTAGTTGATGGGCTGAAGAAAACTGATCATTAGAGGTGATTTATGGAGATTGTTCTTTAATTCAAGTGCTGTAGACCTATATTTTTGGAGCAGGAAGTCATGATTGCTATTTCTGCTACATTTATGCTATTAGCTGGTAATGTTAGATGGTGTCTACTTGGCCTATGGATCATTACATACAATGTGTTTAGCAAGAGCAGCAAAAATCAGATTAACAAGAGAGGTGAAAATACTGCACTGATTGCCATAGGACAAATAATCTAAGCATATATAAAACCTTTCAACCACATTTTTTTGTTGCTGTACTGCAATTTGCCCTCAAGAATAACAGATGTGGATTTTATTTGCAACACCCTTTGCTAAAGAGGTAAATTAAGTTACAAATAGTTGTTTCTTAAAATTTTGTGGCAATGCTAATGGTACCTTAATCATGACAAAGGCGAGACAATGTGGGTGAGGTATCATCAAACAACTATAACCCATATTTGATGGGGACCCTATCCTGAAATAAATCTTTCCTGACTCCCTCTTCTGGCCTTCAAACAACTTCCCCCCACCTCCATTCACCAAGTTAATCAGAAGCAAGCTCCCCACAGACCAGGATGCACCAACTCAAAGCAGCACCAGACTCTGCCAGAACCAGTACATACAAAACCTTCGGACATATCTCCATTGGTACAATGATTAACACCCCCCACAACACACCTTTCAAGATCCATAGATCCTACACATGCCTATCACGATATGTGGTGTAACTCATCCAGTGCACTAAATGCCCCAATAGCAACTATGCAGGTGAAACCAGACAGACAATCACTACACTCTCGAATGGACTCACACAGGAAGATGATAAAAGACAAAAACACCCTATCACCTGTGGGTGAACACTTTTCACAAAGTGATCACTCAGTTCTCATCCTCAAAGGAAACCTGTACAACACTTTCAAAAGACGAGCCTGGAAGCTTAAATTCATAACTTTGCTTGACACTAAAAAGCATGGTCTTAATAAAGACACTGGATTTATGGTTTATTGCAACAATCTGTAACCCCCTTTTTGTCCTATGATTATAGGGGTGTTAATGGGCCACTTAACCTTGAATGGTCCCTTATAATATGTGCTAACTACTTATGCTAAACTACCTGTTCAACTTTGAATTTAACTGTGACACTCTGAATACCTTTTCTAGACCTGAAGGAAAGCTTTGTGTAAGTTTGAAAGCTTGTCTCTCTCACCAACAGAAGTTGGTCCAATAAAAGATATTATCTCACCCATTTAGTCTCTCTAATATCCTCGATTGACATGACTACAACAACACTGCATACATCATAACAAAGGTGGGATTTTGCAATTGAAGAGGAAAAGTAATTGCAATAAATAAACACGCTGAAAGAAATCAAATGGATGAAGGGAGAGAGAAGGAGGATATGGATGCACAGTACTTCAGAACAAACAATACTGACACTTGGCATGTAAGGAGTCTTATTTGCTTTCTCTTTGGAATTGATTTGCAATGTTGCAAAACGCTATCAAACAATTGGATGCCACAAAGAATTTTTGCCCTTTACAATACCTAGAACACTGATTTGATTTTAATTTAGCAATGAATTCCCAAATAGAAATATTAGCTAATAACAAAGCCTCCTTTAAGCTATCCACACTGAGATTTTCCTAAAGCAAATTCAGTGGATTCATTTTCATTTGATAGACTTTGGCTGTTAGGCACCAACACACTTTTCTTAGTAGAGAAACTATTTGCTACCAAAAATGGCCCATTAAGAGTCAATGGAAGTGATTCCCCTTGTCCCTCATCCAGCACAATTATTGACTTCTCACAGTCTTGAAAGACTTCCCTAAGAAATTCCTTCCTTTCTGCAATACCATGAACTGCAACAGATTCCTTTTGAGCTCTAGTGATGTTTAGAACCGACTTTGGTATAAAAGACAAATTAACAAACTCCTTCTGATTTTCACTCAAATTCAGAACTACCTCCGGCCCTTCAGGAAGATTTTCATATAACTTCCTTTTAGGCAAACTGCTAGACTCCACAGTCAAAAGGTTAGAGGCATTCCCTTCCTCTTTGCAGCTCTTCTTGCTGACAACATGCAGGTTACCAGGCTCAACACACACAAGTTTACGGACTATTCCAGCGGGAAGCGGCGGCCAGCACATCCCTCGGCCTACGCCGCTTCCCGCAGCCCCCATTGGCCTGGAGCGGCGAACAGCAGCCAGTCGGAGCCGCGATCGGCCGAACCTGCAGACGCAGCAGGTAAACAAACCGGCCCGGCCCGCCAGGGGGCTTACCCTGGTGGGCCGCGTGCCAAACGTTGCCAATCCCTGTACTATTCCCTCCTTATTATAAGTTTCCACTCTCTCAGTGGGTAACACAGTCAAATCACCTTTATGCGTTCCTTGTGCCCTGGTCAAGATATAAATCTAACCAGACAAGGTTGTCATATCTTTACCCCACAACACACAAAATAGAAGCACCAGAATCTCCTGGTCCCTGGGAGCTAGTTATGACATCACCTGGATGCAACCTGATTACAATGTCATTCTCCCTAGCAGATACAAACTTAGGGACATTTCCTTCCTGGGCTTCAGTTGTGTTCAGAATCAACTCTGAGACAAGTGATAAATTTTTACCCATCTTAGGCTGACAGGCTTCTTCTGTCTGCTTCACAGACAAAGAACTAGAGAAACATTCTCCTTTAGCAAACACACTGCTATTCTCAACAGACAAACAATTTGAGATATCCTTTCTTTTGTCCCAGCACTTCTGGCTGTCTACAGACAAATACTTGAAAAGTGGGACAGCTTCCTTAACAGGCAAGTTGCCAGAGCCACTCCCAACAGACAAACTGTTGCTTTCCACAGACAGTGGTTCATCATACTGAACTACCTTAAGCAAATCACTTTTATATTGTCTAGGCTCACTTTCATAAGCTTCACTTGCCAACAATTCAGTATCCACACAAAATTTACCCTCTTCTTCCAAAGTTAGGGTATTAACCTGACCATCAACTTTAATTTGCTCCAGAGAAACATTTTCCTGAGCAATGAGTTCTTTCTGTGCCTTATCTAGCGCCAGATTCACTTCTGAGATATTAGACAGTCATTCAGAAATTTCTTCCACATATAAACTGTTTTTCTGGACAGTCAAATAGCTACTTTCCTCAGACAAACATTTGGAGAAACCCTCCATAGGCAAGTCATTGCCCCAATAGACACAGGCTTAGGATCATTTCTTTCCTATGACTGGTTCATGATATTAACTTGACTGAGCAAAGCTTTAAGATAATTCTCTAAAAAAAGTTCTGAAGGAATTGTATTTTTCGCTCCCACAATCAAGGTGCCATCAAATCCCTTCCACTTAAGGGCGATTTTAGCCAAAGGCATTCTTACAAAATATTCAGATAATGCTACAACAGTTACTTTCACCTGGCAAATAATCTTCCTCCCTGACAAGACTTGCTTCAACGAAAGTAATATCTGCTGCAGGGTCCCTCCATGCCATACACCTTATTCCATTAACTTCTGCACGGCTAATAAACTCTGTATCATTGTTCCCATATTTATAATTTATGATGTAGATAACCTTCTTAAAGAATATGTGTAGTATATATGTGCACATATTATATGTACAGTATATGTGTGTATATATAGGATGTATGCAGTATTAATAATCAATATCAACTTCTACAACATTTTCTGTTTGTAGGAAAATATTTTACAGTGAAGTCTAAATAGACATCTTCTCTCCGATGTTAATAAATGAGGCCCTGATCTATTTAGCTGTTCTGTATGCCTATGCAGAGACCTAATAGGTTATCAAATATTAAAATATTTCATAAAAATAAATGAGATAGAAGAACACATTGGATGGTTGTCTCCTGTGCTGTTCTTTGGAAGTGTAAGTATTTTGCAAACATCCATGCTACAATCAAGTTTATTTTGTATTCTGCATAATTTTTATCTACTGCTCATGCCTTAAATGTTTCTCTGAGCAAGAGGTTACTTCTGATTCAAGTCTATACTCCATTATTGGGGCTACACTTACAGTAATTGAACTTTTATATATTTGTATTTTTCATAAACCATAAAACATGTAGTTAATTTATTTCTTTAGAAGCATATTTGTATTGAGTACCTTAGAAAAGTATTCAACTGAAAAATATAATATAATTGACTCTCCTTGTGGCCCTGAACCTGACCCTCTGAAAAGAATAGGAGCTTCAATTTCAATAAGTGCATGATCAGAACCATATTTAATGTACATGTTTTATCACACAATCTATATGCTTAAAGTAAACTAGTTACTGTCCATAAATTTGTTTAAGGAAGCATTTTAGGATGATGTGTTGCTCTCTTTTTAAGTTTGTGCTAAAAGTTCTGATGTAAAATTGATCTTAATCATTTAAATGTAATGGAATAATAGTAATTTGCATCTAACAAAATCCAGATTGCATACTGCTCTGTTTTTCTTAGGAGTAGTCTTTCCTCACTACCAACTGAAAAAAACAAAGTGACCTAAAAGCCACACAGAAGTGATAACATATGGGGTAAATATATCTTGGAAAAAGCTGTATGTAATCTCACATTCCTCTGTATCCAACTTAGATATTTTAACTCTCCAGCTAATGTTCAAAGAATGACTTCATAAACCTCTCAGATGATTCTTTTCTTTGAAAGTAATTGATTTATGTTCTCTTCCCTCTTGATATTTCTGCAAAGAAATTCTCCTTCTGAAACCTGTCTTAAACAAGTACTCTTTCTGTTCTGTCAAATTTCCCTATTCCACTCACTGATATAAATGCCTCTGCTTTATTTAAATCTGCTACAGAAAGTTTTACTTAATTAACACCTAACCCCAGGAAATGCAGAGATTCAGCTCATTTGCTTAAATGCTTCTGAAACAGAGCATTCTGTTTTGATATTATTACCTTTAGCGCTGATCTTGCATATAGATGCACCAGTGTGGACTCTTAAACCATGTGGTATTTCACTGCAGCCAATGGTATTCCAAGTGGTGTAAAGGTCTGCCGTGTCACATTTGTTTGCAGGACTGGGAGCTATGGGAGGAAGAGTGCAAGATTTCAACTTCACATTGACTAAGGCAGGTGGAGGGCTCTTCATCAGCCACCTGAAAGCAGTCATGAAGCAGCTGGCTGGTATGTGTCAAAAACTGATTAAACCCCTTCACTGACCTGAACAAGAACAGGTTGGTAAATACTGACACTCTCAAATGCCACATGGATTCATGCTATGGTTTTCATAAAATTAACAGGAGTATGGATTATTCATCCCTTTTGAGATGTGACTGCGTTGACAAAAAGAACAAATTATTTATAACACAGGTCTACCATTAGTCATTTTTCTTTTCAAATAAATGTGCTATAAAGTAGTTTCCATGAAAAAACACCCAGAAAGCTTTCCTCCTGCCACCGCACCAGATTGCACATAATTTCTAGAGGCACTAATTCTGTCAAAGTACAAAAATTAGTTAAGGTGAAACTGGCTGGCTGGCCTGAATCCATCCAACCAAGACTTTTAGAAGGCTATGTCATAAACTGCTGAGTTTAATCAGTTGAGTACTGTAGTCTTAAATAACTGTAATCATACTGGAATAAATCCACAGTGAAAGTATCAGCAGGCAGATACATCACAAAACATGGATCTGTTGATAGACTTAAACTTATCTAGCATATCTGATCTGTGCTCCTTCTTGACAGAACAAGGTGACACAAAGCAGAATCCCAAAGCTACTCTGACTGCTAATCAAATTGTACTGGAAGTACAGAGACCACGGGTGAAATCATAGACTCACTGTAATCTATGGCAAAACTCCCTTTGATTTCAGTGGGGCCAGGATTCTATCCCAAATATTTAGAGCTCTGGACATTTTGCAACAAAATTGAATACATTCAAGTCTCATATCCTCTAAGCAATAACAGCAAGCAGTGATACTGGGTATGTCTGTCCCTTTAAAATGTTGTGCTTCTAGGGATTATCTGGTAAAGATTGTTTGGTCTTCAGTAGCCATATGAAGCACACCATCACAATGAAATTTGGTATTCCCCAGAAACATCTCTACCAGTGAGGGCCCAGATAGCACATAGTAACAGCAGTGGGCCCAGGTGCCACTATTAAATGATGAAAGGGTGGAGGTGGGGAAGATTTCAGTGAACTTTTCCAAATCACAAAAAGGTTCTGGTTTCACAGAAGGACAAAGGAAGGTTTAGGTTGTTTCTTGTTTTAATTAACTTAACTTAGTTGAACCACATCCCATAAATAGGAAGTTTTAGTCTTAAGTCATAACTAAGGCCCAGTAGTAGGGGACACAACACTCTTAGCCAATGACTTAAAGAAGTTCTACATAAAGTTACTAGCAGCTGCAAACAGCAGTTGCGAATGGTGGTGCCTGCCATTTGTGTAAAGTAAAATATTCCTATCCTAATGTTCTGATACAAAGGCTACATTGACATGCATACTACTGGGCTGTGTATATGCTTGGGCATGTACCCCAAATCCATGCCAAGTGTCAAAATATGCTGTGCTGGACACAAATGTACCCAAGTATACCTGCGTTCACACTGCCTTGTTCTTGTACACAAGTTAGTGCTAATATTTCAGGGGCGGTATCATGGGAGACGCTCTAGGATCTGCCTTGCTGTGTGTTGATGGTACTGTAAATACTTCACACATCTGTCAGTGGCAGCTCCTGCTCACCCCTCTCTTCTGCACAACGTGATGGAAGACATGGAACAAGTGACTGACAGTGTGGTTCTGCTCTTGCTCCTTGATGGAGGACAAATATATGTGTGTTGTGGTACTCAGCTGGTAAGAATCTTGGGTGAATGGGCTCAGACCTTTCTTATGAGACAAGGAAAGGTGACTGGGGTGGTGACTCATTACTGTTGCCCATGACACAGACACGCAGGAGACTGCCAGTGTTGTGACTGTATGTCCATGTGTAGACCATTGTTTCTGGGCCCAAAGAATCAGCACAGTGTGATGGGATCACAGCATCTTGGAAACCTGGGATGATGAGCTCTGGTTACCAAACTTCATAATGAGGAAGCAGAGGTTCCAGAAGCTCTAGAGGAGCTGGCCCCAATCCTCCTGTGGCAAAATCCTCAATTCCGGACACTTGTACAGGTGCAGAAGTGGTGGCTATTGCCCTCTGGAAGCTGGCAATGCCAGACTGCTACGGGTCAGTAGCAAATCACTTTGAGGTGGGGAAGCACACTGTCGGGGTCATGGTGGTGCAGGTTTGTGAAGCTATCAACACTTTTATCTTCCCACAAGTGGTCGCCATTACCAAAATTCCAGAAATGATAGCTGGGTTCCAGAGAATGGGGTTTCTGAACCATGCAGAGACCACTGATGGCATACTCATTTCCATACTTTGCCCACAGAAAGAAGCAAGTGAGTACGTTGATCAGAAAGTTTACTATTCACTCATTCTTCAATGCCTAGTGGACTACAAAGGCAGGTTCATGAACACTAACATTGGACACACAGGAAGGGTTCATGTTGCCAGGGTGCTGAGGAGATTAGAACTATACTTAAAGAGGGAGGAAGGGACATTATTCCCCAGAAATGACATCATTCTGTACAGTATCTCCATGCCAACAGTTATTCTGGGGAACCCCACCTACCTGATGCTACCTCCTCCAACCTCAACGACCCAGCAAAATGGGAATTTATCTTCAAACTAAGCAGCTGCAGGATGGATTTGAAAATTTTGGCCCAATTATTTAACTATGAATAGATATTTCACCATGAATGATTTATCATACGTCTGGCAATATTTGAGAAGAGTATGGTGTGTGTGTGTGTGTGTGTGTGTGAGTGTGAAAGAGAGAGAGAAAACCTTCACTGTATACTACCTGGATTTTGTGGAGTTAGTCATATTATGTTATTTCAACATAGTTTGGTGGGGGATGGGTGTGTTTCAATCTCTATTTTTCCCACCCATAAGAGTTAAAAATCAGTGTAGGTGTGTGATGGGGCAGATGGGCCCGACACTGGCAATAAGAGGGTAATATGAGCCTCTGGACCCAACTTACCTCGCCTCGCTACACCTGCTGCCAATGTCAGGCATAAAGAGGGGAGTTAAAAGGAGGAGACTGAGCTCAGTTTAGGGCTTCCAAAGAATGAGAGTAGAGCTCTACTGCATCTTATGTGAGTGAAGCCTGGTTGTGGTCTAGAGATTGAGGTTTACTGGCTGGACGAGCCTCATATTAAAAGGGATAACCAGATCCTGAGGGATCAACTGAAGTATGGATTGTGTGAAGAAAAGCCCTGAATAGAAGGGTGAAGCCCACTGAGGGTTCATCATATGACCTTGTTTTGAATATTTTTTCGGGGGGGAGGTTGTTCCTGATTTCTTTTGGATCATAGCACCCTGGAAGGGGTAGGATAGAAGATTCTGGCCAAGACACTGATACCTTGGACCTCACAGAGACAATGACCTACCAGCTGGGTGAGTTGTGACCTGATGGGCCACGAGGGGGTGGCACAGAGACAATCCGGTCACAATGTGGGATAGAAGAACTACTGCTCTAAAATATTTTTGAATCCCCAGAGGATAGTGATGGGAAATTGCAACTCTGCAACCAGACCACTCACCTGTGGAGCACCACAAGTTTCTCATCTCTCCCTGGTCCTATTCAATATTCTCCTGGACACATTCGAAAAAATGGTAAGAGTCAAAAATATGCAAATGATATAGAACTTTGTCATTCTTTCAATACTGCCTCTTATCCCAATGCCTAGCTGAAATCAGCACATGAGTGAGAAAAAGCTGGCCGAAGTTAAATCCTAACAAGTTGGGAAGCAGAAGAAAACACTTAGAAGAATTTACCACTACAGTGCTCACAAGTCATCAAAACTGGCAGCTGCTTAGGTGTTCTTCTGTACTCTTGGCTGCTGCTGCTGCTGGGTTCTCACACACCATATTACCATAGCTGGGTGGCTATGAGACTGCTGCTGCTGACCTAGCTATGATAATCCTTTGTCACCTGCTATACGGATTATGGCCACTGGACTTTTGCTGGGTTAAAAAACATCAGCCCTTAGAAAATTGTAGCTGATGCAAAGTGCAATGACATGCCTCCTCAGCAAAATGACTGCAAGGAAGCACATCAGACCTGTCCTCCACTTGCTATACTGGTTTCCTATAGCTCTTCTCCATAAGGCTAGATCTACACTGCAGATGGTTTGATAGTAGAGCTAAATGGTATAGCTATATAGTTTTGTCAATATACCTATCTACATGAGGGCTTTTGCTGATACAGAAATGTCACAAAAATCACGCCCCTGCCCAACACTGCTATACAAGGAAAAGTTTCTAGTGTAGGCGTGGCCTGGGTTTAAGGTCACAATCCTTATTTTTAAGGTGCTGAATGGTCTAGGCTCAGAATATATAAAAGATTGCCACAGGTTCCTTGACCTCAATCGATCTCAACCGCTCCACTTCTCAGGAAGAATATGAGTGTCTGTTGCAAGAGTGAAGCTCATATGACAGAGTTTTCTTGAGGGCTGGTCTAAGACTCTAGAACTAATTCCTGCAGGAACTGAGAAGAAGGGATCCTAGAAAAATACAGAATTTGCATTTTTACAGAGAATCTTTAGTTTTAACATTTTGTGAAAATATAAAAACATATACAGTAGAAACCCGTTTATCCAAGCCTCCATTATCTGGCTTGCCGTATCAAATGAATTGGGGTTTTCAGCTTGACTCATGGGCAGTGGGACTCGGACTGTCAGCCATGGGAGATAGGCCTCTGGTTGTCAGCCTGAGCCCTACCGCCTGGGCTGACGCTTTCCAGATTATCCAAAGAGCCCTGGTCCCAAATAGATCAGATAAACAGGGTTCCACTGTATAGCAATAAAACTTGGTTTTCAATTGACCCCTATCAGTTGAACACCATGTTTTATCGCTATACATTATATATATATACATATCTATTGTGGCTAGGGAAACTAAGTTCAGCGCTTCATTTTAATCATGTAAAATTGTGGGTTTTTATGTTTTTTTTATCAGAGAATTTTGTTTTTATTTTATCATGGAAAACTAGGATCCATGCTGAGAAGTACTTCAAACCTGAATGCTTTCCAATCCAAATGCGAAGTGTATTTCTTTGATTGGGCCTTCCCTAATGACTACACCGGACCCTCGCTAGAACGCACGTCTATATAGTGCGAATTCGCATATAATGCAGTTGCGGCCATTGATCCCAAATTTAATTACTTTAATTGCAATTCATTTTAACGTGGTCCCTGCATTAACGTGGTACCGCACATGGATCCCAAATCCCGCGTTCTAGCGAGGGTCCAGTGTACTTCCTAACACATTAGCTTACTCATACAAGAGAGACAAACACCCTCAAGTGCAGTTTTTGTCACTATAGAAAGACACAGCCCTGGTCTACACTATGAGTTTAGGTCAAATTTAGCAGCGTTAGATCAATTCAACCCTGCACCCGTCCACACGACGAAGTCATTTTTGTTGACTTAAAGGGCTCTTAAAATCGATTTCTGTACTCCTCCCCGACGAGGAGATTAGCGCTGAAATCGACATTGCCGGGTTGAATTTGGGGTAGTGTGGATGCAATTCGACAGTATTGGCCTCCGGGAGCTATCCCAGAGTGCTCCATTGTGACCACTCTGGACAGCACTTTCAACTCAGATGCACTCGCAGGTACACAGCAAAACCTCCGGGAACTTTTTAATTTCATTTCCTGTTTGGTCAGCGTGGCGAGCTCATCAGCACAGGTGACCATGCAGTCTCAGAATTGCAAAAGAGCTCCAGCATGGACCAAACGGGAAGTACTGGATCTGATCGCTCTTTGGGGAGACGAATCTGTGCTATCAGAACTCCGTTCCAAAAGACGAAATGCCAAAATATTTGAAAAAATCTCCAAGAGCATGAAGGACACAGAGGCTACAACAGGGACCCGCAGCAGTGCCGCATGAAAATTAAGGAACTCAGGCAAGCCTACTAAAAAACCAAAGAGGCAAACGGCCGCTCTGGGTCAGAGCCCCAGACATGCCACTTCTATGATGATCTGCATGCAATTCTGGGGGGTGGGGGGCTACTACTACCCCACCCCTGTCCATGGACACCTGCAAGGGAGGAGTCTAATGAAACAGGGATGAGGATTTTGGAGATGAGGAAGATGAGGAGGTGGAGGAGGAGGAGGATAGCGCACAGCACACAAGCAGAGAAACCATTCTCCCTGACAGCCAGGAACTGTTTATTACCCTGGAGCCAATACCCTCCCAACCCTCCCAAGGTGGGCTCACAGACCATGAAGCTGGAGAAGGCACCTCTGGTGAGTGTACCTTTGTAAATATAATGCATGGTTTAAAAGCAAGTGTGTTTAATGATTAATTTGCCCTGAAGACTTGGGATGCATTTTCAGCCAGTACAGCCCCTCCTTTTAAATGGCCAACCCAACGGGTGCTTGGTATGGGAAAGAAGGGCGCTGCTGTTTGAAACCATTCCTACATGTTCTGAAGGTTGAAGAAGCCAAAAGACTGTGGCTTACCATGGCTGCCTGCAAGCCGAATTCTGTTGCCCGGCCCTGCATATGTGATCTCTCATGCCAAACCGGCAGGCCCTCAATATAAGAGGCAAAATGCGACCTTGTACTGAAAGCACATGTGCTATGTAATGTTAACAGCTTGGTTCACCGTGAAAGAGTCTACCCATTGTTCTCTAAAATGTGTCTTTTTAAATACTACTCTCCCTTTTTTTCCTCCCGCAGCTGCAAATGTTTCAACGCTCCCCCTATCATCTCTGTCCCAGAGGGTAGCGCAGATAAGAAGGCGAAAAAAACACACTCGCGATGAAATGTTCTCTGAGCTCATGCAGTTCTCCTGCACTGAAAGAGCTCAGCAGAATGCGTGGAGGCAAATAACACGAGGACAGGAGGGACGAACGAGATGAGAGGTGGCGGGAACAAGATGAGAGGTGGCAGCAGCGTGATGAGAGGTGGCGGCAGCGTGATGAGAGGAGGCAGGATGCAATGCTGAGACTACTGGGGGATCAAACTGATATGCTCCAGCGTCTGATGGAGCTGCAGGAAAGGCAGCAGGAGCACAGACCGCCGCTGCTGCCCCTGTGTAACCACCCACCCTCCTCCCCAAGTTCCATAGCCTCCTCACCCAGACGCCCAAGAACGCGGAGGGGGGGGGAGGCAGGAGAGGGCTCCGGGCACCCAACCTCTCCACCTCAGAAGACTGTCCAAGCAACAGAAGGCTGGCATTCAATAAGTTTTGAAATGCAGTGTGGCCTTGTCCTTCCCTCCTCCACCACCCCACTCGGTGCTTCCATCCTCCCCCACCCCTCCTGGGCTACCTTGGCAGTTATCCCCCTATTTGTGTGATGAATTAATAAAGAATGCATGATTTTGAAACAATAATGACTTTATTGCCTCTGAAAGCGGTGATCGAAGCGGAGGGCGGTTGGCTTATAGGGAAATAGAGTAAACCAAGGGGGCGAGTTTTCGTCAAGGAGAAACAAACACAACTGTCACACTGTAACCTGGCCAGTCATGAAACTGATTTTCAAAGCTTCTCTGATGCGCAGCGTGCCCTGCTGTGCTCTTCTAATCGCCCTAGTGTCTGGCTGCACGTAATCAGCGGCCAGGGGATTTGCCTCAACCTCCCACCCTGCCATAAACGTCTCCCCCTTACTCTCACAGATATTGTGGAGCACACAGCAAGTGGCAATAACAATTGGAATATTGGTTTTGCTGAGGTCTAACCGAGTCAGTAAACTGCGCCAGCGCGCTTTTAAATGTCCAAATGTACATTCTACCACTATTCTGCCCTTGCTCAGCCTATAGTTGAACTGCTTCTTACTACTGTCCAGGGTGCCTGTGTATGGCTTCATGAGCCATGGCATTAAGGGGTAGGCTGGGTCCCCAAGGATAACTATAGGTATTTCAACATCCCCAACAGTTATTTTCTGGTCTGGGAAGTAAGTCCCTTCCTGCAACTGTTCAAACAGACCAGAGTTCCTGAAGATGCGAGCATCATGTACCTTTCCCGGCCATCCCACGTTGATGTCAGTGAAACGTCCCTTGTGATCCACCAGTGCTTGCAGCACCATTGAAAAGTACCCCTTGCGGTTTATGTACTGGCTGCCAAGGTGGTCCGGTCCCAAGATAGGGATACGTGTTCCGTCGATCACCCCAACACAGTTAGGGAATCCCATTGCAGCAAAGCCATCCACTATGACCTGCACATTTTCCAAAGTCACTACCCTTGATAGCAGCAGCTCAGTGATTGAATTGGCTACTTGGATCACAGCAGCCCCCACAGTAGATTTGCCCACTCCGAATTGATTCCCGACGGACCGGTAGCTGTCTGGCGTTGCAAGCTTCCAGAGGGCTATCGCCACTCACTTCTCAACTGTGAGGGCTGCTCTCATCTTGGTATTCTTACGCTTCAGGGCAGGGGAAAGCAAGTCACAAAGTTCCATGAAAGTGCCCTTACGCATGCGAAAGTTTTGCAGCCACTGGGAATCATGCCAGACCTGCAACACTATGCAGTCCCACCAGTCTGTGCTTGTTTCCTGGGCCCAGAATCGGCGTTCCATGACATGAACCTGCCCCATTACCACCATGATGTCCAAATTGCCAGGGCCCGTGCTTTGAGAGAAGTCTGTGTCCAGGTCCTCATCGCTATTGTCATCGCGCTGTCGTCGCCTCCTCGCCTGCTTTTGCAGGTTCTGGTTCTGCACATACTGCAGGATAATGTGCGAGGTGTTTACAATGCTCACAACAGCAGCGATGAGCTGAGCGGGCTCCATTCTTGCCGTGGTATGGTGTCTGCAGAAGAGCAGAGTTGCGGTGGATGACGACGGATGCCACGAGAATAGATATTTATACCGAACGACAAGAGGAATTGCGAAGTGGATTCATGGCACCAGGAGAGCAGAGTTGCAGTGGAAGTGGTGGTTGGATGATGACATTTAGCAGACCTACTGCACTGTCTGCTGAAAACAGTATGGCGTCTGCATGGAAAAAAGGCGCAAAACGATTGTCTGCCATTGCTTTCACGGAGGGAGGGGCGACTGACGACATGTACTCAAAAACACCCACGACAATGTTTTTACCCCATCAGGCATTGGGAGCTCAACCGAGAATTTCAATGGGCAGCGGCGTTTGCGGGAAATGTGGGATAGCTACCCACAGTGCAATGCTCCGAAAGTTGACGCTAGCCATGGTACTGTGGATGCACTCCGCCGACATAATGCGCTTAGTGGGGACACACACAATCGACTGTATAAAATTGCTTCCTAAAAATCGACTTCTATAAATTCGACTTAATTTCGTAGTGTAGACATACCCACAGAGAGTAAGCCACTCTTGAGAGAGCATGGTCTTCTTGGGTTTTATTTATTTATTATAATTTTGAAAGATGCTCAGATACCATGATGAGGAGTGCAGCATAAGAACCTGACTAGAACAGAGAGAAGAACTGGATCTCTTGTGGCCTTTGGTGGGTGTGGACAAGAGAGTTAATACCAGCACTTTTATTTGTCCCGTTTGAGCCCTGTGCAAATACCCCCAGTACTGTAAGGAATGCAGCTCTCTGCCATGTCTTTAATGTTGGCATTACCTCTTGCCAGAGAGACATGAGCCAGAACTCAGGTACTGAGAGGTAAAATACCTTTCAGATTACTTTTAAAATGCATAACTGGCTCTTATAAGGATTTATATAGGACTGTCTGCTGTTTGGGAGACAGTAGCTCCTTCCTGCTGTGTCTCACAGCTATGAAAGTAGAACAATGTCACTAACGGTCATTGTCCCGGGCAAGAATCTAACCTGCAGTGGTTCCCTGTCCTGCCAAAAATCTTGCCCCTTCAAATGATATTCGGTAAGGAGAAGCAGGCCTTCATAACCAACAGCTTGTATTAGAAGTCACTTTATAAACAGGTTCTACTTTCCCTTTGTAATTTACTTTCTCACCAGAGAGCCATAACAAATGGAGGCAAGGTGGCAGCCTCATTTTGCAACCAATACTTGCCAGGCCCCGTCTTGACAAGTGATGAAATGTACTAATAATGCCAGAAAACCTCCAATGAGCTTAAAAGGCAGAAGAAAATATTCCACCCCATAGTTTGGAATCGGGAGCCATGGATGGGCTGTATTATAACCCTGTAGTTTGGTCACATGTTTAGGAGGGGATTGTGTTACTCCTAAAATCTCTGTTTAGTTCTTTAAAGAAAACATGTTTACTTGGTCTTTATGCAGGGAAGGTTGGATTTCACCCTCAGAGCAAAGCAGATCTGGAGTAGCTATACTCCTACTTACTCAGAGAGGAGTGAAGCAATGGCTTAGATGTTTTAGGGCTTTGGGGTTAAACACTAAAGCTGTCAATCCACATCACAGCTTCTTCTCCACCAAATTTCCCTTTGTCAGATGACGACATTGTTAAGTTTTACATGCTAAAACCAGCAATAAAACACTTTGGGTACATGTATAACTTACAAGAGCAAAAATTATTTTCAGTGAAAATTCTAATGAAATAATAAGAAATGTTCCTAGACTGTGACCTGATATGCCAAGTTATATACTGGAGCCAATTTTAAATTCTGAACCCTGAAATAGGGGTTTATAGTGGAAACAATTACAGATGCAGAGTGAAATCCCTGCATCTGGATTCAATGGGAGCACCACCAGGACTTGTATGTTATACACATATGTCTGTACATAAAACATGTTGAAAACCTGAACAGTACATAGATACATTATGTAAAAGGAAAATCTATTGCATTCTATTTTTTTGGGGGGGGGGGTGTTCTTTTAAGGGGTGGGGTGGTTAGCTGGTAGGAAAAAACAGTTCTCCCAGAACTGTAAATATAATGAACATATTTTATTAAAATCAAAACACACTGTATGTTCAAGATATGTGATGGGTGTGTGCTATACGTATGTATTCTCTTTAAACAGAATAAGAGTTTTGATTTCTAATATGTTGGCACACTGCGCTTTTCATTGTTATCTGTGTTTTACAGTTTTGTATAAAATTGCTTTATCTCAATTATCTCAAATTTAACAAGATGCAACAGGACATAATCTAAAGTAACCTATCCGCCCCAACATGTTGAAAATATGGAAAATATCCACCCTTCTTTTTGTCCAATTTCTGCTTGTGTTTTGTATCGCAAACATACAAAATAATTGCAGGTGTTCTTCCTAAAAAAAATACACATAAGAATCTAATAAAAAGTTGTTTAACAGTACTGTAACCTCTGAAAATAAAAATAGTTTTTGTTTTCTACTCCTTCCTCAAGTATTAAGAGGTCAAGTGCCGACAGGAATCTCTGTACAGGCAGCACAATGTATTTCAGACCCATCAAGGAGCAGCTAATCATTGGGCTTGTTTTCACTACAGAGTTGCTGTGACGGGTTGGATCACAGAAACCCCCTTGGGAGCTGCCACCCGATGTGCAAAGACTACCCCTGCTTCTGTTTTCCCTGCCAGCTCAGGACTCCAGCACCCTGTCTTGCTGAGCCAGACACTCCCGTCTGGCTCCAGACACAGACCCAGGGTCTGAATCACTTGTCCCAAGGCTGCAAGTTTACCCGAAAACAGCTCACAGTAGTGTGCTTGTCTTTAGCACTCAGATGCCCAACTCCCAAATGGGGTCTAAACCCAAATAAATCCGTTTTACCCTGCATAAAGCTTATGCAGGGCAAACTCATAAATTGTTTGCCCTCTATAACACTGATAGAGAGATATGCACAGTTGTTTGCTCCCCCAGGTATTAATACATACTCTGAGTAAATTACTAAATAAAAAGTGATTTTATTAAATACAGACAGTAGGATTTAAGTGGTTCCAAGTAGTAACAGACAGAACAAAGTAAGTCACCAAGCAAAATAAAATAAAATGCGCAAACCTATGCTTAATCAAACTGAATACAGATAATCTCACCCTCAGAGATGCTTCAGTAAGTTTTTTCTCAGACTAGACACCATCCAGGCCTGGGCACAATTCTTTCCCCTGGTACAGCTCTTGTTCCAGATCAGGTGATAGCTAGGGGATTCTTCATGATGGCTCCTCCCTCTCTGTTCTCTTCCACCCCTTTATATATCTTTTGCATAAGGCAGGAACCCTTTGTCCCTCTGGGTTTCTACCCCCCCTCCCCCACTGGAAAAGCACCAGGTTAAAGATGGATTCCAGTTCAGGTGACATGATCACATGTCACTGCAAGACTTCATTGCCCACTTGCCAGCACACACATATACAGGAAGACTAACAGGTAAACACAGTCATCTGCAGACAATGGTCCTGGTTAATGGGAGTCATCAAGATTCCAAACCATCATTAATGGCCCACACTTTACGTAATTACAATAGGCCCTCAGAGTTACATTTTATATTTCTAGTTTTAGATACAAGAGTGGTACATTTATACAAATCAGATGATCATACTCAGTAGATTATAAGCTTTGTAATGATACCTTACAAGAGACCTTTTGCATGAAGCATATCCCAGTTACGTTATATTCACTTATTACCATATTTTCTCTAAAACTATCCCAGTTACATTATATTGACTTATTATCAAGTTTTTATAAAACCATATAGACTGCACAATGTCACAGTTGCATTAATTGTTTTGCACTAGATTTCAAACACACAATTCAGTGTCCCCCACATGCCATGCCATTGGGTGTTTAGTGCACCGTCAGTTTTGCCTCACTTCCACGCTGGAACTGCACTCAGTTGATTCAGCGGGAATGTCTTTTGAGTATCAATTTCAGAGTTCTCAGCATTGCTCCAAACAGCAGTGAATTCCAGATAGAGCTAAGTGGATTTTGAGGTTTTGAAAAATGTTAGCATCCCAAAGCAGGATGAAAGGTAAAAATCTCAGAAAATTTTGCAAACTAACAAACGGAAAAGAAATTCAGTTGAAGTCAATTGAAACATTTAGTTTTGATCATTTCAATCATAGATCCTCCAGTCTGGCATCCAACACCACCCAGCATCCACACACTAAGCCCAACAACCAAAATTAGACCAAAGTATTACAGCCCACATGAGACTAAACTATTATGCGCCACAGGGAGAGAATAGGAGGGACCAAGGTGCACCAGTGCCCGAGGCCCCTACAATAACAGGGAAATGATTAAGTGAGATATAACCAGCTAATACTGGCAAGTGACCCACACCCACATGCTGCCAAGGAAGGTGAAAATCCCCCAAGGTCACTGCCACTCTAACGTGGGGAAAGACTCCTTCCTGACCCCACATATTATGATCAGTTAAACTGTGAGTAAGAACCAGCCAGCCAAGCACCTGAGAGAGAGAGAGAGAGACAGAATGCTCAGTGCCACCTTGGAGTACTGGCCCACTCCATCCAATGTCCAGTCTTCATCAATGGCCATCCTTGATGCTTCAGAGGAAAGAGACATAACAAATAAGGAGGGGGAATATCCCTTCCTGACCCCTGCAGGTGGTTGGCTGAAACCCTGAAGCATGAACTTTTAGGAACTGTAACCAGGTGTGCTGAGTCAGGAGCTAACTCAGCACTCTGTTTCTCAAATCCCCTTCAGTTTATATTAACTGCACTCTGATTGAAAGACTGGAAGTTGCAGAGGATGCCAATTAACTGAGTGGAGATAGAACTGAGGACTAATTGAGTGGAAGTATCTCCAGCAGCTAGAAATATATAAGCAGACAGAAAGGAAGTGCTGGAGGAGAGTAGGGAGCCTGAAGGAAGGCAGAAGTAGGCAGGACTGGCTGCTGCTACTACTGCACCCTTCCCCAGGAGCAATTGGGGAAGCAGGCTACTGACCGTAAATATAATAAAGCATGCTAGTTAAGAAGACCTGGAGTGGTTGTGGAAAGTTACTGAGGTTGGAAAGGACTCTCAAGGGGCCACTCCAAGAATGGAACATAAAATATAAATGGGAGGTGAGTCCCAAAATGCTGCTGAGCCCTACCATCACAAGCAGCCCCATCATACAAAACACTCAAAACTTTGGCCAGCTTTCTCAAAATTAAATTGTTTGCCCCCCACCACCACTCCCACTGGGAGGCTGTTCCACAACCTCACTTCTCTGATGGTTAGAAACATTCTGATTTCCAGCCTGAATTTGGTCAAGGACAGTTTATGCCCATTTGTTCTCATGCCAACCTTGACCTTTACCTTAAATAGCTCCTCTGTTGCTTACCCCCAATGTATTTATAGAGAGCAATCATATCCCCTCTCAGCCTTCTTTTTTGCTAGACTAAACAAGCCAAGCTCTTCAATCTCCTCTCATAACATAGTCCCTCCATTACCTTGATCACCCTAGCAGCTCTTCTCTGCACCTGTTGCAGTTTGAATTAATCTTTCTTCAAGATGGGTGACCAGAATAGCACACATTATTCCAAATGAGGTCTTACCAGTGCCTTGTCCAATGGCATTAATATTTCTCTGTCTCTACTGGAAATGCCTCAACTGATACATCTGAGGATTGCATTTGCTTTTTTTGCAACTGCATCACATTGGTGGGTCTTAGTCAGCCTGTGATCAACCAACACATCCATGTCTCTCTCCTCCTCTGTAGCTTTCAACTAATGAGACCGCAACTTGCAGAAGAAATTCTTATTATTAGACCCTAAGGGCATGATCTTGCCCTTGGTACTATTCAAGTTCATCCCATTTATATCACTGCAGTCCTCCAGGTCATTCAGATTTTCCTGTGTAATATTCCAATCCTCCTCCATATTGATGATGCCTGCCAATTTGTATAATCAGCAAATGATCATCATTAGCATTCTCCCACTTTTTTGTGCCAAGGTCTTTAATAAAAGTATTGAATAATATTTGTCCCAAGACTGATCCTGGAAGAACTCCACTATTAACCTCCTTCCAGTCTGATAACTCACCTTTCAACACAACCCATTCTCTTCTCCCTTTTAGCCAGTTCCTTGTCCCTCTTACAGGTCTTGTACTGATCCCCATCTTCTCTAATTTAACTAATAATTTCCCATGTGGTACCATGTCAAATGATTTATTGAAGTCCAAATATATTAGATCTACTGCACTTCCCTTATCTAAAAATATCAGTTATTTTCTCAAAGAAGAAAATCAGGTTAGTCTGATTGGCATGATCTACTTTTAGTAAACCAATTCCTTTACATCCCCTTTATCATTTACCTCCATGAATTTAATTATTCTTTCCTTTACAATTTGTTCTAAAGGCTAGCATACTACTGAAGTCAGACTAACAGGTTGATCACTTTTTTCGTTTCCTAAATATGGGTACGACATTAGCTATTCACCAGCTATATGGTATTATCCCCAAATAGATAGATATATTATAAATCCTTGCTACTGGACTAGCAATCTCATAAAACAGTTGTTTCAATATTCTGGGATGGATATTATCCAGTCCCCCAATTTGAACGCATTAAGATCTTTAAAGATTTTATTGCATCTCAGATGTGGTCATTTCCATTTCTATACCCTCATTTTCATCAGCCACCCTGCTTTCATGCCCATGTTTTATACTATCATCCTTACTGAAAACTGAGGCAAAATAGCCACTTAGTTTTTGGGCCATACATAGATTATTTTTAACCTCCTTCCAATCTGCACTGCATAGCAGCCCAACCCCATCCTTCCTTAATCTCTTTATATTCATATAACTAAAAAAACTCATTATTATTTATTTTAATTTCCTTTGCAAGAGCTAATTTGTCTTTGCTTTTTGAGCAATTCTCACTTTATTCCTATATTTTCTAGCCTCCGAGATGTAGCTTTCTTTGCTGATCAGTCCTTTTTTCCATTCCCTATAAACTCTCTGATTATGCCTAACATCTTTTTGAGATGGTTATTCAACAAGCTGGGTCTTTCCCTGCAAGTTTTATCCCCTTGTTCGGGATGCAAATTTCAGATAGTTTTTATACAATTGATTTAAAGAAATTCCAAGCCTCCTCCACATTTAAGTCCTTGAGCTCTTCCGCCCAATTGACTTTTTAAAACTAAATTCTCTTAATTTCCCAGTGTCTGCCCTTTTGAAATTAAAAAAATATATATCTGATAGATTTTAACCTGTTGTTGTTGTTGTTGTTAATATAAATTGAACTAAATTTCTAAACAAAAGTGTTTCACACCAAAAAAAATGAATCTTTGTTTTGAAGAGGTCAATCTGGGATGTTTCAACAATTTCAAAACTTTTTTTTACAATTTTATTTCAAGTTGGCAAATTTGTTATAATGAATCCTTTGCTGAAAAGTTTTGGTTTCAACAAATTTGCACTTTTCCATGACAAAAAAACATTTTGTGGACAAATTCCCAACTAGCTCTAATTCTAGGTGATTTTGATCAGCTCTTGTAAAATCCATTTATTCTTAGGTTATCCCATTACTTTCTTTCCCAGCATAATGCAGTCCATAAAAAAAAGTCACCTCATGATTCTGGAGGTCAGCTTCCTGGTGGGGAAGAAATCACTAACACTGCGGGAAGCGGCAGCCAGCACATCCCTCGGCCCGCGCTGCTTCCCGCAGCCCCCATTGGCCTGAAACGGCGAACAGCGGCCAGTGGGAGCTGCGATTGGCTGAACCTGCAGACACTGCAGGTAAACAAACCATCCCGGCCCGCCAGAGGATTTCCCTGACGGGCCGCGTGCCAAAGGTTGCCTATCCCTGTGCTAGCCTGTCATTTCCCTGTTACTGTCACAGGAGAACTAATGAATTATTCCCAGTGAACTGATAGACTGAGGGAGTCAGTGTTCATTTATTCAGGAGTAGTCAATTATTTTTTGTCAAGGTCCAAATTTCTTGATCAAGGTATAGTTAAGGTCCAGAATCCAGAGAAAATTATATCTATATAATGCACAATGCACATGCTCAAATGAACAAACATAAGATATCGATATCTATATGTAACCCTTCTGCCCATCTAAGTTGGCAGCAACAAGGGCCGGGTTCTGTATCTAGGGGTTCCGTTTCAATAACACAATGCAAAACCGGCTCGAGCCCCCACCCAGTGACCTGGGACAATTACATACCACCCCCCTGGGTACCTCTAAGAGGCAATACTTCCCCTCTCGCAAGCACGGAGTCTGAGTGTAGCAGAAAATGTTTAATAACATGAGGTAAACGACATCAGCATAAAATTGGAAAAACACCACAAACAGGATTCATAACACAAACCATGAGCAAAACCCACCCCAGCAAATTGGGCTGTGTCCTTTCCCTTTGGTTCTTGAATCCAGCAACCCAAAAATCACCCAGAGTCCCCAAAGTCCAACATCCCCAAAGTCTCTGGGGTCCAGCAACCACCCAAAGTCCCAAAAGTCCAACAACCCCCAAAGTCTCTGCCCCTGGTCAGTGCAGCCCCAGAGTAAAGGGGGGGGGGGCACGCAGGGTGTTAAGGGGCACCTTACGTGATCCGAGGCTGGCCAGCCGTCTGTTTCTCCGTGGGGGTTCCGCCGCAGCCTTTACCACGAGCCAGTCCACTTTCCTGCCATCCCACGAACTGCTCCGCTCTACAAGCTGCTCCGCTCCACTCTGCTCCGCTCCGCTCACCGACCTGTGAGCCGTTCCAGCCGTCCCCGCAAACAGCTCTGCTCGCCGTTCCTTGGGCCACTCCAACCGGCCCCGCAAGGCTCCACGCCGCTCGCTGCTCCTCCAGTCGTCCCCACAAATTGCTCCGCCAGCTGCTGAGCAATATAGCTTCAGGCTCCCCCACTAGTTAACATAGCCTCAGTGATCTCAGCTCTTAATAACATCAGCTCTTTTGTGATTTCAGCTCTTAGTATAGTAGGGGAGCCCCAGTGCTGGTGCACCATTGGCCCAAAGTGAATTCAGCTCAGCAGCCTGTAACTAGACTCCTAAGGGAATCAAAGTTAGCTCTGACATTCAACAGTGGAGAGAGGAGGTGGTGCAATTGGTGTTTCGGACCCTCAGAGGGGGGCCCATACCATCAGGTACAAATACCTGTCCCCATCCTCTCTCAATTCACTGGGTTTTGTAACCCATGCCCCTTGTCAAGCAAGTGCTACTTAGGTAATGGTGAAGGACTCACTCAGTCCTTCTGTCATACAACAGTTCCACTGGCCTTGATTCACAGAATCAGGGTAACAAAACTTTATTCTTCCTGCCCCAATAATAGAGAAACTGGGGATCCCACACCAGCCAAAGTAACCACTTTCAGTTGCTGTGTTTCCTGCCAGGCGAGTGGGTGTGCCTATGCAAACAAGATCAGCCCCTGGAGTTCTTTTCCACACTTGCCATAATTCACCACCAGATGTCAGGGTAGAGCTCATCCTGACTCTGCTTACATCTATATAGAGATATATAAAAGGTAAATAAAAAGATTTCAGGCTCAATTTAAAAGTGTCTGGTGGTCCGGATTTGGCTTGCGGTCCGCCTATTGACTACCCCTCATCTAGATGCACAATATCTCACTGGGAAAAGAAACAGTGTGAAAGGAGGGAGATGAGGATGTGTGTATGAAATTTGAGGGACTATGATCTTTTGCTTTCTCAACCAGACTTTCAATCAGACCTACCATTCCCCACTGATTCACTTCACACTATGGTAGATCCCTCACTCAGTCATTGTCCTCACAGAAAATCCCTTAGATTTGCTCATTCACTCACTCATTCACATCCTCATCTTTCACATCATTTACTGACCTTTACTCAGTCTCTAACTTTCTTCCTTTCACTGTCCACATTTTTCACATCCCCCTCAGTGAGCCCCAGTCTATCATTGTTTTCCTTACTACATCCTTTGCCTTCATTTTGCATTGCTCCCTATCAATGCATCACTTGCTTGCAATTTGCCTGGTCAGGAACTACAATACAAACATGTGTAAAGTCAAAAGGAAATAAAGGAAACACTGCCAATGGCACCAGAGTCAGCACAACACCAATACACTGAGATGGAGGAGAATGGAGAACAGGTATGTGGGCATTATTTCAAGAGTGTAACCTGTTTTTCTGCTGCATATAGTCCAGCATTATCTGTCGCATTTTCTAAACTCCCCCATTCTTCTACTGGAAGCTAAGCTAGATTTGATTCACAAGCAGAAATTCACTTCTTAGATTCCACCAACCGGTCAAAGCAGGTGTTAGATCTCTTACCAACTCCAGGAGAATACATTTTGGAACCAGGGTCTGCTAAACAGCAGTTGTGGGGTATCAGTGTTGTTCTATCACTGCTTCATGCATGCATCACTCACTGGATTTCAATCTATTGCTAATGATCCAAATTCAGCAATTTGTTTCTAGTTTTAACCTTAAATATAATTTCTAGCAGCCTGGGGGGGGACATTTTCCACTAACCTTCAGGCAGGGCAACAACAATAACTTTCCTCTGAACTTTGAGCCTGTAGCAGAAAGGAAGGAAGAGGAGGCCAGTTCTGGCTTCATAAGCTCTGACATTTGCAGTGGGGCAGGGTCAACTGTCTCCCATCTGGAGGGCTGCTTAAAAACTGAGGAGAGCCTTGCATAGCACCTGAAAAGCAGAGAGAAACCAGACTCAATCAGCATGGGGAGCCAGAGAGAAAAGCCCAGTTTCTATGCTGCTGTCTGCACCTGCACTCTCCACAAGGTGAAGGGAGAAGAAGAAGGGAATCTTCCTCCCTACAGGCCTGGAACAGGTGGGAGGAGACAGAGCAGTGCTTAATTTGTGCCAGGGCTTGCCAGGGCTGTGCCCCAGCACCTCTAGGCTTGGCAGTTCATAGCCCCAGCACCTCTGGGCTCGCCACATCAGTTATGAAAGTAAAAAAAAATGGCTTGAGCCCCAGCACCTCTTTCATTACAAAGTAAGCACTGAGGCAGAGGATACCCACTAGCCACCCTTTGCATGGGCTGGAGGAAGGAACTGCTAGGACAAGGACATACAAACCCAGCTGGGGAAGACTGTGCCCAAGTGGAGAGGAGAGATTATCTAGGGAGGGATTATAGAAGAACAGAGTGTGCTGACTGTGGGAGGCATACTAGTGCTGGGACATCTCTCCTGAGAGGGGGCAGATCCCTGTTTAAATTCCTTATCAGGTAGAGGGGGGACTTGACCCAGGGATCTTCCACAGCCTGGATGCATACCCTAACCACAAGGTTATCAGTGAGCTGCCGCAGTTGCTTAGGTAGGGGGCATCTGAGCACACCTACCAGAGCAGGCCCCACATGACTTACACAGTCAAATATCTGTGTTCATGGATTGCTCTGGGACTTAGGTGGGAGAGAGGCACCTGGGTGACTAGAGTGAGGCCACAATGCACATGCTCAAATGAACAAACATAAGCATGTAGGGAACTTTTACTGTAAAAACTTAGGCACCAAATAAGGTTAGGCAACAGCAGTACAGGAGTGTTGTAGATCACAGTGGTGCCTAATAATGGGACTTAGGCATCTTTGTGGGTCCCATCCTCAGAAAAATCAAGATCCTGATCCAGTGGCATAAGACTGCTGCCAAAACCCTATCCAGCACCTAGCTTTTGCTCTATTTTGCCAATTTTTTCTCTGAACTCTATGATCATGCTGTCTAAATAGCTATTAAGTATAGATGTAGAAAAGTCTGGACCTAATTTTTTGTGTTTCCATAAATCCAGTTATGGTATCATGATCTATCTGGATTCAACCAAATCTTGCAAATTTGCAGTAAGTGAAGTGGGTGAAGTATAGTTGGAAGGGCTGTTCATTGTCAAATTGGATGTGATTTAGCTTCATGAATTGTTAATATATTTAATATGGATGTGCATGTTACTGGTGGTGAAAATTATTTTACTGAAATGTTGTTTATGACATATAAGATAGTAATAGTTGCTTCAGTAGCTTAAATACTGTGGATCTAAACTGTTGTTTTCATTAATTGTATCCCCTTCTGCTTCCTGACAATATAGTCCAATGACTTGTGCCAGGACTACAGCATATCTTTGAAAGAAATCTAATCCCAGGTTAGAAACCCCAAGTGATGGAGGATTTGCCACATCCCTTAGTAATCTGTTCCAATGGCTAATTAACTTCTCTGTTGAAATTCTGCATCTTATTTCCAGTTTGAATTTTGCTGATATCAACTTCCAGCCACTGTATCTTGTTATGGAATGTATTTTGTATTTAATGGTTTCCAAAGTAAATGTGACATTCTGCTTGCTTTAAGTGGGTATAAAAGGTGAAGTTAAACTTAACTTTTCTGCCTATCATTGGGATTTTTAGACAGCTTCTTTCATTTGTAGGACAACTGTTGTGACTTGATGGCAAGTATCTTAAAACATCTGAGATATGGACAGGAGATGCTAATAGTGCAAATAGTGATTTTGTACTTGCACTAGTGCCATCAAAAGCAGTGGAAAGTGTTAGAGGATTGTGGCATCTTATAGACTAACAGAAGTATTGGAGCATAAGCTTTCGTGGGTGAATACCCACTTCGTCAGACGCATGTATTCACCCACAAAAGCTTATGCTCCAATACTTCTGTTAGTCTAGAAGGTGCCACAGGACTCTTTGTCGCTTTTTACAGATCCAGACTAACACGGCTACCCCTCTGATGTTAGAGGACTGTTATTTGGGTACCACCAACAGGAACTAAGATTTTAGATACCATTTAATTTTAAATGGATTCCTCTGATGAATAATAATACCATTCTCAGTGTTAGTTTAAGGATCAGTAGCATAACCACTTGTAGGATGGTGCAAGTAAATGTAAAATTAAATGGCTACGCAATGTCACCTTTGAATGGACCAACATGTAACTTTCATTTTCAAAAGCATTCAGGTTCCCCAAACCCTCAACAAATGATTACGTTTCTGGGGAGGGGCATGTGACCCTTCTTGCCCCTCCCAGGCGTTGCCTTTTGCTGCTTATTGACCATTTTAAAATGGGAGGAGATGACAGGATCCATATGCCCTGAGATGGGTTTTTGGGTGCTGTTCCAGCTGTAAGTCAGAATCTGGATTTTTCTGGTGAAATAGAAGTGACTCCATTTTTCTATTACTGTAGTAGAATTTAGAGATACAAGGCCAAACACTGGCTCTACCATAGATGGAGCCAAGTGCCAGATCAGATTTTTTTTCTGAGCTCTTGCCCCAAAGTTTCCAGAGTTTTCTAGCTATGCTTGTGTATTTCTGTGGTTCTCGCACTAGTAGAATTCAAGGGTTCAAATCCCTAGACTGGTAGACAGGTTCCTGAGGCAATCTCATGTCAGGTTCTGAGCTGGGGTCTTTTGGGTTGTTTTTTTCCTGGTGTTGTGACAGGAGATCCACTTGTCTATATGGCAGAATTCAGGCCAAATATTGACTAGATCCATTAGGATCTACGTTTCAATGTACACCTTTGGCAATTTACTTGTTTTAGGATGAATTAGACACAGGATTTTAGTTTATATTTTAATGTGTGTGTCTACGTGTGTGTAATGGCAGCAGCTACATTGTTTGTCTATTTTGAGGGTATGATTTGGAGTCTCCAAAAATTGGCTGGATCAAGCAATCCCCAAGTGCTAGATATAGAGTTTTGCATTATTATTGCACAGCAGTAAATTAGATTTTTTGGTGTAATGGCCCAGTCTACCCTAGTTGAGTCTAGACAGTATAATTCAAGTATTCAGAGGCAAAACCTGTCTGAAACCCACAGGGCCGGCTCTGGCTTTTTTGCCGCCCCAGGCAAAAAAGCCTCCTGCCGCCCCCCTACCCCCACGGCGGGGAGCGCGGCAGGGGAGGGCGCCGAGCCCGGCCGCAGCCCCGCTCTCCCTGGCCGGCCGGAGCGCCAGGAGGAGGGCGGCGAGCCCGGCCGCAGGCCCGCTCTCCCCGGCGGCCGGAGCGCCGGGGGGAGGGCGGAGAGCCCGGCCAGAGCGCCGGGGGGAGGGCGGAGAGCCCGGCCGCGGCCCCATTGTCCCCGGCCGGCCGGAGCGCCGCGGGGAGGGCGGCAAGCCCAGTCGCAGCCCCGATCTCCGGCTGGAGCGCCGCCGGGTGCCCCAACAGCCCCAGTATGTTTAAAAAAAAAAACCAAAAAACCCAACCCTGAGCGCCGCCCCCCTCCAGGTGCTGCCCCAAGCACATGCTTGGTAGGCTGGTGCCTGGAGCCGGCCTTGGAAACCCAGGTGCCAGATACGGTTTTTTGTTGCTTTATTTTTCACAATGCTCTTTCCCTCCTCCACCGTGAGCTGTGGTCCTGGTTTTTCTGTCGGATTGCCAGTGGCTACCCAGCAAGAGCCAGCTTTCAATTTGCGTAAATTATACCTCAGTTAAGCTCTGCTGTCTCCAGCACCTTCGCTTAGCTCCCTCCCCATCAGCTCCCCTCTAAAGAGCCGCCCACCGAGAAAGAGGAGCTGAGCAGTTACTCCGTCCTCGCTCCAGACACACCGCCCGAGAAGTGCGTGCCGTGCCCCGAGCGCTGTGCGCGCTTCCTTTCCTGCCTGTCCCGGGGCTGGATTTGAGCCTAAGGCTGCGGCACTGGGGGCTGAGCCATCTGCTGCAGGAAACAAAAGCTGGTGAATTGCTTTGCACTCTCCCCCAAGTGCCTGGGAGGAAAGAGCGGTGGTGCTGGGAAATGCTACAAGCTGCCTGCATGGTCTGCTTGCTTCGAAACAAGTGATCTCGGGATTTGTTGTCTTTAATTAAAAAAATAACAAAAGGTGGATGGATTTCGAGGGCTAATTCTTTTTTTTTTTTTTTTTTTTTTTTGAGCCATGACTCCCCAACCTGGCTGGCGGGCAATGGGAAGGCGTAAGGAATGATAGCCCGGGGCTGAGCCAGGTTTGTTTGGGCTGGGATGAACTTTTGGAGCCCGGGGTGGCACCCAATGACAAACACGCAGCCGGAGCACGCAGGATCTGAAACAACCACGTTCCTGGGCATACCTTAGACGAGCTTCTAGCCCCTGGCAGCGACGGAGGAGGATGGGCGCTGCCGCCGCCGGAGTTTTGTGATACCGAACTGCAGGTAATGGCTGTTGCACCCAATGCATTTTCGCTGTCTGTCCCTCCCCGCATGGGGTCGCGTTGCTGCGTGCTGTTCATTGCATTTGAACTGGCAATGTGAGCCCTTGCAGAGGAGCCCCCCGGGGGGGGGGGCGGGGGGGAGAAGAGATGGAAAAGTGCCTGATTAACCCAAACAAACGCACGCTGGTGCAGCAGCCACTTTGGATGTGGTTCGTTAGGTTCCCTGGGCTGCTTGGAAGCCTCAGGCTGTAGAGGTGAAATGCTGCCCGAATGTAGCTCTGGGGGGAGGGGATGGTTGGGGGCGGGGGTTCACCTCCATGCAATCGGGGCTTGTTTTATTTCCCTCTGTTTGTTCGGTGCCCACTGTCCGGCTGTGCAGGGAATGAACTCCCTTCAAGTCGACCTCGGTGAATTAGGGGAATTCTTCCCTAATGGGAAGCATCTGCCCTGAAAAAAGCTAAGAAGGGAAGCCCCCGCCCCCCCGGCTTTCTGAGATTCCTCGTGCAGCAGCTCCAGCAAATCGTGCTGCTGAAATAATCAGCGTCTTCCCCCCTCCCCGTCACTGCCCCTTAGTGACGGAAACCTGAGGCCACATACTGGCTTTGGGCTTGCAGTCCTTCCTCAGGCAGAGCCCCCCGTGACGTCGCAGCGGTATCCGTGGGAAGCCACGCAAGGAGCTTTCAGCTCATTTTGTAAGAGTGAGTGTCCCCACTCCCCCCGCACCAGTGGTGGTCTCAGAGCTGCGCCCTCCCCTAGTCAGCCACTCAGCTCCCCAGTGATGCTGTCACTAATGCCTGGGCATTGTCAGTATCTCCTCCCTCCCCCCCGCCGCCAGGTGCAGTTTCGGGATGGGGGGCACCTCGTGCCACTGTTCAGGAGACTGAGGCCAGTTGGTTCTCACTCAGCTAGTAACAGTTGAAAACAGCCCATCACAAACATTCCTCTGGTTTGTGCCAATCAGAGGAATGATGGACCTGCTACCTCAGACCTGAGCCAAACTACTAATGCACGGGGCCAAGCTTGTGGGAAGTAGAGCCAGCCCTGGCAGGAGGTGGGGCCTTAAACTCTGCTAGTATAGGTCATTCTGGAAAGAATTCAAAGTAGAGCTGGCCAGGGGCTTTCCACATCTCTCCCCCGGCATCCCAAATTGCACCCTTTGCTCTCCAAGCTGCTTTTACCTTGCTCTGCTTATTGTGTGTGCGCTGGGGGGCGGGGGGTAAATGCTTTGTACCGTGGGCCCCTTCCCCTCCAGCGTGCCACTCATGATCGTGCAATGTTCCTGTGGCAACTGCATATTTAATTGTATTGACTGTGACAAATGTCTTGTCCTCTTTTTGGGGGTGTGGAGTGGGAATCACACTTTTTTTTTTGTTCATTTCCACTCCCCTCTCATGTGTTCTGTCTCTCTCTCCTCTGGCATATGCTTCTCTATTGGTGTTTGATTTTTCTCTCTGCATGTGCTTTCTCAACCCTTCTTCCAACTGCAACACTCCCATGCAGCCCCCTCCTGTGAATATGTGTGTTGCCCCCTGGTTCTCTTCTCCCCTGCACATGCTGTCCAGTTCCCTTCTGTCCTGCATACACTGTTCAGCTGCCTGGTTCCCAGCTCCCCTAAATATACTGCCCAGTAGCCTGTTCCTCTGCACACAATTCCTAGCTATTTGGTTGCCTCCTTCCCTACACATAATGGCAACGTGCCTGGTTCCTTGATCCACTTGACATGCTGGCAGACCTACCTGGTTCTATTCTCTCTGCTCCCATTCTCACTTTCCCATTGATGACTCCTAGTGGTGGCTGGCAACACCACACTCACTTGTGTTTCCAGTCCTTCTGTTTTCTCTCATGGTATGTGGCAGCAGCTCCTGGTGGAGAGAACAAAGGTAATTGCTCCTTGTTTGCACCTGCCTCTACAGGGGTTTGGACTCTTCCACAGTCTGAGAAACACTGGTCTAGTGATTACGGCTGGGGACTAGAAGTCAGAACTCTGGGGTTCCATTATTTACTGTCCCACCGACTTATTCTGTGATGTTGGAGAAGTCACCTAATCATCTGCAAAATGAGAAGAATGTTTGTCTGAATAACAAGAGTGCTTTAAGACTCAATGAATGTTTGAGGAATAACTGAAAAGTTAAATATCATTATTAGTTGCAGAAATTGTTGTTAATGATGAAAACATCAGAAATGAGTCATGAAATGGAGGTTTTAGTAAATGTAATTCCTCTTAAAGAAATGAATCCTAAATCAGTTTAAACTTCTTGCTTTTAGTAACTTAAAATTATTTAGACTCTTAATGGGAGTTAGGTGCCTAAATACCTCCTGGAGATCTGGGCCTTAGGTTCTCCTTTTTGTTGTTGGTGGTGGTTGTTTTGTCCTTTCTGTCCCAAATCTGCATCTTGACATATCAGGGCCTCCAAAGAGATCTTGCCAAAAGAGCAGTGCCTCTTGTAGGACATTTCCTTGAGTTCCCTAAACTTAACAAAATCATCCCTTTCTATTAATAAAATATATTATGAAGACTCTGAAGATGTATCATTTATCTCTTCCAAATGTTTCTGCATTATTGAACTAAATAATGTTTAGAATGCTTACAAGGAGAGGGATTTTGTATTGCACTGAAAGGGGAATACATTTTATTGCAAGTTGGTATGTATTAGGTGGATATTTTTTCAAAATGTAACAATTTCAATGTTATGAGTATTTTGCATTATTGTTATTCATTTTATTTTCTTAAATGGAGAAAAAAATATGAAATCTATAATTTCCCACTTAGAAGTTTAATTCTTGATCTTGCTTAGCAAGTCCTCATGTTGTTGTAACTTCTTCTTGACTCCTGCAAGAATTATAAAAGAAAATGGAGGTTTAGTACTCTTCAAAAGAAAATGAAATGTGTAAGGTATTTTAACATGACAACTTTCACTAAAGAGAACACCTGAATAAGTGCATAGTTCTTACACACTTTATGAAGTGTTTTTGTTGAGAATAGTAGCTGTCTTATTAACTTGACCACAGACATTTGAGAAACCTCTTCAGATTTATGAGTCTCTTCTTTGAATTATAATGGTTTGCATATGATGTTGGTAGAAAAATGACTGTTTGAAGATTTAAGAAATTTGACTTTTATACTAAGGGTAATATCTTGATGTAGGCAATACTGGATGAGGTTTTAATATGGCTGAAATCCACAAGCCACCATAGACTTGGATGAGTGTCCTTCATTGTTAGACTAGGCTATACAACAATAACAACAAAATTAATAATAAGTTGCCTTTATGTGGCACCTTTCATCTGAAGCACTCAAAGCTCTTCATAAAGGTCTAACAATTAGAACTAAAATGTTCAACTTGTTTGCCTGAAGCTAGTCTCTTCAAGCCACAATTAGGCACCCAAGTAAATTGTCTGATTTTCTAAAGTGCTAAGTCCTCAAAGTCAATGACAGCTGTAGGTTCTGAGCAGCTTTGTAAAAAGTGGATTGTTGCTGTGGTGCCTTAATATGAATTTAACATCTTAACTTCTGGAACCCAAGTTTTAAAATGTTGGCTTAAGTTTTATAGATGTTAAGGCCAAACTTTTCACACTTGGGAGCTTAAGCTTCCTCCTACATCCATGTTTAGGCTTCTAAATAAGTGGCTTGGTTTTAGAAGTCCTGATTATCCATAGCTCCCATTGAACGTTTTGGCTTAAATAACATTGCATACCAACATCAGACAACAAATGAGAGGTAAAGTATGACAGTCCCAGATATAACGACACCTAGTTCTCTGCCCTAGGCTACTAGAGAATGCCTTCTCCCATAAAAGTTATATGTGTAAACCAAAAGTATACAATATTTTACCATAGAGAAACAGAAAATTAGTATAATTATGGTGAAATAGAAACGAGGGGAAAAGTTAACTTTGAAATAGCAAATAGCTTGAAAGAAAAGCTCCTTTCAAACCATATTTCATAGACTTTTGCCTAAATTGCCTATCAGATTGCATAGAAATAGATTTGTACAAAGTTTTCTTTATTTACATTTTCTCTATTCTATAGCTCAGTCAGGAAGCCTTAGGAAAAGTAGCTCCTACAGAAGCCATCATTTAAGTGATCATGCTCTACAAGTGTGTTTATGAAGATAAAAACATTTTCTTTTACAAATAAAACAGGTACAGCGAAATGAAGACAACTGACAAGATGCAAAAGAGGGCAAATTTGGGGGCACTATCCGTGGTGCTGATTGTGTCTCTGGGGCTTCCACAAATCGCTTTTGCATGTCCACGCCCATGTGCCTGTTACGTTCCCACTGAAGTTCACTGCACATTTCGATCCTTGGCAGCAGTGCCAGCAAGAATCTCTGAACATGTGGAAAGAATCAATTTGGGGTTTGTATTGCAATTTTAGTGAAGAGTTTTACATTTTCTGTGTATAATCCTATATAGCTCAGCACACATGCTGCAAGGTGAAAGCATTATGTATCCTTGCTGAGCAGAATTGCAATTGTGGATGATTATCGATAACTGCTTGAGTTCAAAATGACATCAGAGTCACTGGTAACAAGGATGTTTTGGTCAAGCCTAATTTTTCAAGATTGGTTCCCATTTTTTTCAAACAAAAATTATTGTGATGGGAATTACTATTAAATGCTATACATACATTTGAATAGCATTTTATGAATATTGGTAAGACAAATTCAATGTTTTAAAGTCTATACAAATGAATATTTTACCTGAGATTATATTTTATTAGGAATATCTGGAATGAGACGTATCTTAGAGAAATATTGCACCCAATAGGAAATTGATAACTGCACTGGTAGTAAACTGTTTTGCAAAATAACTTTAGAACAATACTAGAAACCAGAAAAAGTCTATAATTTATGAGTGATAGTCTGGATCTTGATATAATTGCTCTACTGAAGTTGAAAGAAAGGATCTCTTCCCATCTTAGACTAATTCTGTACATCAAATAATATTCATTTTAGAAGAGGACCTATTTTTATACTACATCCCATTATAGTTTCCTAGCTCTTTTAGTCTTTCCACTGCCCATTCTGAAATCAATGGGACTGCTCACAGAATAATGTATAACTCCCACAATACAGAGGGGATGCCTAGTTAGGACAGCTTTATTACTCCTTTTCATTGCTCCAGTGGTGCAAAAGGCTATAGTGTTGGCCCAGATCTGTTCTGTGATTATGTCAGACCATCTGCTATTACTATAATTTTTAATGGGCCCCATTTAGAAAATAAATTGTGTGCACAAATAAATGGGAAATAAATCTTAATTACATTAAACAGATATGGTACCCCAGGGAGTCATTTGAATTGTTGTCTCAAAGCTGTAGCCAAACAAGCTGAAATGAAGAGAGGTCGAATTCTATCCTGCCATGTGTGCACTGCTCCAGTTGGCCCTAAAACCGTTGGTGAATCTTTGGTTGGAAAATGCAAAAATTATTGAACGTTCACAGGAGTCATTATTAAATAAAATTATATCCAAAAATCTATGCTAAAAGAATAATAAGGTTGCAAAGTCAAGCACTCAAAATTTAGGAAGTGCCAGAGTTAAGGTTGCCTGTAAAAAGTTAATTTTCCACCTTGTGCATATGCATTATGATACAATCTTTAATTACATGATTGCATTGACATTTTTTCCACTGAAAATTTACAAAATAATTCAGTCTGAGGCAAACACCTGACATGGAAAATTTGAGCCCAAACAATTAAAATCTGGCAAAATTATAAGCATGTGAACAGCATTTTAGATGGAAATTTTTAAGCAACCTTACTACAGACATCTCTACCAGTTCTACCTATAACAACTATGTGGAGATCTTACCCTAAAGATCTGCTCATGGAGGGCACCATCAATATTTGGGGTTCTCTTCTTGACATGGAAAAGGAATAGAGGATTGGACATCTCCATGGCCGCAGTCCCAGCTTTCTTTTCCTAGATAAACGGCCCATTCTGCACTAGGTGGGGGAAAATCTTACCTCCCAGTCAGAATGGTTTGGTAGGAGTTCAGGTTTAGGCCCCTCTTGCAGGTTTTACCACAGGGAGGAGAGAGATTCTCTATTATTTGGTTGGTTTACCCTTTTTGTGAATGAACTTAGTTCTCATGAGCCAGACATAGTAAAGACAAGCATTACTCAAGCTTTTATATACAGTTCTGTCTTAGTCCTTCTTTACAGTAATCTTCTTCTACTAATCTTTGGACTGTCTTAGTCATATATTTGAAATCATGATGCTGAGTGTATTGCTGCTGTTTTTAGAATTAGGTGAATGTTTTGGCGAAAACATTTTCAGTGAAAAATGCAGATTCAGCTACACCAATTCGTTTTGTGAATTTCTGTCAATTTTGCCAATTTATTTCGGTCAGAAAAAAATGTGAAACCATCAAAACATTTAGTTTTGATATTTCAGAACAAAATGTTTCAATTTTTCAGTTTGAAATGACTTTTCATTGAAAAGGTCCTTTAAGTTTATTTTAAACACATCCAATAAAAACATTTTAAAATGGTCAAAATTAAAATGACATGTGTTGATTTTGTTGAAACAAAACATTTAATTAAACTTGAAACTATTTTTTTTTTCAATTTTAAGAATTGCCAGTGAACTGCAAAATCTGTTATTTGGACAGCTCTAGTTATTAATTATGATTATTGGGTCAGATCCTCAGTTGACCTTCAGAAATTAACATAGCTGTGCTGAATTAGACCAGATGATTATCTGGACTACTGTTTTTCAGTGACAATGGTGTTCAGGATTTTTGTTGTGCCTAGATGGGAACTAGGATGAAAACACTAATGTTATGTCTACAGTGTCTGAAGCTTTTTGATGTGGGTCAGGTAACTCACAGTACACAAGTCTCATCAATAGCAGGCACACACAATGCCTGCTCCATTTTCATTTCACATCAGATGGACACACTGCAGTTTGCTGCCAACTGAGGCTGTAGCATTCTCCAAAGATATCTCATGGTCCTTCGCTTTGCTGCTGAGCAGCATGCATTCTGGGATTATATTTGCTGTGAATTATAAGATGTCAGATAGGTTCAGTTTTGTTTTGTTTTTCAAATCACATTTCCACTTGCTCAACCCCATGCTTCCTTTCTGGGCTGGTTTGCACCATTTTCAAATTCCCATTGGCCATACGGCCCCAACAATGCTCTGTGCTGCTATGGTGACGTGTGAATATGCGCAGGCTGCTTGGGCTGTATTAAAGCTCTCAGCTGGAGAAATTCGGTATTCAACTTTGCCTGTTGCACCAATGAGCTGCGGGACCAGGACAATATTCGATAGCAGTAGCAGCAGTTTCTCTGGCATCAGGAGGGAGGAGGAAGAACAGGAAGATGCCAAGCTGTTGGAACAGGAGGCCTGGTCCTGGATGACCTACACATCATTCAGTGCTGTCTCTGGGGTCAGGAAACCAGCGTGGATTGGTGGGAGAGGATCATTCTACAGAGCCAGGATGATCAGCAATGGGCAGAGAACTTCAAGATGGGGAGAGCTACCTTTTTTGAGATCTGTGGAGAACTGACTCCAGATATTCAGCAACAGCATATCAACATGTGAAGCCTCATACCTGTGGACAAATGGGTCACTATTGCCATCTGGAAGCTGACTATCCCAGAACGTTCTTGGTCTGTAGCCATCCAATTGGGCATAGGAAGATCAGCTGTTGGGGCCATTCTCCTAAAGGTCTCGTATGGCTTTGATAAGGTGCTGTCTAATTAGGTCATGAAACTGGGTAACGCTCAGGAAATTATTGATGGCTTTGCATGCATGGGGTTTCCAAAGTGTATCGGGGCAATTGATGGAACCCATATGCCTATCATTCCCCATGCCCCAGAGCACAGAATGTATAAACAGAAAGGGGTATTTCTTCATAGTGCTCCAAGGACTGGTGGACCACTGTGGCAGGTTTATAGACAAAATTGCAGAGTGGTCTGGGAGGGTCCATGATGCTAAGGTCTTTCAGAACTCAGTACTATTTAAACTATGGAGAAAGGACTGTTTGTCCCAGGAGCACGGTGGCCATTAATGGTGTGGAGGTTTGTCGGGTTATTCTGGGCTTATTCGCTGGTGCCCTGGCTACTGATGCAATTCACAGGTCACTTGGACAGAAGGAAGGAATATTTTTAACTATCGCCTGAGTAGCTGCAGAATGGTAGTTGAGTGTGCATCTGGCCGTTTGAAAGACAGATGGGACTGTTTATGGAATAGGTTGGAAACAGCAGGAAAAAAATGCTCCAATCATTCTAACAGCATGTTGTTTTTTGCACAATATTTATGAGAGCAAGAGAGGAAGCTTTACTGAAGGGTGGGAGGCTGAGGTGTGGAAACTTGCTTGGAGGTTTGAGCAGACCTCAAGGAGTTCCACAGAATTCCACAAAAATGCTGGGGGCACGCTGCTAGGGTTGCCTATTGTTCATTTATTGAGCCTCCTGCCTGAACATGTTAGCCCATGCAGGGTGTGGGAATGCTGATTGTGGGGGATTGTGTGTGGGTGGTTGAAGTTCCACATTCCTATGTGCTATTGTAAAATGCTATGAATTATTTCAGCTTTATTTAAAGGATATTCTGTATTAAATGCAATCATGACTCTTGGATTTATTGTAATCAGTTTTATTATGAAATAACAATAAAAATAGTTAAGTTTTAATGAAAACAATGGAATAATAATATCTTTGTATTTTGAAAAAACTTTTAACTAACCAATCTTCATAAATAACCAGTTATATACAAACCTTTAATTACTACAGCAGTATAAACAAAACTCAAAGTAGTACAGTTTTGTGGAGGGCAGGGAGTGCATAAAGTGAGACACATGTATACACTTCGTTTCTGGCTCTTCTTGTCCTCATGGGTTCTGGGTTGAGTGCCACAGCTCAAAATTCTCAGGGCTCAAAAGAGCTGGAGTTCGGGTGACGTGTGCTTGGTGCCCAAAGGCTGAATCTAAAAGGTTGATGGGAGCCGCTGGAAGTACTGCTGCTGGGATGCAAAGATTAGGAGTTGCTGCTGGTGGCCATAGCCAGCATTGTCCTGGGGCAGAAGGACATGGCTGAGTCCCAAATTATGGGATTGCAGGCCTAGCATGACCATGTTTTGCAGGAGGGCATTCTGCTCAGGACAGCGTCCATGAGATTCCTGTGCATCTCTCTGTCTTTTTCCATGCTTTTCTTCACCATGGTGATGCTGTCTTTGGCCACACCCACTCTTTCCCTGGCAACCATGACACTGTCCTTGGCTACTGCCATGATCTCCTAGGAAAGCTGCATTTATTTCTCCCACTGGGTTCTCGTGTACAGCCTCCACCTCTCAGCCAGCCGAGTTTTCCTTTCACTCTGCCGTGCATTCTCATTCAGAGTCTTCCTTCCCTCCCTTCTCCTCCCTTCAGGCTGGCCAGTCTGTCAGCAGTACAGGCCTTGCCCTTGGTGGTCTGGCTGTTGCAGGTACTGTGGCTATGGGAGCAGGAAGAAAAAAACAGTTGTTTGTTCATATTCCAGACAAGTTATGATTTTTTTTTTTTAGTATGTATATGTGACTTTACCTCCACTCTTTGGGGAACCTCAGAGAAGGTAGATTGCTGGGTGCATTTGGATTTCAGTCTAGTGTGTCTGCATTCATCTGCTGGTAGGAGTCAGGTTGGGTGGTTGGAGCTGTTACAGGTTTGTTTTTGCAGTTTTGTTGGTGCACTGGAGTGCTTCTGTGGCATCAGAGACATTGTAAAAAGAGGCATGCATGGGGGTGTGCTGGATACTAATCCCCTCTACATCCCCTTGAGGCTGTCCCGTCTGTCGCTGAGTATGCTGAGGCAGGCCACTAGGAGACAGAGAATGGTCTTACTCAGAAAGGCAAATGACACACCAGCAAGATCTGCTGTGAAGTTATTCACCAGGATTGTCCCCCCAGAAGCTCTGCAAGAGTGGAAGGGACTTGCAAGCTCTATCAGGGGGCATGGGTGTGTGGCTATTTCTTATAATGTGCTAAACAAAATGGAGCAATTTCTCAATCTTAAGTTCTGCTACATCTCCCCTGCAGAGAGGGGAAAGTGTAGAGAAAATTAAATAGGGTCCTGCAATGATTGCCAGCTAGAAAGCAGGGTACAAGGCATTTGTACCTCAGCACGGAGCAGTATTGCAACGTGCCCTCATACCTCATGTAAACTATGAAAACTAACCACATTTCTTTTCCTGTAAGCCCTGTCTCAATAAACAGTTGAATTTTTGCACAAATGAATGCTTTCGGTATTCAAATCTGCTGTGGGGTAGGGGCAGGTGGGGGATGGGGAACTGTTTGTGACTGTGCCATGCTGGCGGGCACCGTTTTGAAGCAGCAAAAGGAGGGGGTGGGAGGAAGAGGGGGGGCTCCTAGCTCACATTCACCACCAATAATCAATAATAAATTGTAAAGATAGGTACTTACATGCTGCAATTCCCTCTGGGAGATCTGACTCTGGTCCCAGCCTGGGTTTCTGGTGGGGTTTACTTCGCCCCACAAGTAAATGGAATGGTGGGGACTCAGGATCAGCTGATACAAGGCAGGAATCAGAGTCCCTTCTAGCAGGGCAGGACTTAGGCTGGCTGTCCTGCTGGCCATCCTCAGGTTCCTGACTCCCCCAAAGATCCTCCCACACAGAGAGCAGCTCCTCTGCTGTTCATCCCCTGATGGGCTGAGCCAGTCATCCTAGACTGAGAGAGTAGGGAGTGCAGGAAGCAGGCTCAAATAATTCTGGGATGGGTTGTACTATCATTCTATCATTGTGTAGAATCCTGTCCAGTTCATCAAAAAATGCACAGGTTACATGTCTCCTGCCAGATGTCTCCTTTTATCCCTCGTTTCAGTGTAGTTTCTCCTGAGTTGCTTGTTCTTTATCTGGCACTGGTCATGATCCCTCACAGAGATCTGCTTTGCAATGTCCACAAAAAGGTCCTTATTTCTGTGGCCACAAGAGCTTCCCAAACCGATGCTTCTCCCCAGATGGTGATGAGATCCAGGGGCTCAGCATGGCTCCAGGCTGTGTAATGCATATTGTGGGGCTTCTGGCGTGCTATTGTGGTTGTATCACATGGGATCCACGAGCAAATGGGCAAAAGCTGGCTCTGCACCACCTTTTAAAGGAGAGAAGGGAAGGATCATCCTGGAAACTTGATACCAGGGCTGGGAGAGCACACAAGTAAATGGAAAGAACAGTAATGATGGACCTACAAAGCATTGTGGAATAGCTGTTGGCAACATGCAAAAAGTGGTGCACAGCAATTGTGTGAACATAAACAAAAGACAGAACTAATTACATTCAAAGTCAACCACTTTGTAGAAGGACTCCAGAGTTCCCAATAAATGCAGAGTTAGTGTGCACTGATGGGTTGCATCATATGTAGGCAAGTGCTTTCAAAACAGATTAATTTGATTTGATCTGGTTTAAAATGCCTATGTAGACAAGCCCTACATTTGTGGTCTAATCCCAAAGCTCCAGGCCTACACCCTCACCTCATTTAAAACCCTCTTGATTTTTAGATGAGAAGAGAGAGAGGTAGGATGCATGGGTAAAATCCTGGCCCTTTTAAAATTAATGGCAAAACTCCCTTTGACTTCAGTGGGGTCAGGATTTCACACCATGTATTTTAAAGACATACAAGCCAGCACTATTTCTTGGTTTCCCAGTTCTTTTGTCTTCTCTCTGTTTTGGTCTTTTAGATGTAATACGTCTCTCCTCTCCTTCCCCGCCACCCACGCTTTTACTTGTATAGCCATGAGCACATCATTGGCCCTTAACAAATAGTAATTAAAACAAGACCCTATAGTCTATTCTGCGATTTAGAGCTGTGACTAAGGTGGGACTGAATGGAGTGTAAATCAGTTCTCCAGAATTGAGAACTGTGGCTGGTCTACCTATTCACTTTCTTTTAGAGCCCCATCCCCTTCTCTCAGTGAAGTTAGCAGTAGTAAGATCAGTTCCTTCATTTCTTACATCCATATCCTGCAGCCATTGTACAGGCACTGTTCTCATTTGTTTCATTAGAAGTTTTACCTATAGGATCAAGTATTTTGCTGCTGCATTTCCTCTCCTCTCCACTTCATTCCCTCAGACACCTAAAGTAACAATTAGAAATCACTGTAGTGCACTGCAGAATTTTATCTTAAAAATAGCTGATTACTTTAAGTAATGGCACAGACAGTATTTGAAACTACAGCTGTATTCTTTCAATTTGCATTCTTTTCTCTTGCATTGCTCTAATGCAGTAGAAGTAGGAGGAGGATTTCAGAATTTGTGTATATTTTATGACTCATAGAATGAAACTGTCTCTGATATGTTTCTTCTGCAGCAAATATTTGTTACTTAAGGTAAAGTAACTATAAGGCTTAACATAACTGTAAATATACCTAGGGTTCCAAGCGTCAGTGCTTGGCTGTCTTTTACTTCGCATTTCTATTAATCTGACCTGGAAGAAGGGCTAAACTATGCGTTAATTATATTTTCAGATACTATAAAATTGTGATTTGCTGCAAATGCTAGTGAGGACAGAAAATTGACACAGAGGCCTTGAACTTGATCCAGATCAACTGAAGTCAGTGGAAAGATTTTTCAGTCTCAGCTGAGCTGGTCAGAAAACAGAATTTCTATGCTGCCAGAAATTCTGACATTTCAAAATTTGTTTTCATCCTAAATTGGGATTAAAAGTCAAAATCTTGAAATATTTCAGGGAACAGAAATTCCAAAATATTTTGATTCAGAAAGATGGGTTAGAAATTTTTCATTCAAAAAGTTCATTGTGTTCCCACAAAACCTTTAGATTTCAACACAGTGGCATTTTCCAATGGAAAACTGTTCCATCAAAAATTTTTTGACCAGTTCTAGTCTTAATGGGAGTTGGATTTCCCCTATATAGGTTAGAAACAGGGGAACAAATAGTCATTGTGAGGTTAATAACTGGAATACAGTAGTGTAAATAAGATCTAAGAATCAAAGTGGGTAGCACATTGGATATAAGGATACTGTACAACATGATGGCAAAAACAGCCAATGTGCTTTTTGACTACATGCACAAAAGTGTCATAACATGGATCAGTCAGGCCCTCACCTTTTTCTACATGGCACAGGTGAGACCATGCTTGGAGTACTGTGTACATTTCTGAGTACATCAGAAAACTAAAACTTATTCAGAGAAGAGCAACAAAAATTATACGAGGCTAGAGAGACTGATTTAAATGAATGATGTAAAGTGCTAAAGATTATAAACCAGATGCTCAGCTAATATAATTTTGTGTAACTCTATTGTAGACAACAGAATTATACCAATTTTCACCAGCATCTTGACCAAGTGGCAATCAAGGTGGCAGATATTTGATAATGGTTGTGGATATACCATAGCTTTGGTAGCCATATCCAGTCAATGGATAACAACTTCTTATTTCCTACCCTTTGAGAGAAGTCAGTACAGCTGCCCTTTACCACCCGAGGGTTCCTATGCATAAAGAAAATCCTCCGGGAGACATTTAAGTCAGAGTTATGGCTGTTTGCGCTACTGAAGCAGCCCAAATTAGTCAGAGTACCAGAGAATCATGTTAATTGTTTCCTAAACTGCTTACTGAATTGTGAACGAGGTACACAAATCAGCTAAAGGGTTCTAATTTTTCTGAGGGCTGAATTATTCCCTGCAAACAGGATTCTTTAAGTATGTCTTTCCACCATGTATAGGAGCTCATACAATGGACCACATTCACGTACAGGGTTTGATTGTTTTGTGCTGCTCTGGTGAAGCAAAGTAATCATAAACCCAGCTGAACCTGATGATTTAGAGGGGTTTACTATGGTTTGGCATTGTCAGTTTGACACCCGTGAATCTGACTAAATATTTTTTTTAAATGAATTATGATCCTAATTCTGCACCTGTTATGTTGTGTTTATGACATTGTAACTCTGAATTACAATGGTGTAAAAATTACATAAGGGATTGGAGAATCAGGCCCAGTAACTCCATTTATACTGGTGTGCCTGTCTCCCTCCAAACAGAATACTTATTTTAGTTTCTGCTTGCTGTTCTTTCCATCTGATGGCTTGTATTCAGTTAGAATAGAAAAAGGTCAGCCACATATATTTCACCTCTCAATGATAGTATTCTCACACTAGCTACGGAGCAAAAAATATCTCATAATCTTACTCAGTTTCACTGCACTCAACAAGAATAATATAAATCAAGTCTAGTTGTGCAGACATAAAAGATTTCTTTTCTTGGGAGTTCTCAATGTCACTAATGGCAAGTTTCCTTGCTCGCAGTAAAGGCAAGGAGGATTTGGTAGAATTTCTGCAGTTACAGTCACAGCGACACTGAAGGTTGAAATGTTGCTGGGGACCCCTTAATGAACTTCCTAGCCTAAATGCCTTATATCGTCCATAATCTATAGTAACTTCCTTCTCTCCAGCCTTCCTGATTATTTCTCCCTCTTCAAACTGCCCAAATATCCTGCAAATAAACATTTTTCCCACCACTCTGACTACATCACCCCTATTTCTGCTGCTTCCCTCCACCGCCTCTCTCACTCACTCACTCACTCTCACACACACTTCTGCATCGACTCTGAACACCTAATCCTTATTTTCAAGGTGCCACACAAGTTTGACTCAACCTATATCTCACCTTTGTCTCTACCTACTCCCCACAATGTGATTTGTGCTCTGTCAACTCTTCTCACTTTAATACTTTTCCTTTTTTCACTCATGCCTTTCTGCCTTTTTCCTATGCCCAGAATGACCTTCCGATTTAACTGTCAGTGTGAGGTATTGTGGGATGGCTTCTGAAAGGCAGCAGCAATCAATGTAAACAACACAGTGTCTACACTGACACTGTGTCAACCTAACTACATCGACCCAAGCGCTACTCCTCTTGAGGAGGTGGAGTTATTCAATTGGTATGGTAGGTGAGTTACATCAGTGGGAGGTACATTTTAGTTTAGACTAATCTATAGTGTAGACCAGGCCTTATTCTCAAATGCAATTGTCTGGACTTTCAAGATGCATGCACAACATATGGTCCCAATCTCTGTATTTGTTCAATTCTCATCCCTTTCCTTCTCTTTACTTCTCAGTATTTCCTATGTTTGTCCACTTTAGATTTTAAGTTCTCCAGAGCAGGGATCATGTCTTTTTATTTCTATAAACTTCCATGTAAAACCCTGGTGCTAGACAAATGTTTAATAATAATAATATGATCCATCTGCTCATTGTAATGGCATTTTCTATTAAAAACTGTTAAAGGCACACTGAGCTAAATTTTTCATCATTGGCCTCGAAATTGAGCTTGCAGACAGTGCACCCATTAAAACAGTGAATTGCATATGCAGAGTCCATATGTACAAGCACAAAATAGTTAAGTACCCTTTTGCACATATACTTGAGTATACAAATATACATTTGTGTAAGCAATTATTTGTTTCATGCCCACCGAATGTGTTTCTCTTGCATTATTAGCTATTTGTGCACACACTTTTTGTGGGCAAAACTCAGACACTCCTGGCTGAAAATTTGGCCCTTTAGATCAAGAATACATTTTTCAAAAGCACTTATGTGACTTATGGGGCCCAAGATCCATTTTCAAAAGTGTTTTAGGTACTTGAGTCATATTTTTAATCTGGACATTGATTTCAGTGGCAGTTAGGCAACTCAATTTCTTTAGGTGCTTTTGAAAATCCCACATGGGCACCTATCTGCATCTTTAGGCACCTAAACACCTTTAAAAGTTGAGCCCTAATTCACTGTTGAAAATGGGACATTATAATCCATGTAGTCATTTTTGAAAACGTTAACCCAGCAGATGAGTTTTTCTTTTAAAAGTGACGTATTTAATGGTAGCATTACAATGGTCTTTGCTATGCTTTAAAGTTAGCTTTTCATTAGTGCAAATAATGTTTGTGCTAGGGAGTAAAGTTTATGCATGTTTGCTGTTGCATTTGTTTTCAGACTGGAAAGTTTTCTTCATAAGTATCATTAAAACAATAGATTTAGGAAGAAAATATTATTTTCCAAATGGAAATGGATGATTTTGAAATCAAGAAATAGAAGGTACAAAATATATAATTAATTTGCCCCCTATAAAAGGTCTAAAAATGTCTTTTAAAAAAGCATGAAATCTTTAGCAAATTCATCAAAACCATACATCTCAGTATCTAAATGTATCTCCTCCATGCTCCTGATATTCTGCTTTTCCTGAAAAATAATGCATTACAGCATTAGAAAGCATGAAAAATCCAATTTTAAAACTTGGGTGCCTAATTTAGAGTTCCTGGTCAGCACTGGATATTCCTGCATTTGGCATTTGTGTGCCCAAATGCAGAACTGGGCATCCTAATTTAAGGCACCCAAGTTGGCAAATGGAACCTTACGTGTCAGTTCAAAAAGCTGAAATGAGTTGTTTTCAAATAGCAAATTCTGTCTCCCTTACTTCTCAAAAGAAAGCTCAAATAATTTTGCAACTGGAAGATGAGTATCTGGATTTTATGTCAGTAGTTAAATATCCAGTAGCACGTGGTAACAGTAGGGCAAGCAGTTGAGCTAGTAACTGTGGTTTTTCGATTCAGGAACTGCTTGGCAAATGTTTATTTTCAAATAGTCCTCTTCACAAAGCTTCATTTGTTTATTGTTAGTTGCTTTGTTGGCAATCCTGCTATTGGCAATACTGCGGTAGTTTGCCAGTCTCCATACCGTCATAGGCTGGCAACATGCCATTAACTTATACCATTCCCATAATGAGAATTCCATGGAAAAATGTACTAACTGACTTCTCTTAGAATTTAAACTCCCATTTGCTTTTACTTTAAATTATGGCTAAACTAGCACAAATTGAGTTAAAAATACATAATGTAAATATGGGCTAAGTATACTTGGCCTTATAAAAATGTTTACTGAAACATTTGGTCCTTTAACTGCATATTTTAGGATGCATCCAATGTTTCCTAGAAAGTCAGGTTCTATTAATTTAGCCTTAGCAATCCATGAGAGTCTGTCATGCATAAATATAACTGAATATGTTGTGTTTTTTTCCCCAGGTTTAATAGCATACAGTCCATATCTGAAAACTCATTTTCAGGACTTACTAAACTGGAATTGCTCATGATTCATGGAAATGACATCCAAAATATACCCAATGGGGCTTTAAAAGATCTCATGTCTCTACAGGTAATACTAAGGTGTTTCTAAATATAATAAATTACAAGTTATACAATGATAAAAGACTGAAATAAGTAGGTTTCTTTAATGTTTTGTTTATTGTCCAATAGGTTATCCATTTTTGTTCCAAATATATTGAAAACTTTTTAATTACAATAATATCATGATTAATAATGTCCATTAATGGCTGATGTTATTCTGTTACTCTGCTCTCTGTTTCACTATTAGGTATTTCTTTTTTAGGTATTCAAAATTAGCTACAACAAGCTGAAAGTTCTAACAGGCCAAACTTTCCAAGGACTTTCAAGCTTAATGAGATTGCACATGGACCACAACAGAATTGAATTCATCCACCCAAATGCTTTTAATGGGTTAACTTCTCTGAGATTGCTCCATTTGGAAGGAAACTTACTCCAGCAGCTTCATCCCAACACATTTTCAACATTTACATTCCTGGATTATTTCAGACTGTCAACAGTAAAACACCTCTATCTGTCTGAAAATATCATTAGGACACTGCCTGCAGGGATGTTTCAAGGAATGCCACTCCTGGAGAATCTTTACCTTCATGGGAATCCCTGGTCCTGTGACTGCAGCTTGAAATGGCTCCTGGAATGGGATAAGAAGTCTGGAGGTGAGAAATGATCAATGATTATTCTATTCATTATAGTGACAACATTCCAGTAATATGCCCTTCTTCTGCTGGGCACATGAAACCATTGGTTATTCTCTTGGCTGTACTGCTTATATATTGTGAATTCCTAAGGACTGCTCTATTTTTTCCACTATCTCGCAAACAAGAAACATTCCAAAAAATAATGTGATGGAGAAATAATTATGAATCTCAGGCAAAAAATCTGTTTATACATGAGGGAATCATGGTCACAACTGAGTTAAAAAGCATGATTTCTGAAAATTGGAATTGGAATAAAAAGGTGGTAGAGCACACTATTAATAGAGAAATAAGATCTATCCATGGTGCAGGAGCCAAGGAGCTGGCTTTGTTGCAACGAATTCAGCTGCAGTTAACACAGAGGAAATTAAAGGCCATTTCCGAGAATGGATTGGGAGGACAGTCACACCCAGGCAAACCTCATCTCAGGGAAGAAGAAAAGAAGACCAGAAGTTGGAAGTCTTATGAGGAGGATCAAGAAGGTTGCAGCACTGGGAAGGGTCAGCTAGGTTAGGGACTCATATAAGTGTGGGATTGGGGTTATACCAACATGAAAAAGAACAGGTAGAGGACTCATAGGAGACTGTAAGAGTTGCTGTAGCTGACTGGGCATCAAGAAGGGACTGTTTTCCTCAGGAAGGTTGATGCAATGGAAGAGGTTTGGGCAGGGTTAGTGACAAGGTATGAGGGCTGCTTTCATTGAGGTGAATCAAAAGATTTATAGCACTTGGGAGCGGGTTGAGCAGATGTAATCAATCATAGCAGATTCTGGTGGCGTAGATTTCCTCATATAGTGTGTAGCTTATAGCACTTTGTTGGGGGTCACATTGTTACAGATCTTTGTGTTGTAGAACTTTATTATTTTGGACTTGTGAGGGAGGGATACCTAACAGGACTAAAATGATTTTAAGCATTTATCTTTAGTTTTGTATTTAGATAGTTTGCCTTCTAATAGTCTGATAAATTGTCCTTAACACACAGTAGATGTGTCAAATTATTTTAAATTGTCCTATTTTACCTGATAGATATTAGCTTTCCTCTGCACATGCACTAATTTAGGCTCAACCACTGCGTTAAGCACTCTTTTCTTACACAGTAATAGTTTGCCACAATTTTTATTCGATTAGTTTTGTTTTCTAAACCAGCATGCTAGTGTTGGGAACTACTTTTGGATGTAGTAAGAAAGTTATTCTTGTGATTGTCAAATAGATGTAACTTTTATGTTTAGTTATTTTTATACAAATCCTTCACTGACTTCATTAGAAGTTCTGTACATGCCAGGGTATGGGCATAAATATTGTTAAAATGGTCATTTGAGATTTGAGGGTGCTTCCTTTTTGTGGGGCAACAACTAACACTGGGCTGAATAAACTCTGAGGCTGAAGGGGCTTTATTAGTTTTTAAAATATCATAATTAATAGTTTAGTTTAATTTGAATGGGAAGTGGGGGAGAGCTTTACATAAAAGGGCTGTCAAAATGACAAACAATACATTGTTTAAATAAAAAAAAGTTTTAAAACTCTCTTGACCCTTCCTTCCTTCATCCTATTGTCATCCTTTATTTTCCTTCCTCATTTCACCCATTTCATTCACCCACCCCTGCTCCCTCACTAGAAGTCAGCATGACTCTTGTACCCAGAATAATTGCAATATATTCTGTTTACATTGAGTTTCCAAATGGAATTTGGAGGAAGCTGGGATTCTACTAACCAAAATAATGTGAATACAAGTATATGTCTGAGGACAAGGGTCTTGCTAGCCTGTATGGAGGGAAGGATCCTGGCAAGCAATAGGATTTCTCTTTCATAACTTCAACAGCCCCATTTTCTTTTCTGTTTGGTATTTTTTTCCCTTTTTCTTCATGTAAATTGTGAAGATTGTTAGCTTCCGGTGAAGGAAGGGAAAAGCTGATAAAGCCATTTTTGTTGCTGGCAAATAGCTTGAAAGGACACAAATCAGTCAGAGCAAAGGGGTTATGGCAGATAGAGTAGAAAGGTTTGCATAAATACAGTATTATTATTGAGGAATAAGCATAAAATGTTTTTGTAGAACACAAACCCCAAGCCCTCACAGTGTGGGGAACTGCATAAATTAAAAAAAGTGTTGTTTTCCCTCAATAATTATGTATACTATTTTACTCTGCATCCCTGACGATTCCATTTCAGCCTAATTATAAATAATCTGCTGGAACATTTGATGAATGAAGAATATGTGCTACATTTCTCAAGTAAACTCTACAAATATTTTTTTAAAAGTTTGTGACTAAAGACCTTTGCATGACTTGCAAAAAACATTTAAAACTTGTTTTAAATATGCCACTTGTAAACCTAATAAAGTTGCTGTAAACATGTAATAACCAAGTAACCATTCAACTATGTTAGATATTTTCCACAGTTTGGCCTTGACTGTTTGTAACAGTCACATAAATCACAATGATAATGTTGAAAGCTTAGTGTAAGCATGCTACAGATGTTCACCATATCCATTTGTATGCTCCCATTTTTGTCATCAATTTACAAGAGAAAAGAATCTTCATAATATTGGAGACATGAAACGCCAAACTTTACAAAATCTTGTTTTTCAAATTGTCGTTGTTCGATAGACTTAAGTAAATAAGTCCTTAGGCACAGCTTATCTGCTCTGCTTAAGCAAATGCCCATTTGCTTGTGTGAAAAAGTGTGCATGCTCTTTTTGTGGGCACAGCACAAACACAGACTTGAAAAATTGACTTGTGCTATATAGGTAACATTTTAAAAAGTGGCCTTAGATTCCTCGATAACTGGGTGTCCAACTCGAGAGATGGGAGTCTGATTTTCAGAGGGTTGGAGCATTCAAACTTCTCATTAAAATCAGTGAGAGCCATGGTTGCTCAGCTACTTTGAAAATCAGGCCCTTTGTTGCATCAAGTTGAAAATCTAGAAACTAAGGCACCCAGAATCAGTGGCCACTTTGGAAAATTTGGCTGAAGATATGTGTGTTATTACAACATTCATTTAGCTCTCTAAAAAATGCTAGAATTCTATGTCAGAATTCTGTATTGGTCTCTAGAATGTATCTTTTTTTTTTCTTCCAGGTGTATTAAAGTGCAAGAAGGATAAAGCTTATGAAGAAGGTCAACTCTGCCCTAAGTGCACCAGCCCCAAACAACTGCAGAAACAAGATATTCAACACTTGAAAGATCTTTCCTGTAAGAAACCTATTATACAATCCCAATTGAAACAGAACAACAGCATTGATGAGGAGGAAGATAGGGACAGTTATGAACTTCCTATGGAGGCGTTTCAGCTATCTCCATGGAACATTACTCTTAATATGACTGATGAGCATGGGAACATAGTGAACTTAAACTGTGAAATCAAGAAACCAACAGACTCTGACAAAATTCAATGGAACCAAATCAATCCTCAGGAAATTGATATCAATGCTACAGTTTCACTCGATTTTGAATGCCCAATGAAACGAGAAAACTATGAAAAATTATGGAAACTTATAGCTTATTACAGCGAAGTGCCTGTTAAATTACAAAGAGAACTTATGCTCAGCAAAGAGTCTAAAATAAGTTATGAGTACCGGCAAGATTCAGATGATGATGCCCTTTATTACACGGGTGTCAAAGCTCAAATACTTGCAGAACCTGCCTGGGTTATGCAACCACTGATAAACATTCAATTAAATAGACACCAGAGTACAGGGAAAAAAGTGGTGCTGTCTTTTTTTACCCAGTTTTCTCAAACAATTCAGATGAAAGACATAAGGCAGCACAGACGAAGCTGGGTGATGATAGAGCAACCTCAGAACTCAAAGACAGCCCAGAGTGTTATTGAAGGCTCAGACTGTCAGCTGAGATGCAATGTGAGAGCATCAGAGAGTCCTCTCATCCAGTGGGTGTTGCCAGATGGGAGTAAGCTGATAGCTCCATTTAATCAGAAAGACAGTAGGTTTTCCATCCTCAGCAGCGGCCAGTTAATGATCAAAAAAGTGGGTTACACTGATTCTGGTTTGTACCACTGTGTTGCCCAGGTGAGAGATGATGCAGACAGAATGGCCTACAGAGTTTTAGTGCAGCCTCCAGTCATTCAGCCCACTGACTCTGATGTAATGAGGGTTGAAAAAAATGTAGGGGACCCAATAGTTTTGCCCTGCAGTGCAATTGCCATACCAGATGCACAGCTGAGCTGGATCCTTCCAAACAGCCATCTGCTTAATGATTTGTCAAACTCATCCAAAGGGTACGTGTCTCACAACGGCACGTTGTTAATTCCAAAGAGTCATGTCAGTGACAGCGGGTATTACAGGTGTGTGGCTGTCAATCAGCAGGGATCAGATCAGTTTGCTGTTAGGGTATCAGTAAATAAGATGGTATCTGACAGATCATCCAAAAGGATAAAAATGAGGAAGCGTCCAGGTTTGAAAACCTCCGGAAAAAGAAGAGGGGGGGTGATAGAAGATGAAGGGGGATCAGGAGTGGAAGTCCCAGCTGAGTCCCAGCACAAAAAGAACCATATGAAGGACCGTGAAGCATCCATTAAACAAAAGAATGACCTCATGCCTGAGGTTCAGGTTAAAAAAAACAAGAAAGGCAGGAGAAAAATGAAGTTATGGAAAGGTACAGATAGAACGCAGGACAGCAATGTTGCTGAAGGCCGTAGGGTATTTGAATCTCGAAGAAGAATAAATATGTCAAACAAAAAGATTAATCCACAACACTGGGCTGACATTTTGGCAAAGGTCCGTGGGAAAAATCTTCCTAAAACAACAGCAGCAGCAGGCCCTTCGTTAATGACTACATTGCCGTCACTCATGCAGAAAGCCACTACAGCTCCTTCTCCTATGGCCAGTCCCCCCCAGAAGCCTTCTCTAGAGAATGCAGCCAATGGGGAAGAGTCTTCTGCAGATGTATCACACTTGGGTGAGGACAAGATCTTCTCAGTCACTGTTTCCCCCACCGTTATAGCACAAGATTTTAGCCCAGATCAAACAACTTCTGCTCAACCCACATTAATGAGCACAGAAACTGAGCCCTCCATAGAACGCCAGTCTTTAGGAACACCTGGAAGTATATACACTGTAGAACCATCCTTTGTGTGGTCTATGTACCTTACTCCAGTCTCTCCAACTTTACACTCACATCACTCATATGATCAGCAGCATGCTGATGTAAAGACTGATTATTCACCAGTAGCAGAAGAAAGCATTAACACTGTCACTGAAGATCCACTAGATGAACAAACAAACACCTTGCCCAATATTCAAAGCAGTTTTCACACAGTGGAAAATGCAGCTACAACAACACTGTATAGCACAGAGGAATCTTCCGCTTCTGCTGAGCTACCAGGGCATGCTACTGTCCTTGCAGAACCTCAGACTGTTGTAAATCTCCCTACCACCTTGGAGACAGATGTACAGCACAATGAAGTAGATGCGGATTCCATAAATTCCTCACCTTCTCAGGGTGATAAGATCAGCTATATAGATTTAATAGCCACTACTACTATTTCTTCTTCTGCTTCTCCATTTAAGGATTTTGTTACTAGAGAGAGCAATGTCGTAAAGCATCAGCACAGGGAGGTACCTACAGATCAGACTAAAATTACAGACATTGATTTAAGCACAATGTTTCAAGTTTTCACATCAGTTAATGAGACCAACAAGGATATAGAGACTCAGATAAGAGTGTCTAGTAGCATCTATGGGAGCTCTGAAGGAGCTGCACATGAAGATATGCCTGTTCCAAAATCAGACTCCACATTCACTCTGGCAAGTACCATTGCTCCTCTTAAAAAAACAGAATCAATAACAACTGCTGTTTCATTTGGCAACCTGACCACTATGGCCGAGGTTACAACTCCCTCTAGAAAGACTACTACCTCTAACACACTGCTTACCCAGCATCCCAGAAGAAGACCTTATGGGAGAAGGAGATTAAGACCAAACAGATTTCGACAAAGACCAAAACCTATTCCTTCTCCTGCTTTTACCACAGAGGAGATGCTTGTTATTCAAAAAACACCTAAAATAGAAGGTGCTACTAGAAGTTCTCCTGGATCTGTTGTTGATGGTGATTGTAAAACTGATGCTAAAATACAAATTAAGAAATATAATCATTTAGAGATGATTTCTTCATTGGTTACAGAGGCAAATGTATTAGAGAGGTTGACCAAAGTCAGAGACACAGAGGCAGCTTTTTCACTTAGGCCTACTGCTTCTTTACGTGAAACAAAACATTCAACGCTTTCTAATGCTGGTGAAACCCAGGTACTTCCTGTGACTACAGTTATCACAACTGCATCATCATATGGTGGACTTAACACAGCCTCTGTTACAGAGTTACATTTGTCCCAAGAACCAGATCAGAGGACAACCGCAACGTACCATACACTAGTTAATGTGTCTGAAGAAAATGTCATTAAAACAAGTTATGAAGTTACAGATGGTAAGGCACAAAAAACAAGCAGTTCAGTCTCCACTGAGTACATTAATAGCCTGCTTAGCCCTGGTTATTCAGTGACTCCAGAATTTCGAGAAGATTCCATTCCAAAAGTTGGAGAGAATGGAATCAGCCCAAGAGTATCTCAGCCAATACCTTCCACTGTGCTGCACTCAAGTGCTCTTGTTGGCACAGTGGAAAGTTTTAAGGACCTGTCAATTTCAGATGAACTTCAGAAGCCTTCAAAATCTTTAAAAACAGCTACAGTAACCACACCACCTCAGCAAACAGAAATTGTGACTGTATCCTTTCCCTTCAGCACAACAAGATCTCAACCTTTCACACCTACAGAAACCAAGAAACCAATTATTGTTCCTGTACAAACTTGGACAAAAACAGTATCATCTTCCTGGGACAAGAAGGAAACCAACTCTCATGCATTTGATCATGATCAAATTGCTATATACACAACTGAAAAACCTGAATCTCCAGTTGCAACCATTGACTTTGTTCCATTTACAAAACCTGGTGCTCCTCCCCCATCAGTTTCAAGCACTTTACATTTGTCTATTCATTCTTCTACCAAGCAAAATACCACATTCAATCAAGTAAGATTTCCAGAGTCCAAAGGAGATGAAATTGATGGTACAACAATCACACACAGCACAAGACAAAACGTATTTTCCACATCTTATTCAAACCAAAACAGGATTAAAGCACAACACAAACAAGAGCAATTTAAAGAGACATTTGGTCTTATTAGGTCTAACAATAGTTTATTGTTAAATCCAAACTTTTCCCATCAGTCAGCTGGAATGGTACCGATCTTTAACCAGCAACCGGCTGTAGCACCTCCAAAGTATATTCCAGTGAGGGGGACAAAGAGGCCACCATATCTCATAATACAAGGATCGTTTCATCATTTTATAACTCACCAGCCCCTCCACTATACCAACAAACCAGAGATAACAGCATATGCTGCACACACAACACAGGACAGAAAAACCTATGCTCCTCAAACAGAGCCAACCACCACAACGACAGCCACTCCATTATACAGACCTATCCCACTTGCTCCAGGTAGATTTGGCAATCAGGGACAAAACAGATACAATGTTCACTCCAGAGTTTTTGGCAATAACTATATTCCCGATAACAGAGGCACAGCTGGGAGACTATCGAGTCAAGGAATCCCATATTACCCTAACCCTGGAATCTCCTTTGTCTTTAATAGAACCAGAACATTTTCACACTTAGGAGTGAATCCTAAACCAATGATGCCTAGTCCACTTCCTCCAGTAAATACAAATGAGAAGAAAGCCATCCAAGTCTCATCTGCTGGGATTACAATGCAAGGCACTGTTCTAAAGGCCACAGTTGTTCCAGTAGCTCCATTGTTCCACAACTCAAGTACCACACCACCAGCCACAACTACTTTGAAGAGCACTCTTCCATCATTCATCTCTCAAAGCATCAGACCTCAAATATCCTCTAACACTCAGTCCTTCAGAAGTGTACTTTATAATAATCAAAAAGTCCCATCTGTGCCTAAACTGGGAGGAATTATGCCAAATAATTCTGGTGTAATTCAACCTTCAACTAACTTCAGGGCACATGGTGAAAGACCTAAAATTACCACGAAAGGTCCTCAGAGCTTATCCATCCTTGCTGAAACAGATGCTGTTATCCCATGTGATGTAGTAGGAGAACCCAAGCCCTTTGTAACTTGGACAAAAGTCTCCACAGGTAAGTTAGTTAAACATTTGATCTGCCATATAGCTGTAAAAGGGGACACATACAGTAACTTCCATATTAAAACAAATATAGTAGTATTGTACAGTAATGATCCAAAACACTATATAACACTTTTATCCATGTTAATAGTTTGGACCACTAGGATATTTTAGTCTTTTTTAAGGCTACCCATTTCTGCACATGGATATGAGAAAAACCTCCACTTTCTGCTACTCTGAAATAAAAATGACTTTTAGGTCCTTTGCTAAAAGGTACTCTAAGGGCCTGATCCAAAATCAATGCTTCATTGCCCTTTGGATCAGTCTGTGAATGCACTATAATTTTTAACATTAAAAGTTACCCCCACTAAAAAATGTAAAACGCAGGAGGAGGAGGGAAATGTATCAAAAGAAAACACTTTGTCTTTAAGAGATCCAGGCATCCAAGTGTGCATGTTCTCCTAGACTGGAATTTATGCTAGAGGAGCCTAGGGGAACTGATTAGTTAGGAGAGTGCTTCAGAGTTCTTTATGTTATATGTCTAGGTATATCAGTAAAATGTTCCTGGAAATCATGTAAGAGGTTAATTGACCCCCCCAAAGCATTAAGAGTATATTGTACTCTGAGAAACTTTTCCCACTGTTTTTAAGTCTTGGACTTTTTGGATGATTAGTTTGGACAACAAAAACTCCAGGGCCAAATTCTTAAACTAAAGCCACAGGAGTATATCAGAAGGCATATATCAGATTTTGCCCATATAGATCATTCTTAACTGGGGAGTCTGTTCTCCCCATTCATCTTCACTCCTAGATTCTACTTCATTATTGTTAATATGCAGTAAATAGAGACGTTTCTATAAATGTCTTTCAGTGCAATGTTGTCTGTCTTAAGAACAAACTCTCCAATTTTCTTTCTTTCGTCCTATCCTCCCAGGAGCTCTGATGACAGCAAACACAAGGATACAACGGTTTGAAGTCTTGAAAAATGGCACATTCATTATCCGAAATGTTCAACTCCAGGACCGTGGGCAGTACTTGTGCACTGCTCAGAACCTGCATGGTGTCGATAAAATGATTGTCCTGTTGACAGTGACAGCCCAGCAGCCCAAAATGCTAGTTTCCCGCTACAGAGATGCCACTATTTATTTTGGAGACACGGTAGCAATGGAGTGCCAGGCCAATGGGATCCCAAGCCCACATATTTCATGGATTTTACCTGACAGGAAGATATTGCAGACAGTAACCACCACTGAGAGCAGGATAATGCTCCATGAAAATAGAACTTTGTCTATCAAGGAGGTGACGTTTTCAGACCGAGGAGTGTACAAGTGCATAGCTAGCAACACTGCAGGAGCGGACAGCATAGCCGTGAGGCTTCACATTGCGGCGTTACCCCCAATGATCCATCAGGAAAAACAGGAGAATATTTCCTTGCCCTTTGGTCACAACATTCACATTCACTGTACTGCCAAAGCAGCACCCCTCCCTAGCATCCGCTGGGTGCTCTTTGATGGCACCCAGATCCGACCCTCCCAATTTGTCAATGGGAATTTATTTGTCTTCCCCAATGGAACCCTTTACATACGGAACGTCTCCCCCAAGGACAGTGGGAGCTATGAGTGCATCGCGGCTAACATGGTGGGGGCAGCCAGGAGAACAGTTCTGCTCTATGTGACGAAGCAGTCGTCAAATGCCAAGATCACTTGGAGCTCTCCGCAGAGAACAGATGTAACCTACGGCAGCACCCTGCATCTGGACTGCAGTGCTTCTGGGGATCCCTGGCCCCGGATATTATGGAGGCTGCCTTCAAAAAGGATGATTGATTCTCTGCACAGGTAGATTGCTATTCACTGTGGCCTGCTTAAATTATTCTTCCAATGAGGCTGATACAAAGCCCATTGAAATAAAGAGGAGTATTGTTATTGACTTGATTTGATAGGAGAAGAGTCCAAAGCAAAAGCTATTTTAAAATAATGACACTAATAAAATCTGGAAAAAAATCCAATTTAAATCTATTATGGTCACACTGCCAGGGTAGTAAAGAATCAGGCAGTAAAAGATTTATGATTAGGGCCCTATCAAATTCATGGCCATGCAAAACACATCATGGACCGTGAAATCTGGTCTCCCCCCATGAAATTTGGTCTTTTGTTTGCTTTTACCTTTTACCAGGGATTGGCAATCTTTGGCATGTGGCCCCCCAGGGAAATCTGCTGGCGGGCCGGGACGGTTTGTTTATCTGCAGCGTCCGCAGGTTTGGCTGATCGCAGCTCCCACTGACCACGTTTCACCGTTCCAGGCCAATGGGGGCTTTGGGAAGCAACAGCCAGCACATCCCTCGGCCCACGCTGCTTCCCCACAGCCTCCATTGGCCTATTACAGGTTCAGGAAAAAATAAGTAGGACATTAAATCTAGGTACATCTTTACAAAACTGGTAATTTTTCCTGGTATTGAAAATACTATATATGGTGCAATGATAGGGTTAAAAATCACTGAAAATGTCTAGTTTGGTACACATGAAGATGTATAGGCCTAGCTGAGCACCCATAACTTCGGTCAAGCTCAAAAGGAGCCGTGGATGCTCAGAACTTCTGTAAATCAGTTCATTTATATCATTACACTAATTCTTATGCTTGCACCAATACCTAGGTCTAGCTGGAAAAGAAGTATGTCATTTAAAATTTGGGGGGGTTGGAAGTTATTTTCATTTTGCTATGGAACAAAAATGAGACCTTTTTGATTTTTTTTTTGCAAAAAAAAATAGAAGAGAAATCCACCCCAGAATAGCCAGTACCCAGTGTTTGGAGCACTAAGTTGGGAAGGGGGAGATTCCGGTTTGAGTCCCTGCTCCAAATCAGGTAGTATAGGAACATCCCAGGCAAGTGTCCTAACCACCAGCCTATAGAGTCTGTCTCTCTTACTCTCCTTTCCCCCTGTTGGAGCCTTTCCACTTTGTATGAATAAATAACTATTCATTGAACCAGAGAGAGAGAATGACTCTATGCAGGACACTCACATGGCAGACCCATTTCAAGCCCTGGGTGTGAATCAGGGAGAAGAGATTACATGGAGTTAGGTGTATACACTTACTTCATTTACTTCATTTTCCTGTTATGCTCTGTCTCCCCTTCCCCCCCCCCCCCCGCAGCCCCAATCAGATGAGACCCATTTTACTGTGAGCCATTATATTTTGTTTATTTGACCCATTAGACAGAAATGACCTTAGCACAATTTCAGTGCTGAAGAAATAATACTTCCTACAATTATTTATTTAAATAAGTACAGTCATTCTAGCATTAATAATGGCTTGTAACTAGACCTGTGCAAATTCAACTCTACTTAGGTTCTTATAAGAGAAATCTCTCTCTAATGCTCATGAAATCAAATCACACTACCACTATAATAATCAGTCTCACAATTTGCAATACCACTGATATGTTTTCCCCAAAACATAAATTTCCCACACAGATATGTAAAATGCCACTCAATCATTCATTGAGGTCCACAGACAGAGTGATAAGAGATATTTTGCTATTAACATGCTTTCTGCCTGACAATGCCAGATTATTTGCCAACAGCATTCCTGATTAATGAACAAGTTCATCATGGTTTATTTCATGATGACATATTTAATATTTGGGCAGGCTGTGAGTATTATCCACAATACATTTTTATACCTTTTAGCTATAGCAACAAAATGGCATTTTGTATAGTTTGTGTAACAATAATTCTCTCCTTACCTTAGCCATCATGAGATCCATTATAAGGTGATTAATTTTGTGTACAAATATATAACTGATAAAAATTTACTCCTTGAAATTGTTCTGAAAGTTTAAAAAGGTTGTATGGGAATCCGGAGGAAGTAACACATTTTGGTTCATAATTGACTTGAGTATAGCGTTCCATTCTCCCCATAGTTAGGGTATGTAGATGCATGTATATATAAATTAATGCTCAGTTTTACCATGTCTGAATATTACAGAGTATGGTAGATGCACTCTACATTAAAAGAGTAATAGAATAAATCAAAAATCCTTAACTCAGTAGATGGGTAAATTTAAGTTCAGAGAAGAATTGTTTAGTTGCAACTGAACAGAATGATTTTTGTATTTTCTTTCTGGTGAAAAAATGGTTAAAATTTCTAGTACATTCTAATTACCTAGCTGTAGCAACACTGCAATTTTTAATGGGGTTTTCTGTGAGTTACAGTAAATAATAAAATAATGAAAACTGATTTTGAAGCTCATATTGCATTCTTTTTTCTTTCCCCAAATTAGCTTGGAGACCAGAATCAAGGTGTTTGGCAACGGGACTTTGGTTGTCCATGCAGTCACGGATAAGGATGCAGGAGACTATCTGTGTATGGCCCGCAATAAGATCGGAGATGACTATGTAGTTCTCAAAGTGAACGTGATGATGAGACCTGCCAAAATAGAACACAAGAATGAGAATAACCACAAGGTTATGTATGGTGGGGACTTGAAAGTCGACTGTGTAGCCACTGGTCTGCCAAACCCCGAGATCTCCTGGGGCCTCCCTGATGGCAGCATGATAAACACCTTCATGCAGTCAGACGACAGTGGAAACCGAGCAAAGAGATACGTGGTCTTTAACAATGGGACACTGTATTTCAATGATGTGGGGCTGAGAGAGGAAGGGGACTACACCTGTTATGCTGAGAACCAAATTGGGAAGGATGAGATGAGAATACGGGTCAAAGTGGTGGCTGAGCCTGCAACTATCAGAAACAAAACCTACTCTGTTATTAATGTACCCTATGGAGACGTGGTCACTGTGGCTTGTGAAGCCAAAGGCGAGCCCACCCCCAGAGTGATATGGCTCTCTCCAACCAACAGGCCCATTCCTCTCCTGTCTGACAAATATCAAGTGTATGGGGATGGCACCCTCCTCATCCAAAAGGCCCAAAGATCTGACAGCGGCAATTATACTTGTGTGGTGCGGAACAGTGCTGGGGAAGACAGGAAAATAGTCTGGATCCAAGTCAATGTTCAGCCTCCCAGAATCAATGGGCATCCCAACCCAATCACATCTGTGAGAGAGACAGCCATGAGGGAGAGCCGGAAACTTATTGACTGTAAAGCTGAAGGCATCCCAGCTCCACGGATCTTATGGGCTTTCCCAGAAGGAGTGATCCTGCCTTCTCCCTACTATGGGAACAGAATTACTGTGCACCGCAATGGCACCCTGGACATCAGGGGGGTGAGGCAGACAGACTCAGTGCAGCTAGTGTGCATCGGGCGGAACGAAGGGGGAGAGGCTAGGCTGATTGTGCAGCTCCTGGTCACAGATCATTTGGAGAAACCCACCTTCCGGGACCCGGTCAATGAAAGGATCACTGCCACGGCTGGGCACAGTATCAATCTGAACTGCTCAGTGCACGGGAACCCTGAGCCCAGCACATCTTGGATCCTTCCCAATGGCACTGAGCTGCAGAGCGGCAGCCACTTGCAGAGATTCTACCACAAGAGGGATGGGAAATTGCACATCAGTGGCCTCTCTGCAGTGGATGCTGGGACTTATCGCTGCACGGCCAGGAACCCAGGTGGCTATGCGGAGAGGGTGGTCTTCCTGAAGGTGGGTCTCAAGCCAGAAATCAGCAACCAGTATAACAACCTGGTGAGCATCATCAATGGAGAGACTTTGCAGCTCCACTGCGTCACCCAGCCAAACCCTCGGGCACACATTTCCTGGACACTGCCCAATGGGATGGTACTAGATGGCCCTCAAGCCATAGGTCGCTTCTCTCTCCTAGAGAATGGCTCGCTCACTGTGCGCAATGCTTCTGTATTTGACAGGGGCACCTACCTGTGCAAGGCAGTGACAGAGTATGGCACCTCTCTTATGAATGTCCCAGTCATAGTGATAGCCTATCCACCCCGGATCACCAGTGAGCCAGCACCAGTCATCTACGCCAGGCCTGGCAATGCAGTTAAGCTGAACTGCATGGCCATTGGGATTCCAAAAGCAGAAATAACATGGGAGCTCCCAGACAAATCACATCTGACAACAGGAGCTCAGTCCCGTCTGTATGGAAACAAATTCCTTCACCCTCAGGGGTCGTTAATCATCCAGCAATCTACACAAAGGGATGCAGGCTTCTACAAATGCACTGCTAAAAATATACTGGGCAGCGATTCAAAAACAACTTATATTCACATATTCTAAAGTTCAAACAAACTCCTTTGACTAGACACAAATGCCCAGTCACTGCCAAGCAAGTGCAGCAGGAAAGTATTGTTTGTAAGCAAAGCCAGAGGGCACAAAAGTGGGATTTTAATTCTCATTTTCATGAGCAGTACATCACTGCTTTCATAATGACCATGATCCTGCAGCAGAAAGAGGCAACAAAAATACTTAAATGAGGGGGCTAACACAATTGTTTACATGATGTAATGTAATTTCTCATGGCATTCCATAGCACCTGAGACCTAATGTACTGTACACATACCTGTTGATATTCCAAAGCTATGCCTTGGCTTAACAAGCACTTTAAAAATACCAAAGAAGTATTAACTGTAATAAGTTAATTAATAATGAGCTACAGTGATAAAAGTGCTTTATTATTTTGTAGGAAAGACATCCGTTTTTTTATCCCCTGCAGTGCATTTCATAACCTAGCCTTATAGAATATGATTACTAACCTTTCTATTAATTCTTCTATCTGCTCTTCCAGATCAAAGATTAATTTAGCAAATAAGAGTGATCTATTTCTAATCAAGGACATTCAGACATTAGTTACTGTAATGAATGAACCTTTTCCAGCCATTAAGGATGCTCCAGTTGAATTCAATTATTATATATTTTATGTATATTTTTAAACCAGACTATGAGACTAGAAAGAACAACAATGATTTGTCTCATTTTATAAATTATTGGTCTTTACAAGACTCTGATATGTTACTGTATTTTATAATGGTAAGGTCAGTATACTGTACATTTTATAATAAAAAGTATTTTCCAACCAACTTTTTTTCATGTTTTCATGGTAATTCAGACAAATGCTAGCTGAAGACAACATAATTAATGAAGTAAAATGAGTAAATATAACAGATTGTTAGACATAATCTTCATCCTACCTAATATCATTTCTGAAACCTGGCCAGCAACCTCCCATGCGCCCCATCATGGCCGAGGGTCAAGCTATAGGCAGCCTGCCTCACTTTCCCCTCCTGGACTGTTCAAATAAAACTTCCCTTTAAGCTTTTTCTTGGTCAAAACTACCCCTCCTTGGGGACTAGGTTTATTAATGTAAAATAAAACTGCAGATAAAACTCAATCTCTAAAGTCCATTTCTAAAACCACGCAGCACAAGGTTTCTCTTCCTCCGCCCAGGCCTTCCTGCCTGAGGCCTTTGCATTCTCTCCTCTGCTTGGACAGGATCTCTTTCAGGCCCCCCTGCCTGAGGCAACTCCCCTGGTCTTAGGGTCTTCCCTGCAGGAGCCTTTCATCGCTCTCTGCAGGCTCTGCCACAGCTTCCTGAGCCAACCCCTTCACTGCAGCCACCTGCTGCCCTTTATAGGGAATTACCTGATTTAACCCCGGTGTCCTTCATTCTGTAATCAGGATTGGCTAGCATCAGACCTACACCCATTAAAGGGTGAGCCGTCCTGCTACAGTTTTCTAACAGATAACATGGAATTCCTGCTCCATATCTTTTAGATATGTTTTCATGTTCAAAGTCTTTTGCTCAGAATCAAATATGGGATTATTTAATAGTGTGATGTCCCCATTTGATTTGCCCAGATTTTGAATACCACAACCACGATTAGACTAGCAAGTAAAACGTTGACTCTGAGTTAGGAATGGAAGGATAATCCATACCGGGTCATCAGCTATGATTTTTGATTTCCTAAGGGCAGATTTGGGGAAATTCAGTGAATTTAGTTACAGAAATCAACTGAATTGAAGAGCTCAAGAGTTTAAATATGGAGGAGGCTTGGAATTTCTTCAAATCAATTATACAAAAACAATCTGAAATTTGCATCCCAAACAAGGGAATAAAATTGTAAGGAAAGGTCCCAGACCCAACTGGATGAATAATTACCTCCAAAAGATTATTAGGAGTTAACAGAGACCCTATAGGGAATGGAAAAAGGGGTTGATTAACAAAGAAAGTAACATCGTGGAGGTTAGACAATGTAGGAATAAAGTGAGAATTGCTAAAAGTCAAGATGAATTAGCTCTTGCCAAGCAATTTAAATAAATAATGAGGATTTTTAGTTATATAAATAAAAAAAGAATGAGGAAGGATGAAGTTGGGTCGCCATGCAGTGTGGATTGGAAGGACATTAAAGGTAAGCTAGGTATGGCCCAGAAATGGAATGAATCCTTTTCACTGGTTTTCAGTAAGGATGATAATATGAAACATGGGCATGAAGGCAGTACGGTTGTTAGAAATGAGTGACGGATATGGACATTGCCACATTTGAGGTGGAAGACAAATGTAAAGAGCTAAATGTACTCAAATTGGGGGAGTGGAAGGAGATTTCCATCCCAGATTACTGAAAGAACTGGGAAATGAGATTGCTAGTCCTTTAGCAAGGAATTTTAATAACTCTGTCTATTCAGGAGTAATAACATATGACTGGAGAATAGATAACCTTGTACCTATCTTTAAGAAAGCGCAGGGGGAGGGGAGTGATCGGAGTAATTATAGACCTGATAGTCTCACTTCAGTGGTATTAGAACAAATTGTGAAAGAAAGAATAATTAACTTCATGAGGTAAATGGTAAAGGGAGTGTAATGCAATAGGGTTTACCAAAGGTTAGACTGTGCAAGAGTAACCTGATTTTTTTCTTTGAGAAAATAACTGATATTTTTAGATAAGGGAAGTGCAGTTATTTAATCTACTTGGACTTCAGCAAAGCATTTGACACAGTACCGCATGGAAAATTATTAGTTAAATTAGGGAAGACGGGGATCAGTACAAGAAATGTAAGGCAGATAAGGAACTGACTAAAAGGGAGAAGGCAACAGGTTCTGCTAAAAGATGAATTATTGGACTGGAGGAAAGTTAATAGTGGATCAGTCTTGGGACTAGCCTTAGTCAATATTTTTATTAATGACCTTGGCACAAAAAGTAGGAGTGTGCCAATGACATTTGCTGATGATACAAAGTTGAAATGCATCATCAACATAGAGGGGGATTGGAATATTATGCAAGAAGATATGGATAAACTTGAAGTCTGGAGTAATAGAAATGGGATGAAATTGAATAGTACAAAGTGCAAGGTCATGTATTTAGAGTCTAATAATAAGAATTTATGCTACAAGCTGGGAACTTATCAGTTGGAAGCAACAGAAGAGGGGAGAGACCTGGGTGTGTGGACTATTCACACAATGACTAGGAGCCACCAATATTACGCAGTTGTGAAAAAGGCAAATATGATCCTAGAATGTATCAGGTAAGGCATTTCCAGTAGAGGTAGTGAAGTATGAATGCCATTGTACTAGGTATTGGTAAGATCTCATTTGGAATATTGTGTACAATTCTGGTCACCTATGTTGAAGAAAGATGAATTAAAACTGGAAAAGATGCAGAGAAGCACTATTATGATGATCAGGGGAATGGAGGGCCTATTTTATGAAAGGAGATTGGAAGAGATTGGCTTGTTTAATCTAGCAAAAAGATGGCTGAGAGGGGATATACATAAATACTTTAGGGGGTAAATACCAGGGATGGTGAAGAGCTATTTAAGCTAAAGGACAAAGTTTGCACAAGAACAAATGGATTAAAAACTGTCTATGAACAAATTCAGTCTGGAAATTAGAAGGTTTCAAGCCATCAGAGGGGCGAGGTTCTGGCACAGCCTCCAAATAGGTGGTGTGGGAGAAAATAAATTAATTTTGAGAGAGATGGACATTTTTATGATTGTGAATGCATGATGGGGTTGTTTGTGATGGTGGGGGGCAAGGGTCAACAACCCTGGCACTCACTTCCAATTTATGTCTTATGTTCCTAAAAATTCACGGTTTCAGCTGGCCATCAGGGATTTCCTTCCTCGCACCCTAAATGTACTCTGGGTTTGGTTTGGTCTGTGTTATCTCCTTACACTGAATTATCAGGAATGGCCACAGCTGGAGATAGGACATTGGGTGGGATGGGCCAGAGCTCTGAGGTAGCACCAAGCATTCTCTCTCTCTTAGGTGCTTGGCTGGCTGGTTCTTGCTCACATGCTCAGGGTCTAACTGATTGCACATATGGGGTTGGGAAGGAATTTTTCCCCATGTCCAATTGGCAGTGACCTTGGGGATTGGGGTTGCCTTCCTGTGCAGCATGTGGGGGTAGGTCACTGGCCAGAATTAGCTGGGTTTATCTCACTTAATCATTTCCCTCCCATTGTGAGGGCCTCAGGGATTGCTGCACCTCAGTCCCTCCTATTCTCTGCCTGCGGCACATAATATTCTAGTCTCTTGTGGGCTGTAATGCTTCTGTGTAATTTTGATTGTTGGGTGTACTGTGTGGGTGCCGGATGGAGTTGGTGGCCAGTGATATATAGAATTTTAGATTAGATGATCTGATGGTCCCTTCTGGCCTTAAACTTTCTGATTCTAATATATGTGATTATATTTCTAAATCAGTACCATTTCATGAGTTGGTGAATGCTTCCAAATTTCACACACAGAACCTGTGGCTCATGATTTAAATGTTTAGGAGAATTTTATAGTTTTGATCTTTTATAGTTAATGGTCAAAACTTTGGGAGGGAGGGAATAATGCAGATATTTAAACATTCCTTTTTTGTCAAAATTTTAAATGTAGATTAAAAAAAGGGACAAAATCAAAATTTGGAAAATTTTGACCAGCTCCAATATATGCATGTGTCTTGGTAGTTTGAGCTGGTCTTATGTTATTTTGTGAATGAGATTTAAGGTTCAGAAACTGGCTTGTAAAAGTCTGGATCCTTATCTCGAATTAGTCATACCTCTTGAGTTTTCCAAAGGAAATCCTTTGGGAAGGAGCTTTCTGCTGAAATTGTTGGTATGGCCTGCTGCTATTTGATCCTGCATGACTGTAACAATAGAATCATAGACTCGTAGGCCTGGAAGGGATCTTGAGAAGTTATCTAATCCAGTCCCCTGCACTCATGGCAGGACTAAATATTATCTAGACCAGAGGTCGGCAACCTTCGGCACGTGGCCCATCAGGGTAATCCGCTGACGGGCTGCGAGACTTTTTATTTACATTGACCGTCTGCAGGCATGGCCCCGCTGCAGCTCACAGTGGCCGCAGTTCGCCGTTCCCGGCCAATGGGAGCTGCAGGAAGCAGGAACGTGCTGGCCGCCACTTCCTGCAGCTCCCATTGGCCGGGAACGGCGAACCATGGCCACTGAAAGCTGCGGGGGGGTCGTGCCTGCAGACGGTCAATGTAAACAAAACGTCTTGCAGATTACCCTGATGGTCCACATGCCGAAGGTTGCTGACCCCTGATCTAGAGCATCCCTGATTTGTATTTGTCTAACCTGCTCTTTTAAAAACTCCAATAATGGAGATTCCACAATAAATTTAGGCAATTTATTCCAGTGTTTAACCACCATGACAGGAAGTTTTTCCCAATGTCCAACCTAAACCGCCCTTTCTGTAATTTAAGCCCCTTGCTGCTTGTCCTATCCTCAGAGGTTAAGGAGAACAATTTTTTCTCCCTCCTCTTTGTAACAACCTTTTATGTACTTGAAAATTGTTACCATGTCCTCTCTCAGTCTTCTCTTCTCCAGACTAAACAAACCTAATGTTTTCAGTCTTCCCTCATAAATCATGTTTTCTAGACCTTTAATCATTTTTGTTACTCTTCTCTGGACTTTTTCCAATTTGTCCACATCTGACATGTGGCTCCCAGAACTGGACACAATACTCTAGCTGAGGCCTAATCAGCACAGAGTAGAGCTGAAGAATTACTTCTCATGTCTTGCTTATAACACTCCTGCTAATACATCCCAGAATGATGTTTGCTTTTTTTTTGCAACAGTGTTACACTGTTGACTCATATTAGCTGTGATCCACCTATATGAAAAAAGGCAGCCACTTCAGTGGTCAAACTGAATAATGCACAATTGGATCTAACTTAGTCCCTTGTCTAAGGTTCAAAAGCTCAGGCTCTGAATCAGCATGCCAATGGAATTTCTCACATGTTTAAAGCAGGGTATGAGCTTTTGTGTCCTGCAGAATTGGGGCCTCCCACATCAGAGCTCCGAATTAAAGAGAGGGGACTGAATTAGTGGCAAAAGTGTTTACCTTGATCACGTCAATAGTTAACACTTTTGCAATTCGACTTCCTTTGTAGATTTTACATCATGGCTGAACAGTTATTTTTCTAAGCTGACTGTTTTCCATTAAAATATTATAGATCAGATATGTCTTTCCTTTTATTCCTTTGATTAATTTTACCAGTTTGATGCTGGGGAAATGGCCATATAAATTTTAATAAAAATACAACTTTAAAAAGAATTTTAAGTCAATATTCCAGCTTTGAAAAACGAATTTGGCACTTTTATCCAATTGTCTGTCCAGTCTTTGGTTACCATTTATAGAAATTTACAGATATTATTTTTAGACACTAAATAATTGCTGTATTTTTTCCATTAGGCAGTAAAAATATATGTAGAATAAATAAAAAATACACAATCAAATATGTAAGGTGTAATGATCAAACAACTCGTCTGATTATATATTACTTGCCCACCCAAAATTTCCAGTGACACCAGTGGAAGTTTTGGTTGGATGAGGAATGGAAGATTGCACTCCAAATATTTTCCTAGTTGATAGCAAGATGTGCATGCTTGCAGAATTCCCTGAAAAGCAAACTTCAATGAATTTCTACTATGATTCCCCAGTCCTCCTCCTTTACCCTGAAAGGCATAGAAAATCTAGTTTTCTTCTGAAAGAAATGTAAACAAGAAAAAATATAGGTGAAAATAAACTGGATAAAATCATGTAATTAATAAGATGCGTCCTAATTTCTCTGTTCAAACACTACTTGCTGTTGCATCTTATCTTTCCCTACCTTCATCTGTTTTCTGCTGAGGCCCCATATTGTCAGTGGTATTTACTGCATGGCCCTTTTGTCCCTCTTGGAGTCCTACTAAGTTCAGTCGAACCTTTTGCAAGTACCAGGAACCCTGGGGGACATATGAACTGCCTGTGATATCTGCCACTCATGCCAGGGACCTCTTTCTTTAAGGTCTTAGGCCCTAGTCCTACACGTGCTGAACCCCTCCACACCACCTACATGGAGGCAGTTACAGGACTGGGGCCTTAGACCTCTATTTATTTTCATAATTTTCTGCAGGTTGTCCAGTGAATTTTGGATACAAGATACACAATACGTAATAATAATGCGTCTTCAAGAAAAATGTGTGATGAAAACAATGAAAAAGAACTCAATGACCCCTACTTTTTGGCTATTAACTTCTCCATCAATAAAACACCTACTGAAAGCCCATACCTGCAGTCCTTGTTCAGTGCCAAATAGCGACTGGCCCTTATGCAGATATGTAGAGGGGTGGAACAAAGACCCTACCCTCTGCAGGCTTGTCTCTAGGGCCTATTGGAATGGCAGTCCCTGAGGGCATGACCTTACCCTGTCCACACTGGCCTAAAGCGCAGTCTGAGCAAAGTATATTGCATCATCCTGTGCAGTCTCCCTTTCCATTGCAGTGCTCATGGAGGGATTGTGCATCCCCGAGGCAAAATTTATCCCCAAGTTCCCCATGTGATGGTGTAGCTCTGCAGTACCCCCTACTTGGAGCAGTGCTGTAGGTTGTTTCTCACAGGCATTTTGCCTAAGTACTGTAGAGTTGTGTGTGTGTGTGTAGTATTATCGTTAAACTGATTAGGTCTATGCAAAATTGTAACAGAAGAGAAGTATGACCTCTGAAACAGTGTGACAGATTCAGTGGTGACACCTACTATAGAAATCCATATGTAATTTACATAATTTAAATACTCCTTAACTTCATCTGTTCATTTAAAGAAAATGGAGCAGTTTTTTATTGTTCTTAATTTGGGATGTTTTTAAGATTTAAAATTAAAGAATAAAACCAGGCCCTGAATTATTTCCGAGGAAAAGATAACTTGTCATTACTATCTGACCTGAAAACACAAAAACAGAGTTGTCTGACATAGTTCATATAAAAAGAAAATCCCTCTCAGCTCAGCTGCACAGATCACAAGGTGCCAGGGTTTTACATTTTAGTGTAAAATGCTACCTTGTCGAAAATGAGCACCTATGTTTTCAGTAGATACTATTTCCATACACTGGTAGAAGAAACACTAGCTTGCAAATTTTTAACGTACGCTATATTTTGTGTCAGTTATAGCAACGAAGGCTTTATGATGATCTATGAGAAAGATTCCTAGACATTTATTGCATCATGGATATGCGTGCACAAAAATCACAACTTTACAGAAGAAATATGATTTAAAAAAAAGTAAATGCAAACAGAGTGGGATTTTCAAAAGCACCTAAGTGGCTTTGAGGCAGAAGAGCAATTGATTTTCAAGTGTCCATGCTTGCCTGAGTGTCCTCACAATTTATCAGGATTGTACAGAATGGAAATAAGGGTTCTGGAGTATATTTTACCTGCCTTTGTCTCTATCTCTGTACATGAATCACATTTTCAAATGGGCTTGCACAAAAGTGTGATTCACATTTGGGTGTAGTGAGCTTATGTGTAGAAATCCCCTAATGCCCAGAGTTGTATGTGTGTATATGAGCTGTGTGATCATGACCCCAATGTATTTGCAAACATGCACTAATGTGAAAGAGTGTTGAATGACCAAACTTGGTGTTAGTCTTCAGAGAATAATACAGACCCTTACAAAAAAAAAGTCTAAACTCCCCAAACAGGATACACAATCAGCAACAAGGAAATCATCATACTGAAAGACAAATCACATAAAAATAGGCAGTATAAGATTTAAAAGAAAGTACTAAATAGATACTGTCATACTATCAAGCTCAAAGGAATTGGTGAGCAAACACAACATGAGGACATTATACTGTCCATTGGATATGGCTCAAAAATCATATAAACTCTCTGGATGGTACAGGTAGTCATAGGTTAGGATATTGATCATTTCTTAATCTTTTAACCATTAGTCAGTGTACATACACCTCTACCTCGATATAAGGCGACCCGATATAACACAAATTCTGATATAACGCGGTAAAGCAGTGCTCCAGGGGGGCGGGGCTGCACACTCCGGCGGATCAAAGCAAGTTCGATATAACGCGGTTTCACCTATAACGCGGTAAGATTTTTTGGCTCCCAAGGACAGCGTTCTATAGAGGTAGAGGTGTATTAGCAAAGGCTTCCAAATCAATTTCTGTATACATTTGAGCCAGAACCTCAGCTGGTGTAAATGGATATAATCAATATACCTATGCCAACCTACATTCGCTGAGGAGCTGGCCCAAGTGTTTAGTTATTGTGTGGTCATCACTATTTATTTCTTTGCATTTGTGAGTTTGAGTTTTGTAAATGATGTGATAGGTAAATACATTGTTGCCACTTACCAATATTAGCTTTTTTTTTAACAGAGTGTTTTGGTTTGGAAATTTCCTCATATATACATTTTTCACTTTCTTTTTTGTGTAGGCAAATTTTAAATGGATGAGATGCTCTGGATAATCAGATTGATTAAGTGCAAGTGGTGCTAGCAAAACTAATAAGCTCCTGTGGAGTTCTGCATCATTCAGTGCACACTGGACATCATATGCACATTCCATAGACAGTTAAATTTAGCCATGCATGCATGGGCCTTACAGCCTGCTCTCACTCCAAAGGTTGGTCAAAGTGCACAAAAGTAGCAAACCTAAGGCTAGAATACATATTTTTGTTCTACAGTGCAAATAAGTATCAGACCCTAGACTCAAATGCATCTTCCTGGTTCTGCAGTCCCTTCCTAATGCACTAGGGCATTATTCTTTCCTGCCAAGTCATAGCACTTTTCTGTGCTTTAATTATGCTATCTGAAAAATAAAGCTAATAACAATGATCAAAAAATTCAAGTATGGATGCCTAAAGTTAGACTCATAAATCCTTATTTATCACCTAAATAACAGGGCCCTGATTTTTCAGCCATCATGAGCACACACAACACCTACTGAAGTCAATGGCTAAAAAACTCCCATTGAAATCAATGGGAGACAGGTTGGACCCAAAACTATCTACAACAAAAACTTTTAATAACTGCTTCATTGCAACATAATTTCTTCAAATATAGTTGACCTCCAAATTTTCAAGAAAATTTGACCCTATGAACATTTTGAATGCCTGGTAACAAGCTATTTGTTACAAGTGGAACACAAAGCAATACATTTTAGGGTGTGTTTATTTTTTTCAGATGGTGTAATTTTAAAATTTGTATAATTCAAAAACATTTTGAATTTTCTTCACACTTTTCTTTAGACTGTGGTAGTTATGTACTAAGAGCCAGATCCTCAAAAGTAATGGGAGTTAGGTGCCTAAATACTTTTGAAGATCTGGGTCTAATCTGTTTAGGTGTTTTTTTTTTAAATTAAGCACCTATTTGCATCTTTAGGCACTTAAATACCTTTGAAAATTTGGTCCTGAGTGACTTGCCCCAGGTCACACAGGAAGTTTGTAGTAATGCCAGGAACTGTACCTGAATGGGACTACAAGACCATCATCTTAGCTCCATAGTAGAATTGTGGTGGCAACATTTATAAACATAATGGCATTTGCCCCAACCTGCTTGACTTCAACAGGAATCTCACGTGCGTGGATACCTCCATGTAAATCAAAGTAAAAGTTCCACGTGCCAGTCATACTGAGAGAATTAAATAAGATTTACACACATTATATATCCACCAGGCAGGGGACTGTATGTAATTATTAAAGTATGTCTGTGGTCTGTATGATTTGCTCATATAATTCTCATTAGTGTATAGTTGAGGAGTTACCCCCCATAACTGAGATATTTTATGCTATTTAATTGATAGCTACAATTATGAAAAATTGGTATATGTTTAGATCTCACTTCTGACATACAATATGTTGTTTGGAGATACTATGTAAAGAAAAAATTGCCTTATGTCAAATTTATGTAATATGTATGTTTTTGTGTATACACTCGCAGCACACTAAAAAGAATAAAAACATACAACGTTTAAATGTAAAATAAGGGTATCTTGTAGCATACATGAATGATATTTATAACGGTACTATTCTTCAGGATAAAGTGTAAGTTGTAGAATTTAATAAGAAATTTGGAAAGAAAGTTTATTGCTATAAAAGCCAAATATAAAAGAGATTCTTTAACGCTTAGTCTTTACATCTTTGGAGAAACGGAAGACTCAAGAAAATTATATTTATACAGGTTTCAGAGTAGCAGCCGTGTTAGTCTGTATCTGCAAAAAGAACAGGAGTACTTGTGGCACCTTATAAATTTGTTAGTCTCTAAGGTGCCACAAGTACTCCTGTTCTTTTTATGTTTATACAATAATTTTCATAATTTACACAAAATATAATTAACTATACATTCCATAACTTTAAATAAGAAGTGCTTTTGAATTGAATTTGCAACAGGTTTGAAAGGAAGGAAGAAGTTATGCAGATTTTACCTCACATTCTGAAAAAAATGACCTCAAACAAATTGTACCCCAGTCAATTCTCTTAAACTTTGAGGACAAAAATAACATTAATCTACACCTCAGTCATCTCAATACACTGAACATGAAATTACATTAAATCATGTCCAAGGAATAATGGGAAAAGCAAGTGTATCAATAAAATCTTCCTTTCCCGCATAAACTGAATCTATTGAGGGAAGTACTGTAAAGTGCGCACACACAAAACAAAGGATCACCTGGCCCTGTGAACTTACATTGTAAGTCATGCTGTTACATTAATCACAGTGTTTTGCCTCATACGAAGTGGCTCTTGCTGTGCCGAGGGCATAGCCACAATAACAGGTTAAAAGGAGAGGTAGGAATGTGTATGTGTGCCTAGAAGCATCACCCAGGGCATCGTCACAATGCACTGTAAAGATTTAGGGTTTTTGTAAATGTTTTTCAGGGTTTCAATACTCATGTGGTTTTCAAAGTGAGTCATGCTGTAGTTTTAAAACAAAATCAGAGTTTAAGACAACTATGCAGCATATCCAGCTAAACTTTTTTAAAGCAATTATTATTAGAATGGAAATATCTATGATGATTCATCCAGTGTGTCAGTGAAGCTGACGGAGATGTGCAGCCACTAGACAAACAAATAAGAAACAGACTTTATATAATCAGACCCAGCAAAGGGTGAAAGACAAGCTTTATGTTGGTTGGAGTGAAGCAGAAAATCTTTCCTTTTGTTTGTCTATTATTGTCTGCCCCTTTTTTGATCACCTTAATTAAAATAATATAAAGCAACTTAATCAAGATTCATGTACACACCAGTAGGCCTAAGACCTGCTTGATTCATCCTAGTAAAACAATTTCTGCATGTTGTCCAAAGTCTAGTCTCAGTTACATCCACAGCAGAAGACTGAAGCTGAATGTGTTTGAAGAGACATGGGTCTCAATGAATTGTGAAAGGCTGAAGTTGTATGAAATGGAGGAATGCATGGATGAAATTGTGAGCAGAACTTAATCCACAATATTTCCTCAAAATGGGTAAAATTCCAGGTTTTGCCACATTTACTCTCATTGACTACTACCTTACATTGTAAATAGTCCCAATAAATAATACATAATAATTCAAGTCAATGAGGCCACTCACAGAATAACTCAATATGAGTAAAAGTGGGAGAATCTGGTGCTGAGTAAGGTCAGTATGAATAAAGGGTGCCAAAATCTACCGCCTCATCAATGAGGGCCAGATTCCATTACCTTAACTCATACTATTACTCTGTGAAGTCATTGAACCTACTGAAATGGAGGATATCAGAATCTGATCCAGATGCAATCCTTGTGGCCAGATTCTGATACCCTTACTCACATTGACTAGCAATTTACTCCAGGAGTGACCTTACTGAAGTCAATGTATTTACTGCCTGAGTAAGGTGCTACTCAGCATGACTAAGTATTTCAGAATCTGGCTCTCAGTCTTTATTTAGGCCAAATTTCTACATAGAAGCTCCAGGATTTGGCCTATTGTATGGAGTTAATTAAAAATTAAGGGCAAAATTCTACGCTGATCTCCTGATATTCTGCTTTTGTGCATGTGCAGGACTACAGATGTCAAAATTATGCTATGTAATATTGTGCACATGGTTCGGTGTAGGTAGAGAGAGCTGGATATCAGAGCCAAGATATGTTATGTGGACCTCAGAACAGGCACTGCCCTAACTGACATGACTTGATGAAGAGAAAAATCCAGGATCCATTTTCCTACACTACAAAATGCTAAGCCTTGCAAAGGTCATTCAGAAGGAAATCTCAGGAGGGCAGGGGGAACAGCTAATGCCCCACCACTCCTTAAAACCATGCTTTCTTCAAGCTAGTACCTGGGCCATCTTTGGTGGATTCTTCAGTATGTCTTGATTACAAGGTGCATTGATAATTCATATTCAGGGGCTTGACCCCTAGCATTACTGATAAGCAGAGATCCACATATTGCTGCCCTGGCCCTGCTCCTTTAACTGTCCAGCATGACTACTAATGGGGGTTCATTGGCCAGGTAGCTGGATCCTTCAGTGGACCAGAGAGTCTTGCATCACTGTGCTGTGTCCATCCCCCAACACACACACACATTTCAGGCAGAGTTCCCAATTCTGGAGCTCCTTTTCTGGGATTCTGCCAGTTGAAGCCAGCAGAACCCAGAAAAGATGTTGATTAAACAAATCTGCGTCTGTTGAGTGAATAAGATTTCAGACTACTTAAACCTATTTTAAGATTAAAGGAGGTAAAGACTTAGCAGAAGCTAAAACTGAGACATTAAAAAAATGACGAGGAGTCCTTGTGGCACCTTAGAGACTAACAAAAAAATGGTTATCTTTGGTCCTTGACCTTGATAGCATGCTACCTTGACTTGTAATGTCCAATGAAGGTGATTTCATCTAACAAAATTCAGCTTTTAAACTACACTGATAAAGCTTAGATTTGTGTGTGTTCTGATAGCAATCACAAACATCTCTTAAGAATACAAAGCTCTGCAGGAAGAGTTGACAGGGTTTCCAAAAACGACATCTAGCACAGTCAGGGTGAGACGCTGACTCTCAAGTTCATGCATGCTTGGCTGGTTTGTCATATTTATATAGCATGTCCACTTTAACCTTTCCTTCTGCTTTTAAACTAATCTGCAAGATACACTGGGAAAGTTAACAGGAACGATTACACGAAGTAACATAAAAGACACTCGGGACTAATCAAAAGAATGATTACTGTTATAAGTAATGGAGGACACAGGCAAGTGACCAGTTTCAGTGCTAACACTGGTACAATCCTATTGACATCAGTGGAAATAAATGGGTGCAAATAACACAGATTTTGGCCCAAGGGTATTAACTGAATTGCAGCTGACAAACTACCACACCTTGCCATGGAACAATTTCAAAGACGGGGGTAGTACAGTGAAGACAATAAGAGTCTACAGTCTAAGAGTCACAGATATGCACTATTTAGGTACTAATGATCCAGGGCTGTTATTTATTACAATTTTGTAGTTAGGGTGACCAGACATCCCATTTTTAAAGGGACAGTCCTGTATTTAAGCAGATGTCGAGACTTTTTCTTAAAAACGGACAAATTGTCCCCTATTTTCTGTCTCTCCTCCCTCCCCCCCTCCACATCAGTATTGGCGGGTCCTGCTGCTGGCTGGATCCCTGCTCGCCACCCGCTCCCCACCAGTGGTGAGTGCGGGTCCAATGGCTGACAATGGAGGCGGGTGTGCAAAGCTAGCCACGCCCCCTGCCAGTCTGTCAGCGCAGCTCCCACTGTGTGCCAGCTCTCGGCCAGCAGGGCCCCCCCCATCCGTTTCTAGATGGCACTGGCTGTGCGCTGTGAGCTGCGGTGGCTGGTAGTGTAGGCAGGCACCAGGTTGCAACCGGATACATGTCACCTCTGCTGCCCACCCATCAGCCCTTTACATGCTCCCCCTCTTGCTGTCCTCTCCCTCCTTGCCCAGTCCCCCCATCCCAGCCCCGCTGCTCCTCCATATCCCACCTGATGGGGTGCATCCTGCTCCCAAGTCTGTGTGGAGAACCAGCCCCTGGCCGGAGCGCTCAGCTCACCAACAGCCTAGCTGGCAGGCTCCTTCCTTCCCCCATTGCCTCTGGCTGGGCCGTCACCCCGGAAAAGCCCAAGTCCCTCCGGCCCGGGGCGCTGGCCAGGAGGAGCTGAGCCCTACATGTGCCAAAGCCCTGCAGAGCACTGGTACGGGGAAGCCTCTCTGCCCCTCAGCTAAGCTCTGGAGTGGTGGGGGAAAGTGGTTTCCAGCCTGTTCACGCCCTGAACCTGCAGACTCCACAGCAGCCCCCAGAGCAGGGGCTTAGCACCCTCGTCACCCACCCCACCCCCACCCTGGGTCTTGCCCCCAGGGAGTGCGGGGCTGCTCCATCCCCTAGGCACCCTCCTCTGCTGAGCCAGCTCTCCGCTGAGGTTCGCTGAAGCCCCTGCAGTCAGGTTCCCTGGGCCCTAGTGCACAATGCATCCTTAGGGCTTAACCCCTTCCTGCCCGCACTGTAGCCAGGGGATAGGAGGTGGCTGGGTTACGTTGGTGGCCAGCCTGGAGGTGTTAGCTAGGGTGACCAGACAGCAAGTGTGAAAAATTGGGATGGGGGTGGGGAGTAATAGGAGCCTATATAAGAAAAAGCCCCCAAAATTGGGACTGTCCCTATAAAATCGGGACATCTGGTCACCCTAGTGTTAGCTGCCTTTCAACACTGTGTGGGCAGGAAGGGCGGGAGGGGGAGAAGAGTTCTGCAAAGGCATGGGACAGGTCATCCCTTCCCCAGCTCCTCCTTCCCTGCAGCTGGAAGCAGCTCCCATCCCTTCCCTCCCACACAGTGCCAAAAGGCTGTTGCTGGCCACGTTCTGGTGTGAACCCTGGCAGAAATCGGGGGGGGGGGAACACATGTAACCCTGCGTGCCGCCCACCCACATGTTGCCTTGGGAAGACACAGTGCCAGGTACCAGGAGAGGTGGGTCCATCCCAGGGGCCCCACCAGGCATGGAGGGTGGACAGCGCCATTAAGGAAGAGTCAAGTTGGTCCGTCACCCCCCCGTATGAGAGAGGTGTATGGGAGTGTGTGTGTGTCACCCCTCCCCGTATGAACCCTAAACCTTAAAGATAAGAAGGTAAATAAGAAGAATCCAACTGAACAGTATTTCTTTTTAATGGGGGCTCAGTCAACTTGATGTTAATTTGAACATTTGTACGATTGATTGCCATTGAACTCGCTTGAATCTGAGTAATTTTACCAGGTGTCCCATATTCAGTATAGGGAAATATGGTCACCCTAGTTTTAGTGCTAGAGCTATGCTTCTAGTTTACAGTTAGAGCTACTAGGAAACACATGAAGCATTCATTAAGTTTGACATCACTTTTCAAATCACAGTCAAGTAGTTGGCAGATCTTGTGCAAGACTAATAGAGAAAAATGGACACTGAAATTTCTGCAATGTTATTATAAGGAGAAGACAGTAGAAAATTATAGATGAACTGATGATACTGTCATAGGTCAACTGAATTGTTTAAATTGAGTTGAAATTGTGACTCTACGCCTCAAAATGTATTTACTTACTTATATGAAAAGGGAATGATTAAATTCTATCTATCCAAACTTTTTCATTTTACTGGCACCTACCACTGTTTTATTTACACATGTCCATTTTAATATTATTCTTACACAGAATCTTAATCTTGAATGAACATAACACTGAATTTGAAAGAATTTTAAACAGGAATCTAAACAATGTGTAACCCAGCAACCACAGCCTTTATATCTTTTATTTTTATACAAATTACATTATATGCAAAGCTGGCAGTGGTGCCTATAATTATGCTTACCTAACACTTTCCATTAGAAGCTTCTGTTTTCAGTTTACAGCTTTGCCAAGCTAACTACTTGGGCTGAAATTTTCCATGCTGGCTTTCTGCCTCCAGCTGATTTTTTTATATATTTTAAGTTTCACTGAAAATGGTTCAGATGCTTCCAAGAGTGAGGTTGCGGGGGGTGGGGGGGGTGGGGGGGGAATGGTAGTTTTGCCAATGTTGCAAATTTTTTCCAACTATTTCATTGAAGAGCTCTAGCACTTCTATGCTTTGGAGCAAGCACTTGAAACTGTGTAAGGGTCATAATCCTGAGATGAAAGAGGTGCCTTCTGCTGTTCCCATGAAAATTCACTAATTTTGGCTGAGTTATAAGCCTAGGTACTTGTTCAGTAGACCTACTTAGAGACTTGATGCTAAAATTTCTGAATATTCCATCTGCACTGAGCATGCTCCAGTCTCAGGGACCTCTTTACAGTCCAGCTGCACTGAACATGTTCCCAGTCCCTACTGAACCTCCTACATGGTATATACAAAGCTAGCATTCCCACTGAGCAGTACAGCAGCAGCAGCCACCTCATGACAAGGGGAAGGTGCACTGGACTAGAGCCAGGAAGAGAACGCAACCTCTAGCCACAGCTATTTCACTGAATGGGGTTAGTTCTGCGCGCTTTGCAGCAATTAGGGAAACACCTCACAACCCTACTTTGGAAGTCAGGCAGTTATTATTTTCCCCTATTTTAAAAATAAGGTAACTGAGAGGTTACACAAAGTAACTGGGAATAGAACCCTACTCTCTAATATGGCAAATCTCATCCATTTATCAACATTGCATTTCATAATGACTGTGCCTAATATATGTGCTTGGCTGTGCTGTCTGTAATAGAAGACCATGCTCCCCTCCAGTGCTAAGGATCAACATTTCTCTGGTTTCTAGCAAATAGTTGTGTGGGTCACTGGGAAAATGAGTGTTGTGTTCCCCCTTTAGTTCACATAGAGAATATCAGCTGTTTCCTAGAAGACAAAACAAGACAAATACACACAAAAGGGGAGAGAAAAGAATAGCAAAAAAAGAAAATGCAGCTTCTGTCTTTGGTGTTGACTTCCACTTGCAATCTCATTGCTGGAAAAACACAGGTATGGCACACGATCTTATCAGCCACTTTGAGATGTGGCAAACACGAACCAGCATTGAGATGTTTAGGGCATTGCTTTGAGCTGCCTTTCTGGTCACAGTGTTGCAAAATATACAGTCTTGGCCAGCTAAGCCAGACTTGTATTAGACAGAAGGAAAAAAGCGAGGAATAGGAAAAAGAAGAAATAAGGTAGGGGAGAAAAAGGACAATTGAGTGGGGAACAACAAAGTCTCACATCCAGATGGTATTCGGGATTTAGCCAGAGCTGGCAGAGGTTATGATGTCATATGGGTCCCTCTCCTGGGCCCAGTCTGGTCAGGACATTTCTCAGGATCAGGACAACGAAGGCCTACTGCTGTTATGGTGGGTCCCAGGTGCAGTTAGATGTTTGGCTGCATGTGTGTGTTCTCGCTGTGTGCTGACCCAGTGCTGCGCAGACAGACAGCACAGCAGATCTCGAACAAACTGCCCAATGGCCACAAGATCCATTAAGGTACAAAGGCACCAGGACAGGTTTATTGTGGACAAAGCATGGTAATAGCAGCTGGTAGACGCTACGAGGACACTAAGACGTGTATGCCCGTGACAATAGACACAGCTCAGTGACTGGCGGGACTTTCTATTCCCCCTTTGGTTGGACAAAGATACTCCCTCTGAGATACATCTTTATACCCTGATACAAACAAGTTAGTACTGACCCTTTGACATAGTTAGTTACTGCTTCCCGACATTGCTAGTTATCACCTATCATCTTGTATATGTTGGTTCGATCAAAATATCTCTATTACGAACTGTCATCCTGACCTTATCTTTTAGGAGGGGTCAGTGTGTTCCTGTTATCCTTGGGGAATGTTTTTGTACCATCCTTGATATCAGGATGTTCTGGTACCACTTAATATCAGGATGTATTTGCGTGAGTACTATGTGCCTACCACTTCTTAGGAATGTGTATTTCTGCAATATCAGCCCTGTTCTTGCCAAATTCTGTGAGCAAGTCCTGCCTCATACCAGGCCTCTGATTTGTCTCAGGGTTTCTTCCTACTCCACTAGGAGATGGTGAACCGCTTTCCTCTTCTTTCAATCAGCAATTGTTGCCTTACTTTCCCTTCTTATTTTTCCCCAAATGGTGGTGGTGGTTGTTTTTATTAAAGATGCCAAAAATGAGTGATGGATGCAATAGCCCAGCCTGTTGTTATTTTGTCCACCAATTAGGCCTAACTTTCAACACGCCAATTTTGGTTTATTTATTTTCAGTTTCACACGTTTTTCTGTTTACCAGGCATGATTCTAACAGTTCTTGAACTAGATCAGTAGGCCTTTTTGTTTAAACTAATTGACTCTTTTTGTTTTCCTTGCGCATCTTTTCCCATTAACATTTATTATGACATGTGATGGAAACATTTTCTAAACCGTTATCCACTTCTCCACAATTGAGCTGTGTAGTGACCAGAAAGAAGATGCTAAAGGCAACGCCTCAAATAGTCTGACAGGTACAAGCTTGCCAGGTTTCAGACTGGCTGATAAGACTGTGCTGTGCCGGTGTTTTCCAGCAGTGAAATTGCAAGTAAGGCAACGTCTAGGCTAGGAGATACAGGTGTGATTTCCAGCTTGTGTAGACAGACTCACATTAGCTCTCATCAAGCTACCATGCTAAAAATAGCAGTAACATGGGCTGCGGTGAGAGGCAGCACAGCCTAGCTGCCTTAAGTACCAACCCAACCAGACCCTATGGGTATGTACTTGGGCCAGCTAATTTGTGCTGCTAGTCACTGCTCCCATGCTACCAGAACTACACTAATATTTGCAGCGTGCTACCTTGATGAGACCTAGTGCAAGTATGTCTGCATTTCAGGAAAGCGTCCCTACTTAGGACAGACCTTAAGCGTGTACATTGAAGTCAATAGGAATTGAACATGTGCTTTAAATGCTGTTCTGTATACAGATGGATTTAAGCATGTGCTTAATTGCTATCCTGAATTGGGACCCTTATTTTGTATAGATGGAATATCTGTAAAGAGAAACTATAAATCACAAGACAAATCTATTGTTGTTTTGTCACCATTCACTAACGGTGCCAGTGGTTCATGAATTGATTCAATTTTATCTATCTTAATTTAATTTGTTTCTTTTATGTATACTAAATAGAATTGACTGGCAGATGACAAATTCCGCTTCACAGCAACTTTTGAGGTTTTGAAATTTCTTTTCATTCCACACTGGAATGAAACCAAAGCCTTTCAAATGTTTTCCTGAAAAGAATTGTGTTGAAATAGCCATTTTTTAGATCAAAACCTGAGTTTTCCAGTTTCAGAAGTGTACGTGTCTTGACAGTTAGGATGCTGGTCTAGGTTGTGGGAAATCCAGATTCCAGTCCCTTCTCTACCAGATCATGCTGAATCTAGCAGAGAAGAGCCTTGAACTTGAGTTTCCCACATCCTAATGCAGTAGCCTAACCATCAGCCTACTGAGCATGAGAACCTCTCTTCCCACCACACCCCTCAAAAATCGTTTCTGACAAAAACTACATCAAAACTGATATATTTCAGCTTTTGACAAAACAGCATATTTCAACAAAATTTCTTTTAATCAAAAATGTCCCAACCAGTTCTAATACTAACCCTACATAAAGTGCTCTTATTTTCTTAGCCTAGTTATATTTCAAGTTCCAGTTTCAAAGGGTTCAATATAGCTGATTCTAGAGTTGATTGAAAATATTCCTGAATAAATACCCTAACCACTGAGCTAAAGGTTATAAAGAAACTTTTTTTCCCCTCCTCCTCCCCTCTGCTGGAGCTCCCTCCTTTTGGGTGAAGAAAGGTATACTCTGAGCACAGCTACTAAATCCAGGCTCACTGGAAAGATAGGCAGGGCAAAGCATAACTTCACCTAGTTTGAGGATCAAACTGAGGCTTAGGTGTGAGACAGCAGTGCACATGCCCAGAGGCATAAATTTATGTACCTAGGGGACTTTTACAGCAAAAATGTAAGCACCAAGGGATTTTAGGCATCTATAGGTCAGGCAGCAGCCAAACAGAGTTTTGAGGATCTCCATGATATCTACATTTTGGACTTACTCACCTAAAATAGGAACTAAGCGCCTAAATTCTGTTGTGGCTCTATGCCTTAGTGTTTATTGAGTCCTTATTCAAGCAAAATTGCCATTTGGTTTGAAAGGTGCTGACCACCTGCACCTCCTGTTAACCTCATGGGGGGGGGGGGGTACAGGTGCTCAGTAGCTCTCAGGATTAATTAGGCCTATTAACTTCAATTAGCGCTACCTGGATAAAGATCAAGCCAAACTGAGTGGGGACTGCAGGATTTGATCTTTTTACTGAAAGTAGGCTTTAAAGTGTTTGAGTCTCATAAATATTTAGTTAGTTTCATATCATAATCTCTCTCTTTGATCATTAGAGCTGGCTGAAAAATATTTTTTTTAAAAAGAATGAAAAGATATCACAGGGCCACAACCCATCTGCCCTGCCCAGCCCAGCCCTTCACAGCTGCTGGTGGGGGGTGCAGATATGCAGCATTTTGGGAGCTCTATATGGCTACAATGTGGGCCTGAAGCCTGGTGCAGCTTTAGGGAGAGAACTGAAGACTTGAGCTACCCAAAAGGTAGCTTGATTGATTGCCTGTTTTGTAAAAGTTTGTTCACGCACGATCTGTCTAGAAATATGATCATGTGAACAAGTAATTTATTTTGACAGAATGGCTGTAACACAAACAACCAGATGAAATAATTTCCCCCTTGCAGCAAAATGCAACCAACTATATAATCACATAGCTCTTTCCTCTCCAATTAGATTCCTGCTGGAAATGAAGTAAAATAGTTATAGTGGCCAAATTCCACCTACTTTGAGGTCCTGCTCCCTACCAGCATTTTCCATTGAGAAAAGGAGACTATTGCTAGGTATATTCAGTGGAAGTAATGGTGCTTTAAAAGTGAGCCTTCCTCAGCTTTTCCCTTCTCTTTTGATCTCAGATAAGGATTTGTACACACCAGCAGATACAGCAGGATAAGAAAGACCTCTTTCTCTCAAGGTAAGCTTTATTAGATAATGGATCATTTCAGGTTTCAGCACAATGATGATGATAACACCTAGTCATTTGTTTCTCTTGGCTTCAACAATAGGAAGAATGGCACCTGGCTAGAATGCTGACTGACATGTTAAGGCCAAGATTTTCAAAAACAGTTAAGCTCTGAAGTCCATACTTAGATACCTAACTAAATAGAAGGAAAGATTAGGCGGACAGATCAGATAAAATGAATCATGTGTGAGTATAACATCCTTATTCATTGGAGGCATTATGGAGGTTTACGTAATGGCAGTTGATCACAGGGAAACATGGTGTAAGTGCAGATGCTGCCTCCTATCAAAATGGTAAGCGTGGTAAACAAACTGTTATTTAACATTGTTTAAAGACTTTACATATTGCCAAAACACAAAGCCCTAAAATAAAACTAGATGGTGTTTCCTGAGGCAAGCAATGGGAATAATGTTTAAAAAAAGCTCCCAAATGCATTAGAGGATGTATATTGGTTATCACTGCTTTCTGATACACCTTTTCCTGAGCTGGACTCTTTCTAATTTATTTTTCTAATAGCATTTATCTTTTCTCTATGACTATAGTAGGGTATTATCCATGTCTCTTGTTCATTCTTTCTTACCTCCTCTCATAATGCAAAGTCTGTTTCTTCCAAGCTGATCTCTGTGGACAAATTGTTACCCTGATTTATATTGACATCACTGTTGCACAGGCTGTAAATCAGCACAGAGTCTAGTCCTATAATTCTACTTTAGACTGTGGTAATAATGCAGCTGCCTATTGGAGAATATGGAGATCAACATTCGTGTTCTTTTCTTTAGTATTCTAAGGAGGAAAATAACTATGACTGGGAACAGGCTGGGTGCTACTCAAACAGACTGTCCATTTGTATTCTGGGAAAGTTGTGTTTATAGTTTTGGGGATCATATGAATGAGGGTAATATTATTAACTAGCACTAAACAGCATGTTGCCTTGTTCAGGACTATTGAGTACCCTTTTAAGATTTTCAGCAGTGACTAGTGACTTTGGATGCCTCCATTTTTCAGTGCCCAAACTTCAGACGCACCTTAAAGAGGCCTCAATTTGAGAAAGCACCCACCCTCTGGAAATTAGGTCCCTTTAATGTGTTTCAAGTTTCAAATCTTCCTCTGAAAGATTAACTTGTTTGTCAAAGCAGATCCTCTGAATTCTATTTCTGTCAACTTCAAAAAATCTATACTTAGCTGATCTTCAGAGCTTCCCCTTGTTCTTCTCTTATAATAATCATAAAGATCTAAATATTTTTCTGTAGAAAGCATTAGGAACTGAAGTATTATGAAGAGGCTGTGTTCAAACATCCATTCACTGGACTTCTAATTAAAAAGGTTTTTCAAGACCTGTTGTAACATTTACTTACCAAAGTATTAATCTAATTCATTCTCCTTAGGTCATGTATTAATATTCTGATTATAACAATTTAAAACATAATACCAAGAAAAGTGTTTTGCTGCTTATCATCTAGCTTTCAGTAACTTTAAAGACTGTGGAAAAGGTTGTTGCAGGACAATTTTAACAGTACCTTCTTTGTAGAGACCCTATTTGAGGCTGTCTTCTAATTCACTTTTGTGAGTCAGATCTTTATAGACTTATGAGCTTGTATGCATCTCCTGATCATTATTTCATCTTTTTTACTTTGGGATATTTTTGTATGCTTGATACTGCTAAGGTGAGTACAAGTTATTAAGTTACAGTGATTTAATAATGTGTTGGTTTATCTGGTACAACACATGGCTCTTCCTAATCTTCTTTTCTTCAGTGATCACATTGCATTGATTTAGGGCTTCCTGTTTCCAGAGTTACACAGGTGACTTTTGGTGTTATCAAACTGGGGTCTACTTTATTGTGCATTCTGTGATATCTGTGTCCTATTTACAGTGTTGACCCTCAGTTTGGTATCTTAGCCACTGCAGACCCCATAATAATTCTCTTCACAAAGAGACAGGTGCCTTTTTGACATTGGCTTAGATTCTTGCCAGTAAACCAAATGCTAACAAACAGTTAATGCTGACCAGGGCCTCTTAGTACAGGCCTTTTTTTGTGGTATCCTTTGCTGGTAAGAGACTCCAGGGTGGCTGTTTGTAAATGACCAATGCACTTTCTATCATCCACCACTGAGATGCTCCTAATCACTGGCAACTAGAGGTTGGAATGACAGGAGGTTTCTCTCAAATCGAGTCTCCTTGGGATGCTTAAAACATGTTTTAGTTTATATTGTATAGCTTCCTGAGTATTCACCATCTCGTCAGTCCAGCCCTGCTGTCAGCAGTTTTGAAGTATTTGTTATTTTACACACTATGGATTCCTCTGTGCACATCAGCCATTTATTTTCAGTTGAAAGAATTCTTGTAGCTTTTATTTTAAACTTGTTTTGATTTCTCCTACTGTATCTGCTTAAACTGGCGTCTCATTAGGTGGCCAGAGTTTTCACTTACTGCTATGAAACTGTCCCTGACATGCTATGTCAAGGGAATTTACATGCATCACTTTATACCCTAACATAGTTTTTCATTCTTTCCTAGTAATTTGGAAGGTTTTTGTTAATGAGCATATAGTTGTGCATATAGTCTTTTTCTCCATTATGAATCAGAATGTACTATAATATTTGGGGGGGGGGGGTTCAAATATGACCACTCTATAGGGTCCCTGCCTCTGGCCCTTACATGGTTCAGCAGCCATAAAACTTTTTTTTCTTTTAAAGTTTCCATGCTTTGTCTTCATCTACTTCTGAAAACTTCTGCCAGAATTTTTCAGATTATTATATTAGGCCCTGATCCAGCAAAGCACTTAAGCACATGAATAGCCCCACAGAAGTCAACAGGACTAGTTACGTGCTCAAATTTATGCACATGCTTAAGTGCTTTGCTGGATTGGGGCCTTAATTTTTTTTTTTTGGTATCATCTGTCGTAGCCATGTTCGTCCCTCTGTGATGTGAAGGCCTCTCAAGCCTGAATCTATCCTTTCCTGACTTGGCAAAGCTCCCATCCACTGACACTTTTACTGGAAAAGGTTCAACCTTTTTTTCCTTTTAGTTTTGTGATCCTTTCACAGAAAAACTGAAACTTTAAACAGAATTGGAAAAAAAACCATTTTGCATTGCAAACTTTTTGCTTGGCTTGTGTTAAATTTTACTATCACTTCATTAATGTTTTTCAAGTTTGTAGCATTTTCATTATCCCAAAATGAAAAGCTGCTTTTTTTTTAAGTAAACTGTCCTTCTTTAAAATGTCAAAGCCTGGCACAAATAAGCACAGGCAAAATGAGGATCTGTTTTATCTGTTTTTCCTAATTCACTAATATTGCTTCATGTATAAAGGCCAAGATTTTCAAAAATGAGTACCCCAAATTAGTCTCCTTAAGGGTCAAGTTTTCAGAAAAGCTCTGCTTTCATTTAGGTGCCTAAATAGTGGCCAGACTCTCAAAAGCACTCAGCAGCAAAGTCTAAATGATGACAAACTAGGCTTATTTTGTCAGTGCTGCTTTGCAAGTTTTTGCAATTAAACAAAGGATAGTTTGTCTCAGAAAAACTGCTTTTCATTTTGGGATAATGGGAAAATCCTTTTTAAAAAAAATCTTGACCAAAATGTTTTACAGACCTCATGGCCCAACAGATGCTGGAAATAGTTTCTCTATAGCATGTGTGTCTATTCTGCTGGGTGTGTTTAATTGGTGTCTCATGTCTTTGTTGATAAATTAGTTTTAAAATAATGCAGTGATTAAACAACTTCAATTTTAAGCAAGTCATAGGCTTGGTATGTACAATACATCAAGCAATTTCCTGTTTCCTTCACTAATGCAAGTAGTCCCAATGAAGTCAGCACATACACTTGCCTGGGAAGTATAGATTTCATCTAACAATCTACTCTGCACTCCACCCACATAGAATTTAAATATTGGTGGAATGGATTTCACCCTGAAATGAGCTATGGATAGATAAGCCACACAGTCTGAGAGTTTGTGAACCTGTTGTGCTATTTCTTAGGTTTTAGAATTCCCCAAACCAATTTGTTTATGTATATATTTTCTTTTTCCTTTATTTATCCAGGGGGAAATTATTTAAAACCAAAACCTTGTTTCTAGCTAAATGGTGTAATATGATAAGTGACTGGAGAAAGAAGGTCAGGTTTCAGGAGCAACCTGGGTCAGTCTGACACCAGATATCTCAAACGAAATTGAATCCATGCTGTTGGCTCTAGAGTCTCAGCACATAACACAGGCTGCTTAGCGTGCTTAATAAAGATCTCTTTTCTACAACTCTTTTTGCATCACTTACAGCTGATGGAAGAAGGAGACAGAAAGGGAATCATATTCTATGCATTAAATTTGGAAGAACATCCCTTTCCCAAAAATTAGACTGTTACAAAGAAATGTCGGTGCATAATATATAGGCACTGAACTAGATTCACCAGAATGCTTTGGTTTGCGCTGATTAGAGCTGGGCAGGTTTTCCCATTCTGTGAAAACTTTCCAAGATTACAAACATTTTTCTTGTTCCACATAAGGACAAAACTAAGATCTTTTGAAATGTTTCAAAAGAGGTAGCAACCCTCCCCTTCTCAGAATAGCCTAGCGGCCAGGCCCCAGGGAAGTAGAAGACCCAGGTTCAAGTTCTGGCTCTTCCCAATGACCACCAGACTATAAAGTATCTCCCTCTCTGGCCCAGGGGCTATTTTATTATTTATACCAAGTTCAACAGCTCCAACAGAAGAGACTGAGAGTAGCTGATAGCCTGGCAATTATGGCACTCACCGGGGCTGGGGTCAGGCTCTTGGGCCAATGAGGAGTCTCAGTGGGGCTCTGTGCGGGTGTGAGGGTCCACTTGTCCAAAGCAGCTGGCAGGACTGCAATTTTTTTCATGTCATTTGTCGTACATAACACTATTGTTTTCCATGTTCGGAATCAGTTGATCTTAATTCAGTGTTGCAGGATTTTCCCTTTTCCTTCCTTTTTTAATCCAAATTTATCCCTTACTCTTAGGGACTGTTCCAAAGCCTAGTGAGGTCAATGGAAGGACTCCCATTGATATCAACAACTTTTGGATAAGCCCCTTTGTGCAGTGCAGCCACACGTGACTAGAGTTGTGCTAGTGATGGCCCACTGCTTTTAGATATGTCACAGAAGGCGAACCACACGAATGAGTCAAGCTACCATTTGTATTAAAAATTGAACAATAATTTATATTTCACATCGTAACATTGTCAATTTTGAACTCAAAATATTCACGGTAAAAAAAAAAAATTTTCCACTTACTTATGCTCATTGCAGAGGTGCTGCTCCCTTCATTGTTAAGGCTGTGTCAATGTTTCCATCCCTGTTCTTCAGGACTTCATAACTCAGCCATGAATTTTTGCCCTGAGCTAAATTTTGGCAGGCAAAGTCTCAGTCAAGGTGCATATTTTTAATACAAACTTTCAATCCTTGCAGCTGTGTTTAATTTATATTAATGAAAATTTAAAATGCCTCTTGCTTTTATATTTCTAAAGAGTAACTTGACACAATAGATCAGACCTCTTTAATTTGCTCTTGACTTTTACAGTTTGATTAATGGCAAAGATTAATGGCAAATAAACATGAAGGGCTGGGTTAAACAATTGAGGCTGTAATACCATAGGCCCTAGGGTTTAGAATAGATAACAGTCCTGATATTTGGAGCTTTGTCTTATGTAGGCACCTATTAAACCCCCTCTCCCCCCCCCACACACACACCCTGTCCCGATTTTTCACACTTGCTGTCTGGTCACCCTAATGAAGGGTGGTGCCAGGGCTCGGGGCTTCACTCTCACAGTGCACCCCGCGGGGCTGAAGCCCCGAGCTTTGTGGGAGGTGCCAGAACTCCAGCAGGTTTGAAAATATTTACTGGAGCTCTGCTCTGGTGGGCTCTGGCTGAATTTAAGGCCTGCATCTGAGAGAGCATAATAAAATAATGATTTGTTAATAGGATCAGCTTTAACGAGGATATTTGGAAGTAGAGGCCTATTGGAAATATATTGGAGTGTAGTCAGATTGAGAAGGGAAGTAATGGCTGTTCCACCTTCTTCTCCCTTTTCTCCTCATTCTCTTTTTTTTAATTCCTCAGCAAGTCAGTAATATAACATGACTACTTACAACCTACCCCTGTCAGAGCATTGATCTGAGAATCAGGTAAAGATGCTGAAAAATGCTTCATAAATTCCGGTTTCACTAATTATGGTGGTTGTTGTTTTTTTTTTTTTTTTAAACCAACTCATCAGGCGCTTTAAACCTTTAATATATCTTCAAACACAGATGCTAGCTCCCTACATATCCCTGACTGCTGTAAAATAAAATGTTGCCAATATGAGAAAAAAGAAAATTAGTTATGATGCCCACAAGTTTATGAAGAGTGAATACATGAGACAAAATGATGAACAGAGATGCAGTCCTTGCTGACACTGTTAAGATGGTGTTTTAAACAGTAAATATCTATCTGTTTCTTCTCTATTGTCTTCCTTGATATTTCCTTTTACCTCTCCTTGAAGCTATTCAACTGCCATTTGACTGACTACCTCAGAATACAGGAGATTGTCAAAGCACATTTAATGATGGTTCCTGTCTTCCCTGCTATTCGGATCTTGCTCCCCTATTGGACTCTAAGGAGGATGTGTTTTTTGTGGGCAGAGCACTTTTGCCAAAAGGAACACAGACATTTTGTAATACCATCAGATATCTAAGACACGTTTATGCTCCTTTTGGGTTTTCACATATTTTTTGTAATGGATCCATTAACATTGTTGATTACATGAGATCTAATTTCATGCTAGGTTTTTTTGAAGGCTTTGATTTACATTTTCAAGCATGAGAAGGCCACTTGAATGCAGAACAACGATAGAGCTGTTTCCCTTGCCAACCTATTTAAGTTCTGCATTGGTGGATGGATCCCACCAGAAGAATGAAAAGTCCAGTCCTTTCAAGCATGGAAGCCACCAAACCCAGAAATCAACAGATTATGGGGTACAAAAAATAAACAAATAAGGATATTAGTGCAAGGTCATAGGGCTAAAACAAAGGATCTAGAAGGGTCACTGAGCAAAAAATCTCCTGCTTACCAGACTGACAGCCTTGGAGATTGAAAGTCCTCTGTTGTTCAGCAGAGTATCAAAACAAGGTGCATAATTGCAAATTTCCTCAGATAATCCCACTGTTGTTCCTGAACCCAATCTGTTAGGAGCAAGGGTGAAATGCTGTCCCCACTGATTATGGGAGCTTTGTTATTGACTTCTCTGGAGTCCGGCTTTCACCTCAATTCTGTGGGGGTAGAGAGGAGGAAGAGAGAGTGTCTCCATGTTCATTAAGTTATGGAGCTCTCAATGGATGCCAATTAGTGCCAGTAGGGGTTATCCTATTCTGATGCAGACACCTCCCTACTAACATTCTAGTTGATCTCCAGGCAAGATCTCAGTTAGGGCTCTCAATAGACCTTCATTAGGGTTTGTAGATCGATGAGAATTGTCTGGTGATCAGCACTTTTGAAAATAGAGACAAATATTTAGATGTCTAAATATAGATTTAAGACACTTGGATAATGATATACGAGGTCTATGGGACAGCCATGGAGATGCACTTTGCCCAGTGGATGCTGTGGGCTAGTCTGAACTGAAGATAACTGAACTGACCAGAGTATTACTACTACTTCAAGGATACTAAGACTAAAGCAGAGCTGGTGAACACTTTATTTGGATATGTTCAGCACTCTTTTTTGTTTGTGAATTGTCCACAAATGTTACAAGATTTTTACAATTTAATCAAAATAGTTTTACAAATAGTCTTTGCCAACATATCTGAGCAGTGGATTTTCATTAAGCGTTTATAGCAAATTATTGAGTCAACTAACCTGATAAGTGCCATTTGCTATTCAAGGTTTGTCTCACAAGAGATTGTTTCTGTTTCCTCATTGGATGACCTGACTCTTACATCTGCTTTCACCCACAATTAATTTTGTTTCATTGTTTATTGCAAAATGTCTTCATTAAAACAAAACCTAGGCTTACGAGTCTGGACTTTGGTGTTTGGGAACATTCACAGGAACAAAACTAACAGGCTGAATCAAAACCCAATTTCTAATTAGTGTAAAAACATATTTATGAACAACTCATTTTTTTCACCACTTTTAGCCCAATGTATTGTGGGTTTTGTTTCTATTAGCTATTTTTTTTCTTTCTTCCATACGTTCCATTAAAATGGCTCATCTCCATTTTCTCCCTTTGAGGCTTTTTTAACTTTCTTTAGTTTGCCAGACTGTATGTAAAAATAAAACTTTAAACTTGGCCAAAAGAAATAAAAAGGAGCAAAAGAGGCATCCCTTAGTAGTGTGTCTGCTCAGGCTAGCCTCCAAGACCCATTCCACAATGAGCTTTAATTTATTTAGTTACCATTATGTTAGAATCATAGAATATCAGGTTGGAAGGGACCTCAGGAGGTCATCTAGTCTAACCCCCTGCTCAAAGCAGGACCTAATCCCAACTAAATCCTCCCAGCCGGGGCTTTGTCAAGCCTGACCTTAAAAACCTCTAAGGAAGGAGATTCCACCACCTCCCTAGGTAACCCATTCCAGTGCTTCACCACCCTCCTAGTGAAAAAGTTTTTCCTAATATCCAACCTAAACCTCCCCCACTGCAACTTGAGACCATTACTCCTTGTTCTGTCACCAGGTACCACTAAGAACAGTCTAGATCCATCCTCTTTGGAACCCCCTTTCAGGTATTTGAAAGCAGCTATCAAATCCCCCCTCATTCTTCTCTTCTGCGACTAATTTACACTTTTCAAGTCTCTGAATGGAAAAGTGAAAGCAATTTCATCAGTGTATACTGATCCACAGCCCATGGCTCTATTTTATACAGTATGCCTCTAATTTCATTGGGGATAGGTTCATAGGAGAAATCAAGTAATTGATAAGGCTTAAGAGCTCATTTTATCCTACAGATGGCCAATGGGTACTTTATCTGATTCTTTTTAACACTAATGTTATATGGAATAATTGCTTCAAGATTCTTTTGCATTGTATTTATACTATGAATTAAAAGGTGGTACTTGGGATACATCATGAGCTATACAGAAACTTTTTCCACTGCCCAGTTTCCTGTAAAATACAAAGAATACAGACAACACTAAAGATGGAAACATTTTCAGCCCCTGAGTGAATAAATAATATAAATACACCTCTACCCCGATATAACGTGACCCGATATAACATGAATTCGGATATAACGCGGTACAGCAGTGCTCGGGGGGGTGGGGGGGGCGGGGGGAAACAGGACTGCACACGCCGGCGGATCAAAGCAAGTTCGTTATAACACGGTTTCACCTATAACGTGGTAAGATTTTTTGGCTCCCGAGGACAGCGTTATATCGGGGTAGCGGTATACTAATAATGACAAATTATCCTTTAGCATGCAGATACTACTTTATATCACTTGAACACAGAAATTGCCATAGTGATCAGGTCAGTGGCTTATATAGTCGGTCACTGAGAGAGAATACTGGACATTACTGAGGAAGGTGCAAGAAATCCCTGAATGGACAATTAAGGAATAAACTTTCCATGGCGGACATTTCTGTACAATGCCAGGTTAGTAGCGTTTGTCTAATGCCATGAAGCCTGAGTGTTTTGTATCCCTTATATTTCTACTCCTGTCTAATGTAACCATAGATGCTCTAATCTTTCATATAAATCTCATTCTTTTTTGAATCCTGATAGATTCCAAAAAATTATGCTAGTTTATACTAGGGAGTTCCATCAGTGAATTCTGTTTGATGAAAAAGTGTTTTCTTTTGTCAATTCCAAATGTATTGGCTTTTATTTTCATTGGATACCCTCGTGCTTTTGTATTATGAAAGAGGGTGAATATAAGCACCTCTTTTACCTTCTCTATACCATTTGCTATTGTATATACCCTGTATTAATCTCCTCTCTAAACTAAACAGTACTAATTTCTTCAGTCTCTTTTCATGCTCAAGAAGTCTTTCCATGTTTCAGTCATTTTCTGTGTCCATTTCTGCTACATCTTTCTTTCAGATGGGTTGATCACAATGGAACACCAGCTAGTGTGCAGCCCTTGACTTACATAATTCACTTATGGGTGTAATGTTTAACCTTTTCAGTGAATCTTAGTCTTACCAAGTATATCTCCAAATTCTATTAACTTGAGAGGAGATTCATAGAATCATAGAAGATTAGGATTGGAAGAGACCTCAGGAGGTCATCTAGTCCAACCCCCTGCTCAAAGCAGGACCAACCCCAACAAAATCATCCCAGTCAGGGCTTTGTCAAGACGGGCCTTAAAATCTCTAAGGATGGAGATTCCATCACCTCCCTAGGTAAACTATTCCAGTGCTTCACCATCCTTCTAGTGAAATAGTTTTTTCTTAATATCCAACCCTGACCTCCCACACTGTAACTTGAGACCATTGCTTCTTGTTCTGTCATCTGCCACCACTGAGAGCAGCCTAGCTCCATCCTCTTTGGAACCTCTCTTCAGGTAGTTGAAGGCTGCTATCAAATCCCCCCTCACTCTTCTCTTCTGCAGACTAAATAAGACCAGTTCCCTCAGCCTCTCCTCATAAGTCAGGTGCCCCAGGCACCTAATAATTTTCATTGCCCTCCGCTGGACTCTCTCCAATTTGTCCACATCCTTGCTGTAGTGGGGGGGCCCAAAACTGGATGCAAAACTCCAGATGTGGCCTCACCAGTGCCAAATAAAGGGGAATAATCATTTCCCCTGATCTGCTGGCAATGAGCCTACTAATGTAGCCCATTAGCCTTCTTGGCTTCTTTTGAAAACTATTGTCAGGAACCATATACATTCTAGAATAGGGACAAGACTTATTAGTGATAGTGTAAAAGGTTCAGATGTTCCGTTGCGGTTGGATAAATATCCAGATGTTTGTATGTTTATCTAGTGGTGGATAAGGGCCAGATCCTCAGCGTATGAGCACTTTGAATCTCCCTGTAATGAATCCCTCCTTTATCCTAAATAGCATGGTTGTATAGCTGACGCACATGTATTACTCTGCCAAAAGGAAGTATTGGAGATTGACGTCAATTAGCCCACCCGATGAATGGCCAAGCTAGGAGTGGGCGGCAAAGAGAATGTGGAAGAATGTAAAGGGAGAATTGAAGAGAAGTCCTTTCCTTGTAAGACAGCAAACTGGGAGGGGAAAGTTAGGTGAATAGGAAAACAGAGGACAGCTAAGGGAATAAGGCTGAGATGATGAGGTAGACTGTGATTTAAGAGATTCTTCTGTTTTAGTAGATGAATATCTCTCAATTTGCCAATGCCCAAGTGTTGAACTCAATGTGTGACAAAGATCATAATTGGGATGCACACATGTGCGCGCGCGCATACACGTATATCGCACATGCAAGGTATCGAAAATATACTGGAATTCATCCCTTTAGTGTAGACAATTTTCTGTATCCTCAGTTTCAGGATTTATTTAAAATTTCTCATGTAAATAATTTTCAATAATAAAAGTGAGGGAAGAGCAGATGTGTGTGGAAGGTAGATGTCATTGAGACTAAAGGGGATAATTCCCCTCAAAATGAAGGACACTTTACAAATATGAGTGGTTCTGTCCTTACTTATGCAAGCCAAAGCTTTATGCCTCCAAAACTGGCCTGGAAATCTCACCAGCAAAAGGGTTTGAGGGGGATAATTTTCTGATAGGGCTGGAAATAGTGCCAGAAAAATGTCATGGTATTTTTGTGTCTCTTTTTCTACATCCAACCTGATCCAGAAAGTGTAGCAGCAACATGTGAAAATGAAAAACAACTTGGTGATGAGAGGAACTACATGGCACGCAAATAAACATTCCATCATTTTATTTGGTATTTGCTTCAGTGTTTCCTCTAGGAGGGAAGAATTCACTTTTAATCCTCTTCCATTCTTGATCTAAACTGAACTTTTAAGTTTTTAGTGACTAATTTTTTTTTAATAAAAGGTAAACAATAAAGTTTCTTAAGTAGTGAGAGGGATCAGATAGACAAGATAAGAGAATACCTCACAGTTAAGGAAGTGTAAATTCTTAGTGATACAGTAAATAGAAGTATTATTATTAAATTATTTTTAAATCTGTTAATGTAATTTGATGAATTAAGATCATTCCTATGTAATTCTTTTGCACTGGAATCATAATAATGGGCTTAATCCAAACCCCTTTTAAAATCCTATAGTTGTCAATGGACTTTTGATGAGAACCTATGTTAGGGATGACTTTGACCCAATATGTGTGTGCATAGTGACAGGGATAGACTAATGACAAGGTCCTTACATAGTTAGGATTAATAATATTTTTTTCTGAATAGTCATTACAATAATGTCCTGTTATCAATTCACAAATCCTAACCAAATCACATTATATTTTCAGTGTGTGTTAGGTAGATTTTTTAAAAAAAATTAATAATGATAGACACGTGATTGTATAGTACATGTTTTAAAATAATGTATGACATTGCATGCCAAAAATGTAATGCCATTTTTTTCTCTTTCATTCTGGGGGAAACTAAACAAAAAAATACATGCATGCTTTCTAGTATGGAGGCATAATTAGTCACAGCACATAAAAATCACATACATAAAGGAAAATACACATATGGATTCCATTTACATGCCCACATGTATATATTCTAGTAAGAGGGGGTGCTATGGTTATAGCATATTCACAAACATTTAGGGCCAGATCCTCATCTGGTGTAAAATCTCTATTGACATAAATGGAGCAAGCTAGATTTGCACTAGGTAAGAATAACAGTGGTAAGGCCACCTATAAAATGAACTAGATCATGTGCTTCTAAACTAAGTATGTAAACAAAATAGGATGAGATTAATCTAGATCCTCTTCAGCTGGTCCCTTTTGAAACAAAAAGCTGGGAATTCTAGTTAAAGCTACCTCTGTAGATGGTTACAAAAGTTCCTTTTATTCTAGGCCAACATACCTAGAGCAAGTTTGTAATTACAAAAAGAAGATGGGAGAACTTAAAAAATGTAATTGAATTGCAACTCTATTAGAAACATACGTAGAATTCTTTTAAAGTATTTCATAGTAATGAGTGACATTTACTGTATATGTTATATATGCATGAAATAATGGGTAACAGATGTGAAGTATGTAAACAACTTTAACTTTTTCTTTGTTCCAAAATGATGAGTTGTCATCCAGGGAAAGAGGAGCAGGAGGATGACCAGAGGGCTGCTGGGAAACAGGACTGTTTCCTCACTAATAGCAAAACTAATAGGGCTTCCCATAAATCCCATTCAAGTCGATGGGAAGGCACTTTTTGACTTAAATAGGGGATTGACTGGGCCTCTAGTGAGATTCAGGTTAACAATAGTAACTGTTTTGAATTGAATTAGCCATATGAAATGATACCATATGCTTTTATTGGTGGTAAGAGGAATAACATCACAGCACTCAAGGTGCTTAGGTACTATGCTAATGGGAGCCATACAAGTAGACAGGTGGGTAGCAATATCAGGCACAGAAATACCATTTTCATGTGTAATATTTCCGGTAATGAGATCCCCAAAAGCAATGTTGCGCTGCAGATCGCAGTATAGATTGAGTGATTACAATATACTGCTCACTATATTTTCTGATCTCCCTATCACCACCTCTCACATAGGCTACTGAAAGGCCAGAATAAAAACTCCAAATGTGAACATCCTTGATCTTCTCAGGGTGCATGGCTCAAAATCCACTTTCAAATCTTCTTTGTTTAGTGGACACTTTTATTCAGATGTGCCACCCATCTTTACAAACAAAACAACTCCCAAACCACAGTTCCTACTACATTTTATATCTTATGTGAAGAAGAAGAAGAAGAATATCAATATATAGTTCAAATTATCAGATAGGCCAACCAAGGTTTAATTGTGTTGCTGATGATGGCTTTGGATTTGACAATGATTGAATTATTTCAATGAAGCGAAAATTCTGTGCTCTTGGGGAAGCAAAACATCTGTGGATCTGGAGGGGAGAAAAGGAGTGGAGTGTGGGCAGATTGTCTATGGGGACAGTATGTCCCACCACACACCTTTTGGATCTTTCCCCTGAGGAAGCTCTCTTCACAGCACAGTTCAAAGGCATTGACTGTAGATTGAGAAGAGGCAGGAACATGACCCATGAATAATGTAGTTTTATTAGCTAAAACTAATGTGTCCCAAAGGGTGTAGTAGCATCTTGAAATGTCTGTGTTACTCTAGAATAGTGAGGAGGATTACATGTCTCCGTAACTTTGTCCCTCACACAAAGCCTCTGTACATGGGAAAGCTGTGGAATTTTGTTGTTTGTGTATGTTTTTTGGTTTTGTTTGGTTGGTTTTGGGGGAAATGCAATTGGAACAAAAATAGTAAAGTTCTGAGTTGTTTCAATGAAAAATGTTGAATTGTAATTTTGCTTTCTATTTTATTTTCAAAAGGCTTCGTTTTGGTGACAAATTCACGTTCTCTTACTCCTTCACTTGTTATTCACTGGAAATGGAGTATTAGAGGAAAATTAAAGTGAGTAGTTTGGGGTTGGAGTTTGGGTTTTTTGCACCAAAATGAAACTTCATGAACATTCTGAAACATTTAAAATTTAAATATAGTTTTAAATTAAACAATTTTTTCATTGGAATTTTTTCATGAAATACTTGACTTTTTTTAACCAGATCTATGATATGTGCTGTCCCTGGGGGACACTTGGTCCTAGGTTTCGTAGTCCTGATTTCTTAAAGATCTAAACCCAGCCACCATTTCCCCCCAAACACAGTTTTGAACCAATGAGTAATTGCAAGTGCAAATTGTAACATTTATCAGTTAAAGGGGCAGCTCCTCACCTGGCATAAATGGGCATAGCTCCATTGAATTCCTGATTTGCAAGAAGCCAAGGGCTTAGGTATCTAAAGTATAGCATTCTCACCTGTAATTGCAAAACTGGCTTCTTTTCAAGATGAGGCTCTTATTCTTTAGCCTATAGTATAAGTTTGTGTGCATTAATATAAAGAGAGTGGAATGCAATATGCCCATATGTGCAAATGTAACCCACACACCTACTGGATGGGGTGTTCTGTCCCATCTAGTGGCACCGAGACCACTTAGGAGAGAGCAATTAATGAGTCTGCTCTACAGCCTTAGCTAACAGCCAGCTGGCTTTTAGCTCATGTGGTTAAACTCCAGAGGTCCCAGGTTTGATCCCACCCGCCGACGGACCCATTACACAAACAGAAGGAAAATTCAACGTAAACAAATCTGGCAAATCTAAATTGAAAACTGTTCTGTACAGACGCTCCCCGGGTTACGCAAAGCCGCACTTACCGAAAAAGTTACGTAAGCTGCTTTTTTTTTTTTTTGCGTAATTGTCGGGTATAAGTCCCCAATTTATGCAAAATTCGACTTATGTACTATCTATATCTTGGACAACAAATATTGTTTAAGAGTTGAGTAGTTTAGAAAGGCTCTAAGGGCTGGTAACTATAGAATGTTAGTCACTTTGAGGGAAAACTTGCTATGATCTGAAATAATTTGTTGAGATTAAAACTCAAACTGTAAATTTAAGGACTGATCCAAAGCTCACTGAAGTAAGCAAACAGATTCTCACTGACTTTAATGAGCTGTACATCAGGCCCATATTTTGCAAGGTGAATTGTTCTTGGTAAAAAGTAGGGGAAATGCAATTGAATTAAGTCATTTATAGAAAAAAAAATACAAATAATGCCTGTGGTTTCTTCCCCCCCATGTGAACTGGAAAAAAAATAAACCTTTTTTTTTCTGTATTATATATGAGAGCAATGCTTCTATTTTTTAATCTGAGTTGTGTTATCTAGTGGGCAAAAAAAGAGGTGTGAATCCACTCAATGGGGCAGAGTTTACAAGTTCTTAAAATGTGAATTGATTTGACTTTGTTTGCAAACTTAAGAAGTGTATTCATAGTTTTGTCATTTTTTCTAATGAGAAAGTGTTACATTCATTCTCATTTATCCTGTATTTCATACTTAGCATCATCTTGACAACATATTTGACCAACTGGAAAATAGCTATCATTTAATTATCTGAATAATTCAAAGCATGACTACTAAATCTGATTTCAGGATATTTATCAATCAATTCTAATTGTCAGCTTTTTGCAGGTTATAAATAGGCCAATTTTTCTTCTCTCTTCTGTTCTTTCTTTACATTTTTCTTGGAACAATTTTTTAAGACTACAAACAATCATGTTGACGCTAAGTGCTTGTTATTTATTATTAATATAGCACTATACATATAAATGGTTCTTTATAACTACAAAAATATACACTATAAAAAAACAGAAAATGATCTAAGCAAGAAGAAACTAAGACAGTTAAGTCCTGTGCTGAAGAAGATAGTATGACAACTTTTCATCTGCGTTCCCATGTTCAGTTGAGTGAAGTGGAGATCTATAATAGAGGAAACATCTGGATTACAAAACATAATTCACCAGTTAGATCACCACGAATCAGTAGTGGATGAAACACAAGGTTCTTCTCAGTGGTGGAATGACTTAATCCTTTCCAACTAATATTGTAAAGGAGTAATCTCATTTGCTCATGTAAGTGGAATGCCTTACAATAATTAATTCTGTTTGCATTCATTACTTTTCCCTGTCTTTGATTTGATCAGGACTAAAGGTTAAGCAGCAAATAAAACCCACTGTACATATAATGGGGAGCACCCACCAATATCTACTATCTCCAAGATGAACTCTTTGGTTCCAGTTCAGGGTGAAGGAGAAAGTCAGGCAAGCCTGGCTGGCCTCATATCTTTGATAAACATGGTGGAAAGGAAATGAAGGACTTTATTATTCAATTCTGTTCTTGAGCAGTGTCTCAGGTCACAAGAAAAGTATGCAAAGGGCGATGGCATTGATGTAGCCCACATGACTACATTGGGGAATAGGATGGCTCTACTTTCTGCACATTAAAAGGTATTTTTGTATCAATTGCTATAGTATTCTGCTCTCAGTTGAGGAACTATCCAACTTCACATCTGCCAAAAAATAGACTAGGGACACTTACATAAAGCCTCTTTTTTGCCAAAAGCTCTTCATCTTAGATACTACCATCTTTAAACTCTACTGCTGCCAGGGTGAAAGATCTGATAGCCTCTGCAGAGAGTCACATATAACCATTAATCAAGAACAAACTGAATGCTTGACACAATTTTTTCCCCCCAACTATTTATTTTTTTAAGTGTTGGGAAAGAACTGTCACAGATTCAATTGACGGTGGAAGTCTAGGAGGCCCTTGTAAAAGGGGAAAGGTCTGTTCGTGAGTGAACTAATCAAAGAAAATGTAAAAGACTGCCTCTTGTTTGAAAAGGACTCTGAAATATTATAATGATTAGATTGATGGGTTGACCAAAATCAACTGAGGCTTATTTATTTTCAAAGTTTTGGCACAAAGAGACCTTAGAAAACGTTTAGGTCCCAGTATCTTCCAAAGCACTGCAACTTGATAACGTGAGTAAGTTGGTGATACAAATGACTTCCATGTTAAGATTACATAAAATTATTTTATAGACATAAACACAGCCACAAATCTGTACCCCTCTACTTCAGGGTTTTCTATGCATTTTGAATATGGGTGAAAAAGCTTACTTTTGTGTTGCTTAGACTAAGTAATTAGAAAGGAAACTGGCTGAGTGATTATGCAGAATTAATTGTTATCCACTAGCCTACAATGTTTCTATTGTCTGATCAATATGCTGAATTGCATGTATGTCTGTGTTTCATCGTCCTCATAATAGAATTTGATTTCTATAAGAGTTAATATTCTCCTGATATGTCCATCTTTGGCTCTATGTCCATCTTTGGCACCATTCTTTTCATCTACTGTCCTAAAAGATCAGCCAGATGATCAAGAGAATTATTTCCTCCTTCACTGAAGGAATGTTTCACTCTTAAGCAAAAAAAGATGAGAGATAAGAAATGTAGGACTTCTGTTCAATGGAGAAGATCTGAAGGTCTGTTCAAAGGCAGATGTTGGAAGTTTATTTCCTTATTGCTCCACAAACCAGTGCTTTATCTTCTCATCATGCAGAATTAAATCACTGAATGTTTCCACTCCATTCCATGGATGCAGGATACCTCAAATTGATTTGGTCCTTTGTTTATCATTCTGGTATGTCTATTCCTCCCAAACAGGTGGGATATGTGTGAGCATTTGTATAGAAGACAAAAATGTGGTGGTCTGCAAAGAATTCAGGTATTCACTTGCCCTCACCTCACTGAGTAAATTCATTGAAGGGCTCTTCCATAACTTTTCCTAGATTGGAGACAAGTAGGATCAAACTAGACTATTTGTTCTCCACACTTCTGAATGCTAAACTCTGGACTTTACATTTTTCTTAAAATGACAGTATCTTCCAGTGAGCAATCTCAGGTTACCTGTACTGAACAGTTACAGGGTCACATTCTAATCTCAGATCCACAGTGAGTATTACTGTGTATAATAAGTGCCATCAAATAGGATTAATATCTGTTCCTAAACACTCAGTACACTAAAGAAAATGAGCAGCAAGTAGAGCATTAATATATAACAATTTTAATATGCAATTAGATTTTTATGGGCTGGGGTTCTACCATCATTTTATCTTTTTTTGTTCCTCTTTAATTCATGCTCATGTTTCAATAACCTTTCCTCCAGCATGGATGGACACAGTACTCACTCCCAGGTGAGTACCCTAACCACTATTTATAAGGGAGGCTGCTGCCGCCTTCTCCTCTTTCCTTGTCCTTGTTGTTTTGTGTGGCCTTAGGTATGCTCTGAGAACACCTTCTGGATCAGGCCCTGCAGGTTAGATAGGCAGGGGAATACCTAGTTTGAGGATCCTGCTGGGTATTAGACATGAGATAGGTGCCTAGACTGAGGCAGCTGTGCCCATGCTCACTGGCAGAAACTTAAGCGTCTAGAGAATTTTAACTCAGGGATTTTAGGTGGCAGCTGAGCAACGGTTTTGAGGATCTCAGTGACACCTGAAGGCACCTAAGTCCTTTTGAGATCTAGTCCTGAATCCCAAAAGTGGTGAATATTTGCAGATCACCCACAATTATTAGACTGCCCATGTTTCTGTCTATTGGAAGAAGATTATTGTTGTCTCTTAATTAGTGCAATATTTCAAACAGCTCCAATCTTTAAATAAGTTTAATGTTTATATTGAGTTTAAAAATTGTTCATCACTTAATACTGGTTCATTTTAATAAATCTATTTAATTTGAAATAGGATGAGCAGCAACAATTGGAGCCAAGAAATTAAACAAATCAATGTTGCTAAAGATTTCAAACTAAAGCTTGTTCAAGATGTTATCAACTTTCAACAGTAACAGAAGAAAGGGCCATGATATCCTCTTCACATGGCATATCTGTAGAATCACTACATTACAATTGTTAAATTGTACCAAGAATGGTGTCTGACACAGAATAAAAACTCCAAAGGTCCCTACTGAAATTTGGGAATTAAGGATCAATTACAATTCTAACAAGATCTCCAAATTTTACTAGTTATATAAAGGATTAGTATACTTACCCATAAAGTGAACAGTCAGACCTCCTCTAGTACTTTGATTCATTCCCCTTCCTACCAATGTTACTGTGGTCTACTTTGGGTAGAGCAGAAACCATTTTAATCCTAGGATGATTATCACTGCTATGTACAATGGGAATAAGGAGAGAATGTTCAGCATTCAGATGGTTTGTTCACCATTTCAGGGATCAGAGGGTTAGCCGTGTTAGTCTGTATCCACAAAAACAACGAGGAGTCCGGTGGCACTTTAAAGACTAACAGATTTATTTGGGCATAAGCTTTCGTGGGTAAAATAAACACTTCTTCAGATGCACGGAGTGAAAATTACAGATGCAGGCATAAATATACTGACACATGAAGAGAAGGGAGTTACCTCATAAGTGGAGAACCATTGTTGACAGAGCCAATTCAATCAGGGTGGATATGGTCCACTCTCAATAACTGAGGATGAGGAGTCAATACCAAGAGAGGGAAAATTGCTTTTGTAGTGAGCCAGCCACTCCCAGTCCCTATTCAAGCCCAATTTAATGGTGTTAAATTTACAAATAAATTATAGCTCTGCAGTTTCTCTTTTAAGTCTGTTTTTGAAGTTTTTTTGTTGAAGTATGGCTACTTTTAAATCTGTTATAGAATGTCCAGGGAGATTGAAATGTTCTCCTGCTGGCTTTTGTATGTTACCATTCCTGATGTCTGATTTGTGTCCATTTATTCTTTTATGTAGAGACTGTCTGGTTTAGCCATTGTACATGGCAGAGGGGCATTGCTGGCATATGTCACATTAGTAGATGTGCAGGTGAATGAGCCCCTGATGGTGTGGCTCCCATTTCAGGGAGTTGCACTCTACTTCACTGTAACTTCACTTTAGACAGAGTTAACGTTATTTGAGTGTTTAGAAAATGAACACAGAACCAAATTATTTTACAGCATTTTAATAATGAAACATGAACAGCCAACAGTGTTCTCATATTAGCCTCCCTTCCAAAACAGACTTAAGGGATGATTTCCCTCTTGGCCTCTAGTAGAGTTGCACAGATATATGATCTCCAGACTGATATATCATTTCTTTGAGTTATATGATACAATTATATTTATGCTGTTTCTATAGGTAAAGAACACCATAGTGGTTGTGTGCTTCAGAGCACTTGTTCATTTTCTTTCAGTTACATAAATAAATTAAAAACATACATTGCAAGGTCAGAGCACATAATTCTGAGAACACTTTATAGTTTTTTAACATGAGTGGTATTGATTGAAAAAGTTTTTTTTTTTTTTTTTTTTGTAGCATTTGACTTGGTAATACTGACTGGTTTATGACCAATAAAACCATTCCAGTATTCCCTTACATATAACAAAAATCTATGCTTATTTTTTCCCAATGATGATAGGCCTTGTCACTCTGTCAAAAAGATACATTTATTCTGTGTATGTTTATTATATGTCATGTCCCTAGGAGGAACTCTTGGTAAATAGATGTTTCTTCTTATATTTTCAAAGTGGTGCAAGTTTATTTAACCATTAGTATCCTGAGAATGAGTATCCTTCTCCATGCCTTCAGCATCCAGCTTTCTTCTCAATCTTAATCCTTACCCTCTCCTTTCCCTTTAAGAAGACCCTTCTAACTTCCTTCACCCTTCCCTGGTGTCACGCTGTCTGGAGCGGCTCACAACTGTGAGTGCTTACCTCAGGGCAGACTGTCAGAAACAGGGCAGATACCCCAAGATGGTGGTGTGTACTATAATTAGATTTCACCAAATGTGAACTCCTGGTTTACTATACTGGTCTTACCATAGAGTCACAGACAGTCCCCTTAGGCTGTAGAGTTTATCTTGCCACCCAGACAAACTGAACTTTGTGATAATGGTCACTTAAACCAAAAATCACATGACATCGGATTTCTCCCAGTCCCAAGAGACCAGTGACTTACCCCAGATCAATGGGTACTCTGGATCTTACACCAAAGACAACACTGGCAACCAATTCTATAATAAACTAACCATTTATTAGCTAAGAAAAAAGAATGAGAGTTATTGAAAGGTTAAAACATATATTCACAGATGAGTCAGAGTTTGTAATTCCAAATGGTAGCAGTGATGTAATAAACTCCCAGATTCCCAAAAGTATTTTCAGGGTATCCAGATTGTCTCTAGAGATCTCTACTCTGCATCTGGGACACTTCCCTGTAACAGTCCAGAGATGAAGGAACTTTCCTTGAATCCATACTTACATCTTCTTCTGACAGAAAACCAGCTGACAGTGTCACTGCCCATGTGACACTGATGACAGTGAGTGAGGAATGCACTTTGAGTCTCTGACATCCCGACATCACACACAATGACCACTTGCTTTAGCACCTTTCCTGATAAAGTCCTTAATTAGCATTCCACAAAGCTTCTTTGATGGGTTATTTACTTAGAGGGGTATACACAATGTAAATGTTAACAAGATACAGATAAGAGAAAATAATGTGAGTAATGTCCCATTAGTTTTATGAAGTCTGAACACCAAATACACTCTCCTACCTTCAACAATCACTTTGATCAGACCAATTCACTTGTGTATTAGTATAGAATACACTATGGCATGATCTGGTCTGCCAGGATCACATCTGGTCTATCTGCTGAGCAACAAATCAGTATCCACCAGCCTCTTGCTTCCTGCCTTCTTTTCCTCATATGCTGCTCCCCTCTTTACTGCCTTTCCACAAAGGCCATCACTTTCAGACCTGTGTGCCTAAAGTTAGGTTCCTAAAATCTGTAGGTACCTCAATACAAATAGCTTGGTTTTCAAAGCTGAGCACCTGAAGCAAAGTTGCTGAGCTCCCACTCGGAACTGAGCTGCTGATCGCACTAGGAACTTGCAAGTGACATCACAGTTTTCCACTGGGTGGGAACTGGGGGTCTCGACACAACCATAGAATCATAGAAGATTAGGGTTTGAAGAGACCTCAGGAGGCCATCTAGTCCAATCCCCTGTTCAAAGCAGGACCAATCCCCAACTAAATCATCCCAGCCAGGGCTTTGTCAAGCCGGGCCTTAAAAACCTCTAAGGATGGAGATTCCACCACCTCCCTAGGTAACCCATTCCAGTGCTTCACCACCCTCCTAGTGAAACAGTGTTTCCTAATATCCAACCTAGACCTCCCCCACTGCAACTTGAGACCATTGCTTCTTGTTCTGTCATCTGCCACCACTGAGAACAGCCTAACTCCATCCTCTCTGGAACCCCCCTCAGGTAGCTGAGGCTGCTCTCAAACCCCCCCCTCACTCTTCTCTTCTGCAGACTAAATAACCCCAGTTCCTTCAGCCTCTCCTCATAAGTCATGTGCCCCAGCCCCCTAATCATTTCTGTTGCCCTCCGCTGGACTCCCTTCAATTTGTTGACATCCCTTCTGTAGTGAGGGGATCAAAACTGGACGCAATACTCAAGGTGTGGCCTCACCAGTGCCGAATAGAGGGGAATAATCACTTCCCTCAATCTGCTGGCAGTGCTCCTACTAATGCAGCCCAATATGCCATTGGCCTTCTTGGCAACAAGGGCACACTGCTGACTCATATCCAGCTTCTCATCCACTGTAATCCCCAGGTCCTTTTCTGCAGAACTCCTGTTTAGCCAGTCGGTCCCCAGCCTGTAGCGGTGCATGGGATTCTTCCTTCCTAAGTGCAGGACTCCGCACTTGTCCTTGTTGAACCTCATCAGATTTCTTTTGGCCCAATCGTCCAATTTGTCTAGGTCACTCTGGACCCTATCTCTCCAGCATATCTACCTCTGTCATCTGCTAACTTGCTGAGGGTGCAATTAATCCCATCATCCAGATCATTAATAAAGATGTTGAACAAAACCGGCCCCAGGACCGAGCCCTGGGGCACTCCACTTGATATCATCTGCTAACTAGACATCGAGCCATTGAGCACTACCCATTGAGCCCGACAATCTAGCTTTCTATCCACCTTATAGTTCATTCATCCAATCCATACTTCTTTAACTTGCTGGCAAGAATATTATGGAAGACTGTATCAAAAGCTTTGCTAAAGTCAAGATATCCACCAATTTCCCCATATCCACAGAGCCAGTTATCTCATCATAGAAGGCAATCAGGTTGGTCAGGCATGACTTGCCCTTGATGAAACCATGTTGACTGTTCCTGATCACCTTCCTCTCCTCCAAGTGCTTCAAAGTGGATTCCTTGAGGACCATGATTTTGCCGGGGACTGAAGTGAGGCTGATCGGTCTGTATTTCCCCAGGTTCTCTTTCTTCCCTTTTTTAAAATATGGGCACTATATTTGCATTTTTTCAATCATCCGGGACCTCCCTGGATCACCATGAATTTTCAAAGATAATGGCCAATGGCTCTGCAATCATATCAGCCAACTCCCTCCGCACCCTTGGATGGATTATATCTGGACCCATGGACTTGTGCATGTCCAGCTTTTCTAAATAGTCCTTAATCTGTCCTTTCACCACTGAGGGCTGCTCACCTCCTCCTCATACTGTGTTGCCCAGTGCAGCAGTCTGGGAGCTGACCTTGTCTGTGAAGACCGAGGAAAACAAGCATTGAGTACTTCAGCTTTTTCTGCATCATCTGTCACTATGTTGCCTCCCCCATTCAGTAAGGGTCCCACACTTTCCTTGACCACCTTCTTGTTGCTAACATACCTGTAGAAGCCCTTCTTGTTACCCTTCACATCCCTTGCTAGCTGCAACTCCAGGTGTTCTTTGGCCTTCCTGATTACACCCCTGCATGCAATCTTTTTATACTCCTCCCTAGTCATCTGTCCAAATTTCAACTTCTTGTAAGAAGAATAAGGAGTACTTGTGGCACCTTAGAGACTAACAAATATATTTGGGCATAAGCTTTCGTGGGCTAAAACCCACTTCGTCGGATGCATGCAGTGGAAAATACAGTAGGAAGATATATCTACATAGAGAACATGGAAAAATGGTTGTTGCCATATCAACTATAATGAGACTAATCAATTAAGGTGGGCTATTATCAACAGGAGAAAAAAACTTTTGTAGTGATAATCAGGATGGTTCATTTCCAACAGTTGACAAGAAGGTGTGAGTAACAGTAGGGGAAAAAATTAGCATGGGGAAATAGTTTTTACTTTGTGTAATGACCCATCCACTCCCAATCTTTATTCAAGCCTAATTTAATGGTGTCCAGTTTACAAATTAATTCCAAGTCTGCAGTTTCTCGTTGGAGTCTGTTTTTGAAGTTTTTTTTGTTGTTGTTGGAGAATTGCGACTTTTAGGACTGTAGTTGAGTGACCAGGGAGGTTGAAGTGTTCTCCGACTGGTTTTTGAATGTTATAATTCTTGACGTCTGATTTGTGTCCATTTATTTCTTTTTGAGTTTAAGCTCACCAAAGATTTTACTGTTAAGCCAAGCTAGTCGCCTGCCTTATTTACTATTCTTTCTGCACATTGGAATGGTTTGTTCCTGTGCCCTCAATAAGGTTTCTTTAAAATTCTTTAAAAGGTTTCTGGACTGCCTGCCCCTCATATTAGCCTCCCAGGGGATCCTGCCCATCAGTTCCCTAAGGGAATCTAAGTCTGCTTTTCTGAAGTCCAGGATCCGTATTTTGCTACTCTCCTTTCTTCTATTTGGCAGGATCCTGAACTCAACCATCTCATGGTCACTGCTGCCTAGGTTGCCACTCACTTCTACTTCCCCTACCAATTCTTCCCTGTTCGTAAGCAGCAGGTCAAGAGGAGGACAGCCCATAGTTGGTTCCTCCAGCACTTGTACCAGGAAGTTGTCCCCAACGCTCTCGAAAAACTTCCTGGATTGTCTGTGCATTGCTGTATTGCTCTCCCAGCAGATGTCAGGGTGATTGAAGTCCCATATTAGAACCAGGGCCTGTGATCTGGAAACTTCAGTTAGTTGTCCAAAGAAAGCCTCATCTACCTCATCCTTCTGATCCTGTGGTCTATAGCACATGCCCATCATGACATCACCCTTGTTGCTCTTGCCTCTAAACTTAGCCCAAAGACTCTCAACAGGCTTTTCTCCAGTTTCATACTGGAGCTCTGAGCAATCATACTGCTCTCTTACATACAATGCAACTCCTCCAGCTTTCCTCCCATACCTGTCCTTCCTGAACAGTGTATACTTATCCATGACAGTGCTCCAGTCATGTGAACTGCCCCACCATGTTTCTGTTGTTCCAATCACATCATAGTTCCTTGATTGTGCCAGGACTTCCAATTCTTCCTGCTTGTTTCCCAGGCTTCTTCCGTTCATGTACATGCACCTAAGATAACTAGCCGATTGCCCTATTTTCTCAGTATGAATCAAGAGGCTTCCCATCTTGTACCCTCCTCCTTGTGTTTCCTCCCAGTATCCCACTCCCCCACTTACCTCTGGGCTTAGGTCACCATCCCCTGGTGAACCTAGTTTAAGCCCATGATTAGGCTTATTCTCATTGAGCCAGAGGAGATTACAGAGAAGTTTCAAATTTATAAAAGGGATGAACAAAGTGTAGGGAGAGAAGCTTGTATTGTAATGTGCACAACTTGTACATTAGTGAAGGGAGTACTAAGGGGCATAAAGTGATGAATAGAGAAAAATAGGAAATTTGGGCAGAAATATTTCATGGAAAGGGAATAAATTGCTGGAGAAAGACTAAAGCAGTCAATAAACAGTATGTGTAGGGGGGGAGAGTATATTTTAGAAGAAAGAAACAATAGAGTAAAACTTTGAAATTTACCATTGGGTAAAATTTTCAAAAGCACCTTGTCAAGGCTGATTCCCCACTCTGGCACTCTGAGTGCAGAAGGTGGGGGCCTGCAAGGATTCTAAAAACTAATACTGGCCACTTCAGGCTTGTATTAAACTCCCAAGGTTACAGCTTTTCTCTGACCTCGGCTTGGAAAATGCTGCCACCACCCAAGTGCAAAACCCCTTTGAGAGCCCAGGAAGGCGCACTTGGGAATTCCTTCCTGTGGGGTACCCTCAAGCCCTTTCACACACACACACACACACACACACACACACACACACACACACACCCCGCCCCCGGGGAAGAGCTGAGAAGAAAAACAAAGGAAATCAGCTGTTGCCACCAGCTAATTAAACAACATGTGCACAAACCTCTTAAAATACAAAAATTCAATCCTGTTCTTAAAAAAGGTAAATGTTATTAAAAACAAAAAGAAAGAAAATACATCTGGAAACTCAGGCTATTGCTAGATTTAAAAAAAAAACACTTGCAAGGATTAAACATCAAGAATAATGTTCTTGAGGTCCAGCTTAAAGGTTACAAGCAAAACAAAAGCATTTGGGGTTAGCACAGAGGAGTCCACAAGCCATAAAGAAATGAAAAGAGACAAACTTAATCACGTCTTCCTAGACATTCCTGATCTACTTACATAACTGGGATTTCAAATGAGTAGTTTCTAGGTATGATACCGATGATTTTTCATACCTGGCCCCAAGTTTCTTACAGCATAGTTGCTCTGTGTTTGCTTCTCCCCGCAAACAACAACAGACAGACAAAAGGGGAGTCTTGTTTCAGTTTTAAAAAGTTCTAGCCTTCCCATTGGCTCTTTTGGCTAGGTGCCCACTCACTTCCTTTTACCTATGCATTGTACGGATTTTTAACCCTTTACAGGTAAAGCAAGTAGAGAACAGCTATTAAGAGGGATTTTATAGCTAACTGGCTGGCTGGGTCCATACAAGGGAGCTACCTCCCCCCCACCTTCATTTAACACACACCTAAATTCCATTTTCAAAAGTTACTTAGGCACATAGGTTGAGATTCATAAAATTACTTAGGCACCTAACTCCCATTGAAGTCAATGGCAGTTAGGCACCTACATCACTTTGTGAATCCCACTCTTAGGGCTTAATCCTGGAATGTTCTGAGTAATCTGGCCCTGATCCAGCATATAAGTATGTTAATTGACTTCAAGTTCCTAATTCCCATTTGAAAATTGGACTTCAGTGCTTTTGCAAATTTTACTCACAATATTTATTTGGATTTTCTCACTATTCACTTAGTGCAACTTCCAGTGATTCTAAAAGAATGATATCACGTAGCTATGCTGTCTACAATGATCTACACTGACATAGCCAAAAAGGAAATGCAGTAGAACATTACTAATTTGCAGTTCAGTAGTTCCCCCCCTTATGAACACGTGTTACATCCAATATCCACCTCTAATTGACAGAAGCAATTTCTTTAAGATTCTGGCACAATTATGAATATTGAAAATAGGTGTGCGTTATAAGATTGCTTTCAATTATTTGGCTGTATTTACTATAAGAATGCATATTTCACACCAATGGCTTGAACTTGCACCCACTGAAGTCAATTGCAAATATTTTGACTTCTATGGGTGCAGGATTGAACTCTCAGTAATAATATGTAGCACTTCTATAGTTCTCCTAATTTTCAAAATGCTCTTAACATTAATTGATCTTTAAATTGCACCTGCTTTTTAAAAATTACTAGCCCTGCTTTGCTGATGAGAAGAGATTAAGGGCCAGATTTTGAAAACTGCAGTGGAAAAAATATGTATTGCACGTCCATTTTGCAGCTACCCTAATGGCACATACTAATTAGATATCTACTTATGTAGTCAGTCATTTTACATCTACCCAGTTGTCTGCAGGTGTAAACATTACATCTGTGAGACTAACTGACCACTCCAGTTTGCTGGCAGTTCTGAAGATTTGAAAAAAATGTTCTGTTCAAGTCAAATTGACACTGGAATTTTTCAGAATTTCCAGTGAGTTGAAAAAGTCAGAAAAACTTTTTATTTCAGGTTGAATTAAACCTTTTTGTTTTACCCAAAACATTTCACGTTGGGCATTTGTAACAAAAGCAAAGGAAATGAAGGGCTAGATTCACAAAACTGAGGAGGGAGTGGGGGGGGGGTGTTACCCTCCCTTTCCTTAGAGCTCTTAGCCCTGTAGTAAGGGCTCTCACCCAGGATGTGAGCGACCCAGAGGAAAATCTCCACACTGGCACAGGGACTGGATCACAAGTTTTCCCTCTCCCAGGTGAGTGCCCTAACTACTAGCCTCTAGGGTTTCTTTCTCTCACTCTGGCCCAATGAATATTTGGGTTAAGGGCTCTGCCTCCTTTTGGTTTTGTGAATGGCACCTGAATCACCCTGGTGAATCTAGCCTATCTAAATGTTCAGCTTGGGAAATGTCAAAACAAAATGTTGTCTTATTTTCAACAAAAACAATGTGCCAAAATCAACACAAATTCACCACATATTTTGAGAGACCCTTATCTGCATTCATTTCCAAAAAAAAGTCATGCAGCTTTTTTACACATATCTTATTCATACTAACATGCTTCCTAGTTACTGAAATTTCTAATTAAATCTAGGTGTATGGTGGCACATGAATATTTGCCAACAGCTCCCGGGGGAGTGAGCAGGAGAGATTAGAACATCAGCGGGAAGTGTCAACTCACATCTTCAGTTGAGCTTCCCAGAGCTGTAACTCAAAACAGCCAAGATGGAGAGCAAAAGTAGAAGAGGAGGAAAAACAGAGGGGAAGGCCAGCAGGAAGAGAGAGTAGGAGGAGGAGAGGTAACAGAAATTATTTTGCTTTAAAAAAACAACAACAAAAAAACCAAACAATATGGCAGAGACAGCCTTGGGTGAAGTAGGGAGAAAAATTAGACCTCCATTGACCTGTTAAGATTTTGGTTATTATCTGTCTCTTGGGAGGCACTTAGATTCTACAATGATGACTGCTTGTCATTATCTCAGATTGTAAACACTCTTTAAGAAGATAGAAATAGACAGTTGAGCAGACAGATATTCTTGATGCCAGTCTTGTGCTTATAAAAAAAATAGAGCTAGCCTCTCTTGCAGTTATCAATTATATTTAATTGAAGGAATAATAAAATTATTGCCTTGCAGAAGTAAAGGCTAACTTGATTATTAAAGTATTTTAGTGTTTGTCAAATGACATCAAATAAGAACTTAGGAAATACAGCAACTTCTCTGCCAACTGTTCTGTGATTGGATACTTTAAAAGACATACATCACACTTTCAGAACAAATTTTATAATCAATAAACATCGTAATTAAAACGGTAGCTCTGATTTATGGAACAACAAGCAGTGTAAAAAGTTGTAAGGCCACTATTCGGTCTGTGATTGAAAAACATGTGTTGCATATTTAGAAGGTGATAAAATCAAAAGCACTGGCAAAAACTCTTTTAAAAAACAAAACAAAACAAACAAACAAAAAAAACCTTAAAAAAGGTCAGGAAATCAAAGGTGGAATCTGCGTCCCAACAGAATGTCCTTAGGAGAATTCTGACATACTGTGGCCCCAATCCTGGAAACACACTTGAGTAGTCCCACTGGGTATCATGTGCATAAGCATTTGCAGGATCAGAGCCTATATTTGTTAAATCTAGCCTGCCAGGCAGTTTTTTTTAATATATATAATTTACAAAGTATGCTTGTTAGATACATGGTACTAGTTTACAGTATCATGACCCAAATTTTGCCTTTATTTACACTCTTTTAAATCAGAACTCTGTCAACTTCATTTTTATTTGCTGCAGTGTAACCAAGATCAGAATATGGGATAATATATTTTTTACATAGTGCAATTATGTTTCCTTTAAGGAAAACTAGAAAGAGTGTGTGTTACCAGTGTACCATTTATCTCTTTAAAGATGTCTTTGAAACATCATCATCAGGGAGTTTTAAAAATGTCTTCAAATGTCTTCCATCTTTTTTATGTCTCTGTGATTCTGAGAGAGAGTTTAACATCATTCTTCCACTTTCTCAGTCAAATGAAAGCTTCCAATAGCTTTCAATACCTGATTCTGACAAAGTCGTGGTTGTTTGCTGTAACTGAGTAGGCTTTTTTATGGGAACATTTATCTTAGCTTTCTACATGTAGGGAATTTACATGCACAACATTGGATAGATGGGAAATAATGAAGAAAAGGTCTGGACTAGACATATATCAAGTACAGACTTCAAGTTGAACTCTTTGCCGTGTTTCATTGATTTGAAACAAGAATCCTTTTAATGTAGAAATAAATGCCTAGGGACAATGGTGAATTTATTAATCTTTAGAAAATCATTTCCAAGGATATACATAATGTTAGTGTTTTGGTAAGATCAGAATCCTATAAGGAAAGGCTGGGAAGGACAACTTTGATTTCTTGCTCAGGGTGCCTCTTTTTGACTATACATAAATTAAAAAAAAAACCAGTATGAGACCTACAGACTGGGATTTGCAGATCATTTTCCCATATGGAATACCTAGAGAAATATTTCATGAGTTGTGAATCTGCCTGTATTTTAAAAGATTTCTAAATAGCTAACTCAGCTATTAGAATATTTAGCTTTGTAAGCCATGTCTACGGAATGATACCTTGCTCTTATTAGCCCTGATCCAACAAGATACTTAAGTATCTGCCTAATGTTAAGCATGTAGGTGCTTTGATTTTGAAGTACCTTGCTTTATTGGTCATCCTGGGAAGCAACCAACCGCAACAGCAGCAGAAGAAAGGACCACTCGGGGTAGTGGATAATGGGATCAGGAGAATTTTAAGAACTGCACCTCCTCCCACCCCATATGTGAACATGACAGTCAAATTTGTCTTTGAGTTCATTAAAATTTGATTAAAGTACCTATTATGTTTGATTTAACCTTCCCATTCTTACCATCATGGGATATTAAACAAAATAATTTCTCCTCTCCTGATCTCCTTGTGCTAAAAACAACTTATTAAAATAAGTTATTTCCCTGATTGATTGTTTGATTAAGGTATTACACTTGATCTGATTTATTTCCCAGAATCACATTTCTCAGTTTATGCAGTGGTGTTGTAGCCATGTCGGTTCCAGGATATTACAAAGACCAATTGGGTAAGGAAACATCTTTTACTGGACCACCTTCTGTTTGTTTAGGTTGAAAGCTTGTCTCTCTTACCAAGCCCTTCTCACGTCTGGGAAAAGTACTCCGAGTGTTATAGCTAAATACAAGGTAGACTAGATAGTTTAGCATAAGTAGTTAGCACATATTTGGGCCATTTTACCTTGAAAGGTTCTTTATTATATGTACTATCTGTTGAAACTTGCATTTAACTGTGACCCTCAACTTTTCAGAGGAAGACCTGAGAAAGAGCTCTGTGTAGCTTGAAAGCTTAGCTCTCTCACCAACAGAAAGTGGTCCGATAAAAGATATTACCTCACCCATCTTGTCTCTCTAATTATTCTGTTTAGGTTGGATTTTGAAGTTACAGTGATTCAGACCCACTGAGACTCTGGCCTTTTGTGTCTACTTTTAACAAGCTCTGTATTGTACTGGTTCATCGTGTAAGCAGAACACAATGTACTTCAAATTTTGAAACAGAATAAAACAATTCCTTTGCATAACTCCAATTATCATCTCCCTCTGCGTTAAATAACTACATCAAAGAGAAGTTCATTAACTGGCAAAAAGGGGCCCATCATTCTTTCCTTAGAACTTAATTTCCATTTAAACGAAGACGTGATTTGCACACTGTGACAGACCCAGACCAGTGGGTTACAGGAGTCTGGTAGAGGGCAAATATACTGGTCACTGGATGAGTAGTTTTCTGTTCCCTGAGTGACCAGAGCAGGGGCTACACTAGAGTAATCAGGAACCTGCTAGAACCAGTTAAGGCAGGCAGGCTAATTAGGACACCTGGAGCCAATTAAGAAGAAGCTTCTAGAATCAATTAAGGCAGGCTAATCAGGGCACCTGGGTTTTAAAAAGGAGCTCACCCCAGTTTCTGGTGGGAGTGTGAGGAGCTGGGAGCAAGAGGCGCAAGGAGCTGAGAGTGAGAGGGTGTGCTGCTGGAGGACTGAGGAGCACAAGCGTTATCAGACACCAGGAGGAAGGTCCTGTGGTGAGACTAAGGAAGGTGTTTGGAGGAGGCCATGGGGAAGTAGCCCAGGGAGTTGTAGCTGTCATGCAGCTGTTACAGGAGGCACTATAGACAGCTGCAGTCCACAGGGCCCTGGGCTGGAACCCGGAGTAGAGGGCGGGCCCGGGTTCCCCCCAAACCTCCCAATTGACCTGGACTGTGGGTTCTCCCAGAGGGGAAGGTCTCTGGGCTGTTCCCCAACCCACATGGTGAATCTCTGAGGCAAGAAAATCCGCCAATAAGCACAGGACCCACCAAGATAGAGGAGGAACTTTGTCACAACACATTGTAGCTCAGTAGCATAATACAGATGTAAGGATTAGGGAAGACAGGCAACAGGAAGATCCAAATATAGAAATCGAAACGATTCAATTTGAATAGGTAGGTTACACCTGTCACCCTGCATTTTTCACAAAACTTAAATTGTGGGCCTAAACTGACCTGATAGTAACCCTCTAATCCTTACTTACATTCTAGACAATAAATTAGTTTGAAGAACTATATATATATATATATTTTACATTTCCATCTTTAAGTTAAAGTGCAACAATGAATGATTATATTGAGGCGAGAAAATGTTATCCATGTGTCTTGTTTTCCTTCAAAGTAGTTTTGAAACTATATTCAATTAGATGGGGCACATTTAGAGAGAGGGTGTGTGATAGAAGTTAACCTGTCAGTCTGCAATTTCCTTCTCATGTGTAAGATGCTGTGGGCTTATGTACCTTCTTGATCAAAAAGTTGTTGAAGGGAGTTGTAATGGATATAGATCTGCTCTGTAATGTATGAATCCTGCATGTTGACCTGATTATTGGGATGTACACCATATGACTATACTGGATTAAACCAGATTGTTGGGAAACAAACAGGATGGCAAACCTATGATTCGAGATATGACACTCCTCAGCCAGCCCTTGAGGGAGGTTACAGGACAATGGGAGAACCATTGTCCTTATGGAGCTTGGCTCGACCTCCACTAAGCCAACCAACCTAGTTTCAGACAGCAGGGCCCAAAAGCCTCTCAGGAACTGAGAGCACATAGAACTAGATAAAAAGTGACACTCTTTCCAGGGGAAGAGTGTTGTTGCTGAGAAGCTGAACAAACTGCTCCTACTGTTAATATTAAACAATATTTTGATTTAAAAGGCTCTGTTCGCCACTGGTCGCAGGTCATGAAAAGAAGAACCATAGATGCCTAGCCCAGTTGGACCTGCTGGGTTAATTCACAAAGTACCCTGCATGAGGACCCAACCTAAGAAAGGGACAATCACATGATTCCACCCCAGAAGCAATAAAGGCACATGGCCTGATACCTGCAGGGATGCCAGAGAGACCTGAGAGGGGCCGAGGGGCAGCTAGCCCTCTAACTGTGACAGGAAAGAAAAACCGTCATGGAATTCCAAAGGAAAGAAAATTGTTCCATATGTTGCATACTTAAAATAATCCAGTCGGACACCAAGACAAAGGGGAAGTACAGAGGGGGTATCTGGATAAATCTCCCTTCCCCTAATCTAGCTGTTACTTGGTCAAAGAGTCCATTTCTTTTCCCCTCTCCTCTCATATATGTACATTTTGTTGGTTGGAGTTATCATTTGCTAAACAGCGCTAGACTGTTATCTTACACTCTTTCAATTTCCCCAATAAATGATATTTTAGGAAATGATATTCTCTGGGCTGCGTTGATAGGTTGACCAGATGTCCTGATTTTATAGGGACAGTCCCGATATTTGGGGCTTTTTCTTATATAGGCACCTATTCCCCCACACACACTCTGTCCCAATTTTTCATACTTGCTATCTGGGCACCCTATGCATTGATGTATCTAATGATGGCTGTGCCAGAGATAGTATTTGAACAAGAGAAACATGTTCATTAGCTACACCTTCATTTGTTTCCTTTCTGCTTCTTTTCTCCTGTTTCTTCTATATGCTTGTTTTTTTTATAAGGCTCAATTGTACCAGCTTCCTGTTGGGGGCAGTGTAGAGTCACATTGCTCTAAGGGTGCCCTGAGAGGAATTGTCTTCAGTCCCTCACCCTCCCCTAAGCATACCCAGGTCAGTTTATAGAGGTAGCAGAGCCTTGGCGCTCTCTCTTCCCATCCATGCCCCCTTTGGTGTATTGAATCCCATGGAGCAAGCAGAGGGAGCATATCTGTACAATAGCTGCACTGCAGGGGGAAGTCTTTGCTCCCTCTGGAGCAGCTGGGCACAGTCTAACCCACAAAAGCAATGTCTACACTACACACCCCTGGCGATGGCATGTAGTGTACATGTAGCTACACGTTGCAGTGAAAAGCACACCACATCCACACTGCGACATGTAGCTACACATGTCAGTGAAAGACTCTGGCAGAAGGGAAAGGCTTGAGCAGCTCCCTGCTGCTGGAGCCTTTCACAGTGGCAAGGAGAGGCTCTGGCAGTGGAGAGGCAGCCTTTCCCCACTGCTTTCCCCCTGCCAGAGCCTTTCCCTGCTGTCAGAGTCTTTCCCTGTGGTGAGAAACGGCTCCAACAGTGGGAAGTCTGCAGAATACTATGCTGCTAAAAATAGCAGTGTAGACAGGGAGGCACGGCTTAGGAGAGCAGCAAGCTGTCAGGTATGTATTCTAGTACATACTCTCACTCTTCAGACATGTCTTTGACTCTTAACTTTTCTTGCTTCACCATCAGCAATGCAATTTTATCCAGGCTGGGGGCTACAGAGATATTTACACTATCCACCGCTGAAAAAAGCATTCAATGTAGATGAACACAATGAAAAACGGAGTTAAATTTGGGGAGAGAGGGAGAAGGTTGAGAGAGAGAGAGTGTTTTTTAAATGTAAGGTATTTTAAAAATACAGGGACAAAAAGAATGAAAACCTGCCAAATGGTAAAGGCTGAAACTGGTAATGGAATAATATATTTGTGCATTTAAGAGAAAGTATGGCAAGCACTGAAGAGTTTTATAATTTGTTTTATAAAGTACTTGACAGTGTCCTTCTAATATGAATCTGGCCAGAGTAATTACTAGATTTCTTCAGCACTCATAGTAATATCAGCCTGGATGAGGAGAAGGAGCACTGCGCATTCCATCTTTCTAGAGGAATGAACTCATTCTGTTCATGCATATTCTTTCATTTTGTCTCCTCTAAGCAGTTAAGGGTCAAATAAAAAGCACCAATTTTCTTCCTGTGCTTTTTTCTCCCCTGCCTTTGAAACTGTTGGAACCTCTCTCTCTCCCCAGATTCAGTGTTGTAATGATCCTCTGCCAAAGAACAGGTCAGTAATTTGCCCACGCTCTTTTTATTTAACTTAATCCTCTTGACAGGCACAAATCCAACACTTCATGAAGATCTGCATTAAACAAGTCTGCCCCATTTTCAGTCAGGTGAACATCATCAGCTTGATGGAATAGTCCAGGGTAATTGCTCAGGCATGACTTTACTGCTTACAGTGAAATACCATATCTAATAACCTTGGCAGCAAGGGGTGCTGCTTGTTGAATTCCATTCTCACCAGGTGGATTACAGCAGTTCCCTTAGTGCTTCTCCATTTTTGCTCGAATGGCAAGGATAATTATGATACCCTGAAGGACAAAAAGCTCTGTTGCAGTTCTGCAAAGAATCCCATATTAATCCATTGGTACCTGGCTTTGTGAAATGTACCTGTTCTTTAACAAATGGCCCACAAGGCATTAGTTGATCCTACTATGCACCAAAAAAAAAATAAAGTGTCCACCAAGTACTTAATGAAGTAACTTCTGGTTCAAATGGTTGAGGACTCAGCTTTCTGCATAAAGAATAACCTGAACTCTCATCCTGCTAATGTCTGGAAAGTCTTGTGCAGCCACAGCATATGGTATAGTGACAATGTGAAGTCCTTGATGGCTGCAGAATTGTTAGATCAGCACAGTCATGGCATGCAAGGAAAGTATGGCTGCTGATATACCACATAAGGGGATACAGTGTGTGTGTTTTTCTGGGTCCATCCAGTTCTGTGAAAAATGTGAGATGGGAAGCAGAGTCATACTTCCACTTTCTCTCCATCCATTTTGGGGTGGCCAGAGGTGCTGTGCAGTCTTTATTCTTTGAGGAGTACAAGCACTGTGCATTCTGAAAATCAAGGGGCATTCAATGTCATCAAACCCTCTTTCTCCAAGGGCAGTATTGTAGACAAATTTCTGGAACAGAAGCTGCAGAGCCTGAGGGACACTACACAGAGCAGCTATTTCAAACATGGGGCCAATATAATTAACCTCCCCACCCTTTACCATAATTTACTTATGGGTGGCCTATAAATTATAGGCTATAATCTCCCATACTCAGACTAAAGACAAAGCAGCAATGCCTGGGTGAGGAGAGAATGCTCACTGTGGGCACAGAGCCAGAAAGGGAAAGAAGGGAAGTAGTTTGTGTGCAGCAGGAGAAAGATTTATAACTTTTCAAAAACAAAGCTTCTTCCAACAATGTGAGTGCCTAATCCAAGAGGAGCCATTTGTTTGATCAATATATTTGGGTTCTATCATTAGAGTCAGGCCATTAGGTCAACCCTCTTTCCCTGTCCAATCAGCTAATATCACTTGAACTCAATGTGCACTGCTACAGACTAGGGACCGAATGGCTAGGCAGCAGTTCTGCAGAAAAGGGCCTAAGGGTTACAGTGGACGAGAAGCTGGATATGAGTCGACAGTGTGCCCTTGTTGCCAAGAAGGCTAACGGCTTTTTGGGCTGTATAAGTAGGGGTATTGCCAACAGATCGCGGGATGTGATCATTCCCCTCTATTCGACATTGGTGAGGCCTCATCTGGAGTAGTGTGTCCAGTTTTGGGCCCCACACTACAAGCAGGATGTGGAAAAATTGGAAAGAGTACAGCGGAGGGCAACAAAAATGATTAGGGGGCTGGAGCACATGTCTTATGAGGAGAGGCTGAGGGAACTGGGATTGTTTAATCTGCAGAAGAGAAGAATGAGGGGGGATTTGATAGCTGCTTTCAAATACCTGAAGGGGGGTTCCAAAGAGAATGGATCTAGACTGTTCTCAGTGGTAGCAGATGACAGAATAAGGAGTAATGGTCTCAAGTTGCAGTGGGGGCGGTTTAAGTTGGATATTAGGAAAACCTTTTTCACTAGGAGGGTGGTGAAGCCCTGGAATGGGTTACCTAGGGAGGTGGTAGAATCTCCTTCCTTAGAGGTTTTTAAGGTCAGGCTTGACAAAGCCCCGGCTGGGATGATTTAGTTGGGGATTGGTCCTGCTTTGAGCAGGGGGTTGGACTAGATGACCTCCTGAGGTCCCTTCCAACCCTGATATTTTATGATTCTATGCTTTTAGTAAACCCATAATTATACCCTGCTAGGTTGTTTTCACCTCTGTGTAATGAACATGTAGCAATAACTTATCAGGAGCTGGATTTTGTGAGCATGCAGAGGAATTATTTCCTCCCCACAAATAAAATCTCCTGGAAGTAACTGAAGTCCAGGATACAGCAAACAATGCCAGGTGAAGTCAGGACCTCCCTTTTATTGGAAAAGGTCCCCTTACCTTGTTTGAAAACCCATTCAGCTGGGAGCAGAGCAACAGCTTCTTACTTTTCTAGGTTTCCTGCCTATTAAGACTCTCTCTCATTAGTAGGGAAAACCTACTGAGCAGTGAAACAACTCCAAAAACTAGCATGTTTACTAAGAAAACTAGCCAAGAAATCCTGGGCAGGAACTGCAGGGTGGCCTACTGTACTAGCTTTGCCCTTTTCAGTGGGGGAGCTGAACAAGCTTCCTTTTCATTCTATTAATGAAACCCAGGTGAATGCATCATGTGGTCATGTAAAAGATACTAATTAGTTACTTCTGTTCAATACTGACCTGAGAATAAAGGAACCAAACCTCTTAGCTCTTTAACACACTGAAAAGAACACTATAGGTTTGGTAAAGATGTGCATTTTTTCACTAGAGGAATGTAAGAGACCTTGTTAAATCCCCATGACTCCTAAATAATACTAAGCTATTTCTAAAGTACATGTAGGCAGTAACTTTCAAATAGCTTCCTAGAGGGAGGAAATGAACAGGGTTGATATCAAGAGTTGCTATAGGGTATTAGCTGGCACTCCTGAGGAAATGATGGGTATGTGCATCTTTCTTCTGCAGTAACTGCTGCTGTCTAGAGACCACTTGGAGTAAAAAAATCCGACTCTTGGATTTAAAAATAAGGCAAATATGACTGGATACCCAGGAAAAGTAAGAGAATGGATGATCCCGTGGCTAAAGCAAAGCACTGGATGTCAAAAGAAGCTGAGAGCCAGGTTTACACTACAAACTTACATCAGTATAACTATACCACTCAGGGTGTGAAAAATCCACACCCTTGAGCGACGCAGTTATACTGAGCTACGCCCTGATGTAAACAGTGCTATGTCTACAGCAGGGCTTCTCCCATCGACATAACTACCACCTCTTGCAGAGGTGAATTAATTATGCTGACAGGAGGAGCTCTTCCGTCAGCAGAGAAGCATCTTCACTAAAGCACTGTTTAAGTGTAGACCTGCCCTTTGTCTCTGCTACAAACTTCTTCTATGACTGAAGGCCCTGCTCAGAGTCCCATTGTTTTAAGTACTGCATAAACACTCAACCCAAACATGGTCCCTGCCCTGAAGATCTTACAATCTAAATGACTACTTGACTTTGGTCATGGTATCTCACCTCTTTGTTCCTCATCTGAAAAAATGCAGACAATAATACCTACCACATGGACAGTGGTTTGAGACTAGGAGGCTTAATTGATTAATATTTGGAAAGTGTTTAAGATTTGAGATGGGGGCACTATAGACGTACAAAGTGATATACAGACTTTTCATGCAGAATTAATAATAATTGTAGAGAAATTGTGCATACGTGATGCAATTACTTCATAGACAATAAACAAATGTAACATCTCTTAAAATGCACTTCATGAAGTTATCTTTAGTTTACAATACTATGCTGTTTAATAGACACCATGATATATTAATTTAGGGACTTATTCTTAACTGGTCATTGAGCCTGGTTTTGTTAATATCTTTGTATAGTATCTTTGTTTTTTTTATTCTTTTTTTAAACAGCTACTCACACTGTGAGTAACTTCCAATACTGGTGGATGGCTCTTTCACTTGTAGATCCTGTTAGTAAGGAATCAATTTGATAGTAAAATCTCCCAAATCTCAAACCACGTCAGAAATGGTCTTTCAGCAGACATTAAAAATTACTTGGTCCTTAACCGTGTCTATTTTGCTTATCAACAGCCAAATATTCACAGCACATGTGTCTGCTATTTAACTCTGTTCCTGTTTGCCAAAGTGTACTCTTGGCACAGATCTGTCCCTAGGGTTGGTGCACTGGAAAAAATGCCAGAAATGGAGTTTATTGTACTGCATTATTGACTCTTCTATTTTACTGTTTCTCAGATTTCCTTTCTTGTTTTTAATACTTTCTCCTAATAAGGATTAAGAAAATGACAATGTAGTTAATTAATTATAGCATGGGATATTTATGTGATATACTTTATGTATGTAATTTATGTATCTTGTCAAAGCACAAAATTTCCAGTACTGTAAATGAAATTAATTATGTACAAGAGAAATGTGAATGCAAATAAACTTTATTGTCCAACTGGATTTTTGCATATTATTCAGTATAATGGTGTAGGATGTATCTATTACCATACCAGCAAGGAGTCCTCTTAAAAAATGCTGCACTATTAATGGATCCAACGCGGCAAGCCCTCTGTGCACAGAACTCCCATTGCCTTCCATCTGAGACTCTCAAAGCACTTTGCAAATGGTAATGAATTAATCCTGAGGTGACTTCAGTTAGAGATCCGTGTAAAGAGAACTTGATGAATAGGGGCCTGGTGCTGATCTAAAGCCCTTGGAAATCAACAGGAGTCTTTTTGCATTGGCTTTAATGGGTTTTGGAGCAGGGCCCATATCACAACTGTAAATGGGCAAGTAAAAATTGTGGATTATTTAGTTTAAACATTATTACAGCATACATTGTTACCTCGATTATTTATTCAAATAACTTCCATCATGTTTAGATGAGAGATGGTGAGACAAGCCTATTCATGTCTCTTAGGTTTGAATCAAATGTTTTCCTTTCTTAAAATTGGTTTATAAACAATTCCATTGTCATTTTGAAAAATCTGCAAAAAGGATTACAAGAAGCAATGCTGACAACATAAAGAAATCACATATTTTCTAAACAGTGTGAAGTCTTAAACGTGTGATAATGTGGTTTCAGAATTTCACTCCTACGCACTCCCTTTTTAATAATTCCCATGAAATTAATAAGAAGTCTGGACACTTGAAAGCACTTTATATAGCGGAAATTAAGCCCTTTTAATGTCAGATTTACTTAGTTTTCTCCAACATTCTTTACTGAAAACAAGGAGACAGCTAGATCCCAGCATCTATTCAGTTTACTTTAATGGCTCTGTCCTATTTCCCAAGTCCTCTCTTATATTAACCAGAGAGCTTCTGTTTTGATAGCTACTATTGGCTGGCTTAAGCAGTCATTCCAGCAATGAGTGCTTCAAAAATGGATTCCTTTGTGTCAACATATTCTGTCTTTCCCATAGGAAAACCTGGGAACACAGGATTTGTTAGTCCAGAGCAGCCCAGTGATGTATCTGGTTCAGTATTTTGTCACAGACAATAGCCAGTTACAGACACCTCAGAGGAAAGCACAGTGGACAATCGTGGATGAATCTGTCCATTGAGGGAGGGATAGCTCAGTGGTTTGAGCACTGGCCTGCTAAACCTAGGGTTGTGAGTTCAATCCTTGAGGGGGCCATTTAGGGAACTGGGGTAAAAATCTGTCTGGGGATTGGTCCTGCTTTGAGCAGGGGGTTGGACAAGATGACCTACTGAGGTCCCTTCCAACCCTAATATTCTATGATTCCTAATTCCTGTCACTTGATGGTTGACTTAGGCTCTGAAGCATGAGGGTTTTATCTCTTTGGCACAATCATTCTTTTTTTTTTTTTTTAATGTGCTACACAGGTTTGGTTATATATTTTGTATTTCCTTGCATCTATTTTAAATTAGTTTGCTTTCAGTTTTATTGAATGCCATTCTTGTATTATAAGAGAGGGTAAATAAGTGTCAGCTACATAATGAATGGTATAGAGAAGATATGTCTCTCTTATGTACCATTTATTTTTCTCCTCTATAAACTAAACAGCCCTAATCTCTTCAATATTTCATCATACAGAAGCCATTCCCAGCCTTTAATAGATGGTCACATGCCTCTGGATCACTTCTACTTCTGATATATTTCATACAAGATGTGATGACCAGACATGAGCCTAGTATTCCAGATGAGGCATACTGTTCATTTATATAGTGACGTAATATTTTCACTAATATTTCTATCTCATTATTATGTTTCCTACCATTTTGCTTTGTTGACTGACATTGGGCGTTATGCAGTCAGTCAGTGGTCCACATTGATGCCCATATCTTTCTCTTGAGTGAACCTTGATAATTCAGGTCCAAGCAATGTACGTGAGTATTTCAAGTTATTATTTCTGATGTGTTACCTTGTATTTTTGACACATCTTTTCATCTGCCATCATGCTGCCCATTCCCCAACTTCTCTGAGATCTGTCTAAAGTGCCTCACTCATCTTCAGTCTAAAACAGTGGTTCTCAAAGCCGGTCCACCGCTTGTTCAGGGTAAGCACCCTGGCAGGCCAGGCCAGTTTGTTTACCTGCCACGTCCGCAGGTTCGGCTGATTGAGGCTCCCACTGGCCGCGGTTCACCGCTCCAGGCCAATGGGGGCTGCGGGAAGCAGTGCGGGCTGAGAGATGTGCTGGCCGCGGCTTCCCACAGCCCCCATTGGCCTGGAGTGGCGAACCGTGGCCAGTGGGAGCCGCGATCAGCCAAACCTGCGGATACGGCAGGTAAACAAACCGGCCCAGCCCGCCAGGGGCTTTCCCTGAACAAGCAGCGGACCGGCTTTGAGAACCACTGCTCTCAGATATAATATTGTCACACATTTTGCCACTTCTCTATTTGCCATCTTTGCCAGATCATAAAAATATACTAAATAAAACTGGTCCTTGTGTGGGTCCTCGAGGTACCTCTCTGTTAATTAACCTTTAGCCATGTTGAAAGTTGGCCACTTATTCTTAACCTGGTTTCTGTCTCTTCACCAGATCCTAATCCAATAGAGTACCTTTCATCCTGTGATTTCTCAGCTTCCTTAAATGCATATTGTTGAGGGACTTTGTCAAAGGCTTTTTGAAAACCCATATAAAATTGTTCCTCTTTACTCTCTATTTTGTTAACTTGCTACTAGATTATTAGACCCATTTTGCACATCATATTCATTTAGGTGTTTTATGACATAATTGTATCTTGCCAACCAATTGACTTGGTACCAAAGCACAGCTTACTGGCCTGACTCTCATGATCACCCAAAAGCAAGTACAGGCGAGTCTCATCTTACACGCATTTAACATGCACGAATTCCGCTTTGTGCGGTCGGCAAAAAAAAATAAAGAGAAAAATAACAATTTAAAAACTGTACCTGTAGTGCGGGTGATTCCGCCCGCCATTACACTCAATTTTGACTATACGCGATTTTCGCTTTACGAGCTGACAGCGGAACGTAACCCCAGCATAAAATGAGACTCGCCTGTAGTTACATGTTTTGCATTTCTACCCTAATCCACTGCTGGACGTCTACCTCCAGGGTTATACCGGGTTGTTTTTTTTAAATTCTGGGACTAGATTAACCTATGTTTTGTTTTGGGGTTGGTTTGTTTTTTGGTGGTGGGGGGGATTTTTAGACATAAATATCAATTAGGTGTCAGATTCCCATTGATTTTCAATGGGAGTTAGGAATCTAAATGGCCTTATGTGTCTTTGAGAATGTTCCCCTTTATATAAAAGTTAGAAACTAAAATTTTCTGTGAGGTTATCTTTGAGAGAAACAATTTTACTTTACTCCACTAATCAATAATTGAGCATCCTTTTCTTCTGCTCCTTGCTGAATTTCCACAAAATCCAAAATCTCTTGTGGTCTCTGTCTGTGCCTCACTTTGTTTGCAGTGCCACCCTACACACACACACACACACACACGCGCTCTCTCTCGCTCTCTTTCTCTCTCAAAAGTACTCTTATGTTTCTGGTTTTTATATATACACACTTTGTATGTATAATTTATATCATCTAATCTAAAGAACAAACAGAAAAATCTATTAGTTCAAACTCAATAGAAAAACTCTGACTCTGTTATAGTAGGGCTGTGGTAACTAGTTCTCAGGTCTAATATCATGGTCCTATTCTGCCTTTTCCCTCTGTACCCCAGCCTGTCTCCCCTTTGTGGAATCCATCTGTCCTAACAGCTGCAGCATGGCTGTCCCGGTAATCTGTGTTAACAGCTCCCCCTCCTGCCAGCATGAAGCCAACATGGATATAGTCACTTCCTAATAGATTAATTGTGTGTTGAATACACTTTGTTGCGTAAATATTCATTGATGTTTAATAACTATAACATTTACTTCATACATACAGTGGCTTCTCTATTACATAATTGTTTCCAACTAATTGTTACAAATATATTTATTGAAGTATATTTATCCTTCAAAAACTGTTGTGACTAGGTGTGTCTGGTTAGATTTAGTGAGATGCTTATTGTACAGTGAATGCCAACCAAATGGTAAATATATGTAGTGAGTATAACAATATTCATTACAGCCAGTGAATACTAATCCCTGCCATATGATACGACGTAACCTTTTCTCACTCTATCCCAGGCCAGGAAGTGAAGACCGATTTCTGAATAGCATTCCTGTTCTGTGAGACACATCATGTCACCGTGGTGCTCTGCAGTCAGACACCTATTACATAAATTAGATGCCAGTTGTCTGTGAAGAACATATGCACTGCTCTTTAACATGCAGTGGATATACACTGATGTGTCTAACTTGCATTCATATTTGAAGATACCATCTTTAAGACATTAAAGCCAACATTTTCAAACTTGACATCAAAAGACTGACACCTAAATAAAATCAACTGGATCAATGAGTGTTTAGCAGATATGACAATTGAGTCAAATGTATTTAGATCTTATATATGAATTTAGGAGCCTAACTTTAGGCACCCATGTTTGAAAATTGGCCTTTGTGTCCTAAAGATTGCACCCTTAAATATGAGTTTCAGTTAGGTGTATAAATACATACCATATTTTGAAGAGCAGTACAGAAAACGTGAAGCTTGAGGTGAGATGTGAATCAAAATATAAAACTTTTAATATGCTGAAGCCAAACACTATTGTGAAATCACCACATATGTGTTCTCTTCTCATGTTGACTTCCCGTTTTGCTGTTATATGATAGTGATTGGCTTTATCACCCTTGTTTGAACTGCAAATGTTGCCACAACAGACTGGATTCATCCTAAATATTACCTAAATTATTCAGTGAGGTAATGAATCTTATTGTAGAACGCTTAATTTCTTTGCAAACTGGCTGCTTTCTTATAAACACTATAAGAATATGGAAATAATAGAGATGGGAAGGCTATTCTGGAAATGTTGGTGCTGCAATAAAAGCATTAAGAGCTGTTTTATATTGGAAAGAAATGTATTAAATAAGACCAATTCTTGAAAAGTTGTAGAATGATCCCTTTTTAAAACTGTACCACTTCTTCAAAATCTAAATATATACAGGAAATGTAATGACTTTCTATATGTCTGGCCTCTGTGGGTACATCTCCACTGCAATAAAAAACTCACGGCACTGAGTCTCAGAGCCCGGGTCAGCTGACTCAGCCTCACAGGGCTCAGGATCCCGAACTATAAAATTGCAGTGGAGACGACAGTTGGATTCGGACTGGCACCTGGATTCTGAGACCCTTCCCCCTAGAGAATGTCTACATGAGAATTCTATAGCCCCACAGACCAAGCCCCATGAGCCTGAGTCAGCTGTGGTCATGCCATGGGTCTTTTATCATTGTGTAGATGTACGCTTATTCTGGGCCCATCATGTTAAAGTGAACACAAGAGCCTTGTATCTTTTCCTTCCCCCATTCTGTAAGGAGTGTGTGTGTGTGGGGGGGGAAAGCGTTGTTTCGTTGGTTTGTAATATGAATTTGGTGGCATTACTGAGTGAAGAGCAGGTCAAAGAAGTTGGTTTTACATTTTGTTCTGAAGATGCTGAACCTGGGGACGGTGGAGGCTTGGGGTAGGATGTGGTGGAATCTCCATCACTTGAGCTCTTCAGATCGGAACTGGATATCTTCCTAAAAGATAAAATGTAGCTCAAACAGTAATTATGGGCTTCATGCAGAGTTTACTGGATGAAGTTCTTAGGCCTGTGTAATGCAGGAGGTTGGATTAGATGATCATAATGGTCCTTTCTGGCTTTACAATCTATTAATCTATGGTTATTCCAGGCTCTTTTATGAGTGAGTTTCACAACTGTGGGCCAGTTATCAACAACACTGTCTCCTAAGCAAAGGTCTCACTCTTGAGGTTAACAGTTCTATAGTTTCAGTGGGACATGGCTTTTATCTCTACATTGTATCATCTGACCTTGGTTATGTTTTTCACTAAAGAGAAATTCTTTAAAAACAAATTCTACCAAATATTCCTGTACTGGTGATGTATCTCTGATATTCATTTTCATGTAAGCTTAGAGAGTTATCTATATGTTTTCCAAATTGAATGTCTCAGAAATTCAGATTTTAAATGGTGGATCTAAGTGAGATTTAGTCTGCAATCTGGTTCTTTTCTAAAAAGATATTTCCAAGTGATTCTCCCTGCAAGCCTCACATCTTTTTAGTGCATGTACTGCCACTTTCACTGGCAACAAAATATAAGCTATTCAGGTTAATAATAAATATTAACAATCTGGTGAAGGGAAGCAAGGAATATTGCTGTGGTTAGATCATTTTTCTGGCTGGCTCTCAGTTCTGTATCTGCTGGTGGAAAATCATCATAAACTAAGAACTCTGTAATAACTTCCTCAATAGCAATGGGCTCTGACATTACTCAGTAGTTGGAAAGCAATTGTTCCAATGATATTTTGAGATCAAGCCCTGTAAAAAAATTTCTTGCAAAAGGCAAAACTAGCAAACTCTGGAGTCTGCTGGTTTTGAAAATTGGGCTGCATAGGTGAAACAGATTAAAATTCCTTGGCAAAAGAAGGAAGAGGGCAGGGAGGGGATGGAGAAGGAGAAGCAGCTGACGAAGCTCCAGAAAGGATTATACAAAGATGTGATGCTAATAACTGGACAAAGAGATGGGCCTAGACCTGAAATTTTGGATCTGCATCCAACACTCCTTCTCAGTTGAAAATATTGGTGGTGTTTGGGCTCTAATTTGGGCCTGTCTCTTTAAAAAAAAAAAATCCCATAGTGCAATAGTGAGAATACAACCTTGTAATTTCCCTCCCCCCCAGAACACTTTCTGATTTCTCTATTACTAATATTTAGATTCAGATAATGAAAAGATGTTGGAGTGAAATGTAATAGTTGTGCTGCTTGTACGGAGAAATCATTGTGTTCAAAGACTAAGCCAAAACTTCATCCTGGAAATGAAAAAGTGGGTAGCCAGGCCACAAGCCAGGATTCACACAATCAGTTAAAACTTGCAGGGGCAATAGAAGGGCAGTAAAAGATCATAATTTTAGTACTAATAAACAGGACTATGGGAAATGAGAAGGGTTTTAACAAATACAGTACACGGAAACAAAAGTACTAGTCAGAAAATAGCTCCATTGTAATGGTTGCCTGCTGTGAGCTGAAGCTAAAGCCACTACAGGTGTGCATCTCAGTTAGGAAGCAAGTGCATATAAATAGAGTTTATCTGGTACATTGACCCTACTTCCTGCAGCCAACAAAAACTTTTAATACACAATAATTTCTACCACTAAGATGTCCCAGTTTTTCATTTTAAGATTTGGTCACATTAATTGTGTTCCCTTCTCTGGCTCCAAAGTCCTCTGGTTGAATATTAGCATAAACTCTGATTAGGGGTGAACTGAAACCAGGCGTTGCTTAGGTAAAACATACCTTGTGTGATGATGCTGCCTGTGGGAGCTAGCTGAGGTCACTCAATTAGGGTGAACTGCAAACAAAAAGGGCAGACAAACCCCAGAAGCTGGTGGTTATTCCAATGCTTAGATTTACCAAGCCAGCACAAACAGCTCCTGTATTACCTCACTGGTTACTCAGAAGTCCAAACAACGCAGTTCCCTTAAAATACCCAGCCTCAGGCCTCCATCCAGACACACATGTCAAACATATGATGACAAATTCTGAAAATCTTATTTCATCATATAAAAGAAAAGGTTCTTCCAATCCCAAAGGGTCAGCCACACACCCAGGTCCAATTATAACTTAGATCTTATCCAAAATACACGCTTATAGTCAATTCTTATTAACTAAACTAAAATTTATTAAAAAAGAAAAGAGAGAAAGTGTTGGTTAAAAGATCAATATACATACAGACTTGAATTCAATTCTTGAGGTTCACATACATAGCTGAAATGAGCTTATAGTTGCCAAAAGTCCTTTTAGATATAGTCCATAGGTTATAGTCCAATGTCCATATTCAGGGTGACTCCAGTCAGTGACTGGGGATCTCAATCCTTATGGCTTATGGTTTCCCCCTCTTGAAACCCAAAGCAGATCTGAGATCAAGAAGGATCATGTCCTAGGGTTTTTATACATTTCCTGCAGCCTTTTGGCCTGAGAAAACAAGATAGGCTTAACTTTCCTTCTCCTAAACATCATGGCAATTAGCACAGGATAATTTATCCATTAAACAGTTCAGATACAGGTTACCACAATCTTCAAAGAGACATATAGACAATACTACTATTTCACTCAAGTGTCTTCCTAAATGTTAATATTCCTTTTTTGATCTTTGAATAAAAGCTATAGCAATAGACAAGACTTGTTTGCTTACATCACAAGACCTAAGCAAACATCTACCATTCTATCTCTAACAATGCAGACTTGCATTTCAAAGCTCTATTCATTTACATATCTTCCTAACCAGTCTCTAAAGTTCGGCCATGGGTCAGGTCAGTCTATGAGTTAATTAACTCTTTCTGGCCCTGTCACCTTTCAATGAGATATTATAATATACTCATAACATCACACCTTGTACACAGAACAAGAGCCACTTTTTCTAAAAGTGAACTGCTGCATTTCCTATATGTGGAACAAGAGAATCAATGGCAAATAAAACATGTTCTAGAGCTTGAGATCCTTTACTTTTAAGGGTTCAGAAACTTCAAGCGTACAGATGGCTGGACAATATATTCAGTATGTAAAGTCCAAAAACTAAGCATGTGCTCATTGACATACCCCAGTGAGACTGGGAATATCTGGAATATTGACTTAAACATTATATGGCCAAAATCCCAGGGTCTACTTGATGAATGAGCTAAAAACAATGGTTTTGAGGACCCTTTGCAGCCTGTTCCATGAGTTCCAGCTCTCTCATAGAAATGACTTCCCCTTTCTGGGGCTGTGAGCCATAACTTAGCTAATATACAAAGACATTTTCTCTCTTTTTTTGAGGTGGTGGTGGTGGTGGAATATTGGCTACTTACTAATGATTTCATCTAACTCAGTAATTCACAATGATGTTTTTTTAAGAACTTGGCAGATGAAATCAGAATTTGGTGCACATTCATGTATGTGCATACTATTGAATCAGCTACTACTTAAATAGATTATACTGCTAGCTCTGCTGTTCCATCTCCTGGATAGACCGCCTAGAGCCTACATTCTCTGGAAAATTCCTGACAAGTCTTGCTGCCTCCTCACTTTGATTTGGGCTTTTACTCCTTGGTGAATTTCCAGGCTCCCATTGCACTCCTTCTGGTGTCACCACAGCAAGTTTGGAAATGTGTGTTGTTAGCTTGCTAATTGTTTTTGTTTTCCACATAAGGGGTAGGGTGACCAGGTATCTGGTTTTTTGACTGGAACACCCAGTTGAAAAGGGACCCTGGTGGCTCCAGCCAGCTCCGCCAATCGGGCCGTTAAAAGTCTGGTCGGCGGTGCTGCGGTGCTAAGGCAGGCTAGTCCCTACCTGTCCTGGCTGGCACCGCACTGCGCCCCGGAAGCGACCAGCAGATCCCGCTCCTAGGCGGGACCCACAGGACTCTGTGCGCTGCCCCTGCCCCGAACACAATTCCGAGCCAATGGGAGCTGGGAGGGGGGATGGTGCCTGAAGGCGAGAGTGGCACGTGGAGCCTCCTGGCCCCCACCTAGGACCTGGACCTGCTGGCTGCTTCCTGGGCGCATGCAGTGGTAAGCCCACGGTAAGCTCATGCCCCAAGCCCCAAACCTCTGCCCCAGCCCTGAGCCCCTCAAAACCCAGAGCCCCCTCCTGCATCCCAAACTCCTCATCCCCAGTCCAGAGCCCTTCCCACTCCCTGAATCCCTCATTCCCAGCCCCACCCCCGAACCCTCACCCCCCCCCGCACCCCAACCCCCTGCCTCAACCCGCAGTCCCCTCCCACGCTCCATATCCCTTGACTGCACCACCCAGCCTGGAGCTCCCTCCTGCACCCCAAACCCCTCATCCTCAGCCCCACTCCAGAGTCCACACCCCCAGTTAGAGCCCTCACCCACTCCTGCACCCCAACCCCCTGCCCCAGTCCAGTGAACGTGAGGGTGGGGGAGAGCGAGCCACCGAGGGAGTGTAGTGAGCTGGGAGTGGGGCCTAAGGGAAGGGGCGGGGCTAGGGTGTTTGGTTTTGTGCAACCGGGGCTGCTAACAGGCAGTTCCAAGAGGGAGTTAGGAAGGGGAGTGGGAAGGGGGCAAGGTACACTTGCCATTCTTTAAAACCTTTAAACTAAACTATAATCAAAACTGCTTGATTTAAACAAAAACCCTATCATTACCTTGGTAGCTGTAGAAGAGAATGAAGGCAGAAGCCCAGCAGCAGATTGGGGGCTATCCTGTTTATTGCGCTCAGTGTAGTATGTATTACCTGCCCTGTGGGCAGGTGGTGTATATGTGCATTAGGTGCAAGGAGCTCCTGGCCCTCAGAGACCGTGTACGGGCTTTGGAGACCAGGGTGGCTGAACTGGAGGAGCTAAGGGAGGCAGAGAGGTATGTTGATGAGGCTTTCCGGGACACTGGAGATTTGTCCCACCTCCGGTCAGACAGCCCCTGCACTGTTAAGGAGGATGAAAGGCTCAGGGAAGGAGAGCAGTCAACAGGAGCAGAGGGAAACCTTCCCATAGTTGGGACCCTCCTTCCAGATGATGTTGGGATATCCTCTTGCACTGAGGTTGTGGTGACGACGCAGGAAAGGAAACAGAACACCAGGTTTGTTGGTAGCCAGTGAGCTTTACAAGCCTCCTGCAAAAAGCCTCCCAGGAAAACTTTTCCTGGGGTTTTTTTCTTCTCCTTACTTTGTTTACAACTTATCTGAGTGGTTACATTCTTGCCCATTCAGAAGGCAGGCAGTATACATGAGCATGAAATTACAAACCCATCTCTTGAGCGCGTGAACACCAGCTGCAAAAATGATGTCAGGTTAGCCAATAAGTTTTCCAAACATAGACCCAGAACAAGGTCACTCCTGCCTCATTGCCAAGGGAACAGTTTGCCGTTCTTCAAGGCTTGTGATTAGGGAGCAACACATTCCTACAGAGGTTACCTCTCTGGGGGAGGGAACTCCAGTCATTAGGAAAAGGCAGGTGTTAGTAATGGGAGATTCGATCATTAGAAACATAGATAGCTGGGTTTGTGGTGACCGGGAGAACCGTATGGTGACTTACCTCCCTGGTGCGAAGGTTGCGGATCTCTCGAGGCTTATGTGTAGTGCTGGGGAGGAGTCGGTGGTCATGGTACATGTAGGTACGAATGACATAGGGAAGGGTAGGAGAGACGTCCTGGAGGCCAAATTTAGGCTGCTAGGAAAGAGATAGAAATCCAGGACCTCTAAGGTGGCATTCTCAGAAATGCTTCCAGTTCCACGCACAGGGCCAGGTCGGCAGGCAGAGCTTCAGAGTCTCAATGCATGGATGAGATGATGGTGTAGGGAGGAGGGGTTTAGATTTATTAGGAACTGGGGAAACTTTTGAGATGGGGGAGCCTATACAGGAAGGATGGGCTCCACCTAAACCAAAGTGGAACCAGACTGCTGGCACTAAACATTAAAAAGGTTGCAGAGCAGTTTTTAAACTATGAGATGGGGGAAAGCCGATTGCTGCAGAGGAGCACGTGGATTGGACAGAGACTTCTCTTGGAGGAAAGTCTATTGATAGAGATTCTCTAGGTTTTAGTCAGGAGCAGAGGATGGAAGAGGATAAAGTATGGGCCAGATCGGACGAGAAACATTCACATAAAAAAGAATCTGACATATCAGAAAAGGGCAGACAAATAAACAGTGATAAGTTTTTAAAGTGCTTGTACACAAATGCTAGAAGTCTAAGTAATAAGATGGGTGAACTAGAGTGCCTTGTGTTAAAGGAGGATATTGATATAATAGGCATCACAAAAACCTGATGGAGTGAGGACAATCAATGGAACACAATCATTCCAGGGTACAAAATATATCAGAAGGACAGAACAGGTCGTGGGGGGGAGGGGGAGTGGACTATATGTGAAAGAAAATGTAGAATCAAATGAAGTAAACATCTTAAATGAATCCACATGTTCCATAGAATCTCTATGGATAGTAATTCCATGCTCTAATAAGAATATAACAGTAGGGATCTGTTATCGACCACCTGACCAGGACAGTGATAGTGACAATCAAATGCTAAGGGAGATTAGAGAGGCTATCAAAATAAAGAACTCAAAAATAGTGGGGATTTCAATTATCCCCATATTGACTGGGTACATGTCACCTCAGGATGAAATGCAGAGACAAAATTTTTCGATACTTTAAATGACTGCTTCTTGGAGCAGCTGGTACAGGAACCCACAAGGGGAGAGGCAATAGTCGATTTAGTCCTGAGTGGAGTGCAAGATCTGGTCCAAGAGGTAACTATAACAGGACCGCTTGGAAATAGTGACCATAATATAATAACATTTAACAGTCCTGTGGTGGGAAGAACACCTCAGCAGCCCAACACTGTGGCATTTAATTTCAGAAAGGGGAACTATGCAAAAATGAGGAGGTTAGTTAAACAGAAATTAAAAGGTACAGTGACTAGAGTGAAATCCCTGCAAGCTGCATGGACACTTTTTAAAGAGACCATAATAGAGGCTTAACTTAAATGTATTCCCCAAATTAAAAAAACACAGTAACAGAACTAAAAAAAGAGCCACCGTGGCTTAACAACCATGTAAAAGAAGCAGTGAGAGATAAAAAGGCATCTTTTAAAAAGTGGAAGTCAAATCCTAGTGAGGTAAATAGAAAGGAGCATAAACACTGCCAAATTAAGTGTAAAAATTTAATAAGAAAAGCCAAAAAGGAGTTTGAAGAACAGCTAGCCAAAAACTCAAAAGGTAATAACAAAATGTTTTTTAAGTACATCAGAAACAGGAAGCCTGCTAAACAACCAGTGAGACCCCTGGACGATTGAGATACAAAAGGAGCACTTAAAGACGATAAAGTCATTGCGGAGAAACTAAATGAATTCTTTGCTTCAGTCTTCACAGCTGAGGATGTGGGGGGGGAGGGGGAGTGGCACTATATGTGAAAGAAAATGTAGAATCAAATGAAGTAAACATCAGATGGCTTTCACCCAAGATTTCTGAAAGAATTCAAATGTGAAATTGCGGAACTATTAACTATGGTTTGTAACCTGTCCTTTAAATCAGCTTCTGTACCCAATGACTGGAAGATAGCTAATGTAATGCCAATATTTAAAAAGGGCTCTAGAGGTAATCCCGGCTATTACAGACCGGTAAGTCTAACGTCAGTACCGGGAAAATTAGTTGAAACAATAGTAAAGAATAAAATTGTCAGACACATAGAAGAACATAAATTGTTGGGCAAAAGTCAACATAGTTTCTGTAAATGGAAATCATATCTCACTAATCTATTAGAGTTCTCTGAAGGGGTTAACAAACATGTGGGCAAGCGGGATCCAGTGGACATAGTGTACTTAGATTTCCAGAAAGCCTTTGACGAGGTCCCTCACCAAAGGCTCTTACGTAAATTAAGTTGTCATAGGATAAGAGGGAAGATCCTTTCATGAACTGAGATCTGGTCAAAAGACAGGGAACAAAGGGTAGGAATAAATGGTAAATTTTCAGAATGGAGAGGGGTAACTAGTGGTGTTCCCCAAGGGTCAGTCCTAGGACCAATCCTATTCAACTTATTCATAAATGATCTGGAGAAAGGGGTAAACAGTGAGGTGGCAAAGTTTGCAGATGATACTAAACTGCTCAAGATAGTTAAGACCAAAGCAGACTGTGAAGAACTTCAAAAAGATCTCACAAAACTAAGTGAGCAACAAAATGGCAAATGAAATTTAATGTGGATAAATATAAAGTAATGCACATTGGAAAAAATAACCCCAACTATACATACAATATGATGGGGGCTAATTTAGCTACAACTAATCAGGAAAGAGATCTTGGAGTCATCGTGGATAGTTCTCTGAAGATGTTCACGCAGTGTGCAGCGGCAGTCAAAAAAGCAAATAGGATGTTAGGAATCATTAAAAAAGCAATAGAGAATAAGACGGAGAATATCTTATTGCCCTTATATAAATCCATGGTACGTCCACATCTTGAATACTGTATACAGATGTGGTCTCCTCATCTCAAAAAAGATATACTGGCACTAGAAAAGGTTCAGAGAAGGGCAACTAAAATGATTAGGGGTTTGGAATGGGTCCCATATGAGGAGAGATTAAAGAGGCTAGGACTTTTCAGCTTGGAAAAGAGGAGACTAAGGGGGGACATGATAGAGGTATATAAAATCATGAGTGGTGTGGAGAAAGTGAATAAGGAAAAGTTATTTACTTGTTCCCATAATATAAGAACTAGGGGCCACCAAATGAAATTAATGGGCAGCAGGTTAAAAACAAATACAAGGAAGTTCTTCTTCACACAGCGCACAGTCAACCTGTGGAGCTCCTTGCCTGAGAAGGTTGTGAAGGCTAGGACTACAACAGGGTTTAAAAGAGAACTAGATAAATTCATGGAGGTTAAGTCCATTAATGGCTATTAGCCAGGATGGGTAAGGAATGGTGTCCCTTGCCTCTGTTTGTCAGAGGATGGAGATGGATGGCAGGAGAGAGATCACTTGATCATTACCTGTTAGGTTCACTCCGTCTGGGGCACCTGGTATTGGCCACTGTCGGCAGACAGGATACTGGGCTGGATGGACCTTTGGTCTGACCAAGTATGGCCATTCTTATGTTCTTATGACTAGAATGTTGGCAACCCTACTAAGGGCCATTGGTCATTAGGAGCTAATGGGCCTAGGACTTACCAAAAATACTACAAGCGTCAACTACACTATAGAAACTGTGTAGTGTGGCTGATATACTGCAGAATGGAGTATTGCTGGTGGGGCTAGAGCTACAATACTCCTGGCCCTACATCACTGCAGGCAGCAGAAATATAGGTTTATATGAGGCTGAGTATAGGGCTCCCTGCACTCTCCCTGCAGCTTCCAGCTCAGAATCCCTGAAGCACATGGCCTACAAGCAGCAGTGGGAAATGATGCAGAGCAGGGACTACAGGCTTCCATGAAGCTAGTTTAGATTAGCCATACAGATTGGAACATAGGGCTTCCTGCTCCCATGATCCTTCCCTGCTTCCTGTGCTCCTCCTTCTCCAATCCAGCATCAAGAGGGAGTTTCTGGGCTAGGGAATAAGGAAGTACTGAGGTGTGTGTGTGTGTGTGCGCGCGCGCAGGAGAAGTGTTCTGAGCCTGGCTTTGCCAGGTGAGAATGGTTCTGAATAGTGGAGAAGCTGGGTATAAAGAAGAGGAACTGCTGAACCTGGGGAAATAGGGCTGTGTGTGTGTGTGTGTGTGTGTGTGTGTGTGTGTGTGTGTGACCAAGTGAGGGTGTGGTTGGAGGGAGCTGAGTTGGGATTGGGATAAAATGGGCTGGCATAGCTGAGTGCAGGGAAGGAATGAAGTCCCTGAATAACATCATAGATGACTCTGTATGGTAGAGTAAGAGTGAGATTGGAGGAGGAGAGGATGGGACTAGGAGAGAACACAAGGGGATAAATACTGTTATCTATGGCCCTGCCCTTTACTGGAAAATGTTTGCATTTTTCCTTCTGAAAGGAGATGGTTGGGAGAAGGAAGAAGGCGCTTCCCATTTTCCACTCAGCTTCCCTTATCCCCAAGCAAAATGCTTCCATTTAACAATTCTCAACCACAATATCTCAGTTTTTAACTGTGAGACTGACCTGCCTTTAAGGGAAGGGGGGAAAGGATGCTTGCATCCTGCAAACTCCACTACCTATTTTGGGCTTGTGCCCCTCGGGCTGGTCAAAAATCTTCATTTACAACTGTTTGTTGAAAGAAAATGGCTTTTTGATTTAACAGAATTTTTCATAGATGTCTGTGTTGTGTTCTGTGGAAAATTTTGAGTTTTCATTAAAAAGCCAAACACCTGGAAACCAAAAAGTTTTCTGTTTCTATGTGAAAACTGAAACACATTTGAAAATGCTGTCCCTGTGCCTCAGTAAAGTTATAGTTCAGCTACCTTATGCCCTTGTTAGTCTCTTTGGGCCAGAATCCTAAAACAGACTATATCCCCCATGAGTCACTGCAGCCAGGGACTCCCATGATGCACTGTGGTGGCTCACCAAGAGGGGAGATCATGGTGCATCATGGGAGAAGTAATCAGGAAGCCAGCCCATAGAGGAGACTGGGGGAATGAAACACTCTGAGTCACCACAGCAGCACTTCCAAATACAAATTTTGGGGTCTTCAGCTGAAAATTGTTCCCCCCTCCCCCCGAAAATGAATGGAAAATATCATTGAAAACAAATGTATATCTGTCATAATTTTCCACAGGAAACAAAAACACTTTTTTTCCAATCAGCTGTACTCGCCACTACTGTTTTCCTTTCATTTCAAAGGGAAATAATGTCCTTACTTGCAATGGAAGGAAGCAAAAGCAGGAATGGGAATTTACCTTGGATAGAGCAGGAACCAAAGTCTAAGTATTGTTTGAGTATCTGCCAGGGAGGATGTGCCTGATCAGTTAATTGATTCATCTGGCTTCTGTGGGGCTCAGTATTGTGAAGAAGCCTTAACAGAAGAGTGAACTGGTTTCATGGTGATGCCTTGAACGGAGCCAGTTAAAATTCCAAAGCATAGTTGTGAAGATCAGCACAAAATCTTAATAAATCCTAGTTTTAAATAGACCGATTGAATGTAGACTATTTTTAAGTCAAGTCACTGAAATACATCCTTGAAGGGAAGACAGTCACTAACTTCTTGCAAGGAACAATTAGGGAAACACCTATCCTGGAGCAGTCACTTAAGGCAATCCCTCTAGGAAATTTCACCTCGAGACAGGCACTGGCCAGCAGTGATACAGGGAAAACCAGCAGACTGCAAAAAGTAGCAAAAATAGGAGACTATATACTAAGGACTACCTTAACTTTTAAACACCTTTATGGGTATATTGGTTCATGCATCAGTATGAAAAAGCATACTTAGCCTGCAGTATTCATAGACGATAGTTGAATGCTAGCTTCCTGGTGCTTATAAGTCTACAAGCACCTCCAAACGGGTGCTCAGCACATGAGTGAGTGAATTATTTTTAGTGATGAACCTGAATCTCCAGTCTGGACTTTCCCAATGTGATTTCACCCAATTGCTAAATATGTTCCTGGGAAAAATCTGGTAGTAGCAATCTGTAGCCTTTTATCATTGAAGTGTGTTATTGTGAAAAAGGTAAAAGAAATGATTCCAACAGCTCCTGTTTTCAAGTACCCCGATATAACGCTGTCCTCGGGAGCCAAAAAATCTTACCGCATTATAGGTGAAACCGCATTATATTGAACTTGCTTTGATCCGCCGGAGCGTGCAGCCCCACCCCCCTGGAGCACTGCTTTACTGCGTTATATCAGAATTCGTGTTATATCGGGGTAGAGGTGTACAATGATGTGAACAAACCCACAATGGTCAATGCAGATACAAGCAGCTATGATCTGGGTGGTGTATAGTTGCAACAACAAGGCTCTGAGTAGAAGCCAGTTTCATTTTGTTCTCAGACCCTCACAGAAGAAATAAAACAATGATATGCACAGATTGAAAAAGGAGTGACTGGCAAGTAAATGGGCATGTGAGAACTTTTACAGATATCCATGTAGATTGGATTCATCTACACTGGTAACAGAGCATAAACCACTTGTAACAGTCATCTATGGAAAAGACCTGGATCAAACTGAGATGCCAACCATGTTTTTATCTGGACATTTTGTGTGCAGAAGAAAGATTCAGTAGTACTATTCCATAGCAGAACTGATAAAGGAAAGCAGCAGAGAGTCCTGTGGCACCTTTAAGACTAACAGATGTATTGGATGCAAGCGTCTGACGAAGTGGGTATTCACCCACAAAAGCTTATGCTCCAATACATCTGTTAGTCTTAAAGGTGCCACAGGACTCTCTGTTGCTTTTTATAGATCCAGACTAACACGGCTACCCCTCTGATACCTGATAAAGGAAAGATAGCTTTGAATTACATAACTATAATACTGCCAGAGATTGTCTAGAAACATCATAAGCCACAAAAAATGGAGTATATGAAGCTAGAGATAGCACCACAAGCCCAGGATGACTCGAAACTCTTGTTTTGATTAAGGTGTCTTTTTTCCCCACATGAATCTGTTTTTAAAAACAAAATAAAAAAATCAACACCACTGTGTGATGTCACGTGCCATGCATGACGGAGTTTGAACATCATCAGGTCTACTAAAATACAAGACTTTTTTTTCTTTTTCTTTCTTTCTTTCTTTCTTTCTTTCTTTTTGGTAGCAGCATGCAGAAGAATAATTTCTGTATAAGGTAGGACTGTGTTTTCATTAAAGCAACTGTATCCCAGCAACCACAAACCACAATGTTAGCCAAGTAACTGCTGCAAGACTTTGGGATCTGTTTTGTAATGAACCCCTATCCCATGGGGTCCTTGATCTTACAGTTCGTAGCAAAGTGCAGGCTTGGAAAGATGAGATTTTGATCAGTAAATGTCAATGTCAATGTGCGTACTCAAAAAATATTTCCACTGATGATGACAAAAATTTACAGAGAGGCAAAGTAAGAAAAAAGCTCTTTGAGAACTATAGTTTGATTTAAGGATATTTACTCTGTATATTTTTGACATGTGATGTTGACAATTTGTGTTTTAATGGTTATAAAGCTTTAACTTTTTGAATCTCAATGTCTACTGTCATGAAATAATTGACAGACCCCACCACCCCCAATTTCCTGCAACTGTGGAAATTTAAATAGAAAAAAATAAAAAATCCTTAAAACCTATGATTTTACACCACTGTGAATTTAAATTGATTAAAAATAAAAAAGCTTAAAAATAAACATAGATATTATTATCCGTCAATATTATAAAAAAAAAATGAATTTCTGCCAAGCCTAATTACATGTAAACAGGAAATTCAGTATGAATCTCTAATGAAGTCCTTTGGATACTGGAGCTATATGGTATTAGAACAGCCACCTAGGAAAGCAAAGATGTTGAAACATAAGCAATGAAGAAAAGTGAGTGGAATACAATCTACTCCTTTCCCATCTCTCCCCCATTTGGGGGTCTTTTTTAAAATTTACACAAGCTTAGGTTTTTGGAACTATTCCCTACCATTATATTCTTATATTTTCTCCAGCTAAAACTTGTTAGTTTTGACTAGTGCTTCAACAGCATCTGAGCAGATGTTTCTGGTTTGACACTGAGCCTGTAGGCTCAAAGCTGATTCAATAACATTTCTTCACTATAGGAAGGCAGCTAGTAAGTGTCTATTACAGCACTTATATGCATCCCCCTGGTAACAGTAATTCCATATATTAAGTTTCAAAATTTAATAGCCATTCACTATGGAATGTGTTGTGCAAATTAGATCTTGATTTTTTTTCTGGCCACCATGAACGTTTTATTGGTACCATTTTATCTGGCTGAGTGATCACAAAATTCTACATAAAATGTAAACGAACTGCCTTTTGTTTTAAATAAAATTAATGAAAACTCTGCAACAATAACCTATCAAAAGTCTTATTGTTTTGTTTAACAGCAATGAAACCTAACAAATTGATCGAATTATCTAGAAACATCCTTTCCAAAAATGCCTGAAAGAGTCTTATTGCTCTTTATAATGTTATACCAGCAGTTCATTCATCAATTAGCATATTCCTAGGTTTATGACAGAGCCATAAAAAAAAATTACTGTGGGCCAAAAGTGCTGAATGGCTCAGGGGTTTGCAATAAGATCTAGATCTCTTTTTGCCTATATTCCCCGCTCAAAATCCATCTAGGTTCAGAGTAGAGGCAAACCAACACACCATTCCTGCAAATACTTAGGCACATGCTTGATTTACACACGAGTGACACCTTTGTTAAAATGCCAGAATCTAATTCAAACAATCTCAAATTTAGGGAATTGAAATCTAGATCTGAATCTGAAAATTTCCCAGATGTGGTTTGTTAAGGAGAGAGTTTGAATGATTAATTTTTATCTGAACCCAGCTATATATCCGGGGGGTTGGTTTGGGTACATCTCTGGCCAAAGGATTGAAGATAGGTGCCCTCTTATGGCTCAGTCGTGTATGTGAAACATATTGTAAATAGTCCCATTTCTTATGAATAAAGGCTTGGTTCTTCATTGCCCTGCTCACAGTTATTTACACCAGGGCAAAATGACTACAAAGTGGGCATAAAATGCTACCAGATCAGAACGACGTGCTCTGGTATAAATGACCACACAAGTCAATGGAGAACCAGGCCCTGTCTATCTATGTCAGGATTAGCAAAGCTTGGCAGAGGGGCCAAGGTCTGAAAGGGCAGGGAGGGTGATCTATCAGGTGTTAGGTGACCTTTTTAAAGCAGGTGATTCCAAAGCTCTAAAGCTGATGCTATGTGGACACAGTTGTTGTTTTGTTACAAAGGGCCTAATCCAAAGTCCATAGTGAATTATATAAATGTCAGGTGTGCTTTGAATTAAAGTCTTAATCTAAATAAACTTTTGTGAAGATTTGTAAAGAAACCATACAGGAACACTCATTAGAGATGCATGGCATTCCTACTTCCACATCTCCGGGCTGAGATTTCTGTAGCAGATTAACTAAATTTCCAAATACCTAAGACAAAATGGAAATTTATAGAATGTTGCTCTTAGAGGAAACTAGTTAACTGAATCCATGTAAAACTGAACAAATAGTAGGAGTTGTACCCAGTCTTCAGTTTTATTCCTAATCAAGGTCCCAATACTGTCATGTGAACAAGACTCCCACACCTGTGCAGGCCCCCACTGAAATTAATGACACAAGGGGACAAGTTTCAGGATCTGGGTGTTAGCCTTTAATATAAATGTGTAGTGTACTCCAAAAATCTGGTGGAAGTTACCTGGCCAGCAGTTTAATTGGCTTCTTTCTTTTGGTTTTGTTGTGGCATAAAACAAATTCTTGAGCCTTGGCATGAAAAGAGCTAGAGTACTATGGGGCAAAATTCCACCCTGTGCTGTGCAGGTATACCGGGGATAGGTGTGTGATGGGACACAAATTAGGGTTTATATCCACACCAGACTTAGCATTATAAGGGGCCTAACAGCTATCACACTCACTGGCATGCCAAATCCACTTGGGGAACTTGTACAGGCCTTTGGAAGGCTGGCACAATGTGCCCTCATGCTTCTCTTTCTTTAAAGTCCCATCATTCGTCCCTCTTTTACTCGCCTGGCCACTCTGAGCCATTCTTTCCTGAACTAGCAGGATGGCTCTTAGAACCGGCACACAACTGGCTTAGTTTTGTTTCTCCTCCTTTGGGGCTCCAGGCAATTTTGCTAAGGACTAAGAGCTAGATTTTTAAAGGTATATAGGTGTCTAATGATGCAGATAGGCTCCTAAAGGGATTTTCGTAAAAGCACCTAAGCAGGTTTAAAATCCCATTAGATGCCTATCTGCATATCTAAGGGCCAAAATACCTTTACAAATCTGGCCCCGTGTGTCTGCATCGGTATGCTTGCCCATCCTTGTAATAGTATATTCTGCTGCATTAAAAAACAAATGCAAAAGTTCAAAACAATCTAACTGATTAAAATGGTACACCTCAATTCTACATTGAATGCCACTCAGAGACATACCTGTGTGACCTAATTCATGCTGAACTGCAATTGAGATGGCCCATTTTGTAATCCATTCATGGTACACCCAATTGGGCCTGAGCTTTTTGGTTTCCCTTTGCTTTATCATTCCCATATCTTTGAACTTTACATTCTTCTTTATACTACCATATTTAAAGATTGATGGCCTGTGTGACAGATGTGAGACCTGGAAAGTGTGCAGAATTCAAAATACTATTGCATTAAAATGTGCCAGACAGACCTGGTCTTTGTGATAATAAGTGTTAAATGTGTTTTCGGGCCCTTGGTGTACTGAGGTGGTTTCTTGGGGAATCCCGGGGAGGAGGGTAATGCAAATTTCCCATCACTGGTTATGCAAAAACACAAGCTCTGAAGCAGTTGCCCTGAAGAGAGGGCTATTGACTGGTGATTGATCTTTGGCCTCCTGTAATAGATAAAGGCCCAAACTGTATAAGGAAATAGGTGAACTATCCCAAGGTTGTTCTTTATCTGAATCCTGACATAAACTTGTAACCAAGAGAGAAAACCCCATTGAAGCGTTTGAAAGATGTACACACACCTGAGCCCTATATTGGAATGGGGGTGAACTCAGGTAAGCTTTTAGCATGTGTGTAGGTGCATTTAATGTTTTTATGTGTTTTCCTCTGTAATGCTTTTGCCCTAAGAATAAATTTATTTTCCCCGTGAAGGCTATTTGGATGTACACTGGGGTAGCCACTGGAGAAAGAGAAAATCACAGATTCTGGACCCTGGTCACACTTGTTGAGGAAATCACAGTGAAGTGCAGAGGAACAACTGCAAGTCTAAGCGCCTGGTCTGGAGAGAGAGAGAGAGACAGGTCTCTGCTCAAGAGAAGTGCCAGTTAGGAAACCTGAAATAGTGAGAGGGTGCCCACCAGAGGGCCGAGGGGCATGTGTGTCAAACGAGACATTAACATTTAACTTGGAATCATGACCCTAGGCACCTGTAGCTCCCATAGACTTCAGTCTTCCAATGCTGAAGTGGGTAGCAGTAGAGAAGCAGAGGTGCAGACTGGATATTCCTAATCCAATATCAACACGCAGTCAGATCAAGGATTTATGTGAATTACATGTGCCGATCCCCTTATCTCTAGATAAATCAACAATAACTATTTTAACAACACATAACATTCCTGACCTTCAGAATTACATGCCTATAAAGGCCAGTGCTTTATTTGTATCTCTTCATTTAATTGTTCTTACAATGTGCTTTATATGTATATATGTATTTAAAGTCCACAGAGGGCCACTACATCTTTTTATAAGGAGGTTAGGGTTGTGTCTTCAGGCAAATCTGTTTTGAATTTGTAGTTTTTCCTTATTTAATACATTATCACTTATAGGGTGAAAAAACAACATATAAATAAGTCATCCATTAAATTCCACATGTTGGTGTCATAACTCTGAGGCTTTCCCAGTAATCGCATCGGAGGAGTTCACAGCTGAGACTTGGGATTCTATTCAGCACAGATGTCTATGACATCACTGTTCTTTGGAAATACAAACTAACTATATTATTGCAGGATTAACCTGGTATATGTTTATGTTTAACATGTGCCCTGAGAGCAAAGTAATAATTGCACGTGTTCTTTGAAAAAAAGAACAAGTTGGTAGAGTTCAACTAACATAAATTTGATTGTCAGATGTGATCCTGAAACCACCAAATAAAATTAATACAATTACACTAATTTGACCTCTATAGTGCAAAAAGCCACATCAGCTTGATTTCAGTCTCCAAGAAAAAGGTTTCATTTATATAAATAACAGTCCTCTATGATTACTGTATCCTGCAATGTTATTCTGTAATGGGAATCCAAAATAAGCATTAGCACAGAGCGGGATTTGTATTGTTGACCTTAATGCTGCTCCCGCTGAGGGCAATGGTAAAACTCCTGTCGATTTCAATGGGAAACAGAGGGAGGCCAATGCTGAGTATTTTGAAAATCCCACCCACAATGTTTAAAATAAAAATCTGACCATTAGAGAGACAATGTCAGTAAGAATCAGAAGCCCATATCAATACAAGCAAATATGAGCATCTGATTTGCAAATTCAGGAGTAGCAATTTTATTTTATTTTTTATTTATTTTGCAAAAGGTAAGTCTTTTTCCTTCATTATTGCATTTATGATACTGTATATGAATATGATTAATGATTAATTTAAAACATTCATAGTTGTCATCCATAATGCTCCATGAGCTGAGATCTTCCCACTGTATGTATTCTGTGTAAGGAGCTGTTCCCTCCATATTATCTGAAAAATTGTTATTCTTTGCAGTGAAAATTCAAATGTTATTACAAAAATCAAAACTCTTGTTTAAAGTATCCTGTGTTGACTTTGCATAATGAAGTCACAGCTGCTTATATGTCATCATTTCCTGATTTAACAACAAAAACAGATCCAATGTTCCCTGGTAATAAAATAACTTAGGAAGCATTCTTAAACTCTTCTTTCCACATACCCCTCCATTATTACCTGAACAAATGTTCATTTTATTTTGGGACCAGCCATATTTCTTACCACGCCCTGTGATCACATTTATATTGAATCCCTTCTTATCTCTGCAATGTCTGTTCTACCTTAAGTGTGACAGTCTTCTTACCCACAAACTGTCAATGCTGATAAAGAAGTAATTCATTCATATGCCATTCATATTATCCAATAAATGTTAATATGGTCACTTAAGCCCTATTTTTTTAAAGCACTTAAGCATGTATTTAAGTCTTATCAAAGTCAAGACTTATTTGAATGGCAATAGAGTAGAAGTTATTTGTAAGTTCATCAAGTTTAAATTTACTTTTATTTATATGAAAACCCTCAAAATTAAATTGCTGATAGTGAAGAACCAAAATTCTTCAGAGTCTTCAGGTTCTTCAGAGCTTGTGTTTTGAAGCTTAACTTGCAGAAGTTTGGATGTTTTAGTTAGAACGTATCTATGTTAAGCAATTACTTGGGTCTTTAAAATTAGGCTTGAAATCAGGCTCTTACAATATTTCTGATACAGCACTGCCAATGTTTGAAATTTTATTACAATTCTCCTGTCATTTAGTGTCTTTTCTTAAAGCCCAAGCTCCTGGAGTCATGTGATTACATGAGAACCTCAGCTTTCTTTTAAAATAATAGGAATTGTCTAAGTCTCTTGGTTGTGGAGAACAGCTTAGCAGCCTGAACATGAACCCTTAAGGATTGAATACCAGAAGGCGGGGGGGGGGGGGGGGAAATCCAGCATTATTTTTAGAATGTTGTGACATTTTTTAAGACATTCTCATGATTTTGGGGGCACCTTCCTCATGAAATTTTTGAATGCTTGGGATTGGCTATAACGTGGTACTTCCTGTTTCTTTTCAGACTGGGAATGCCACAAGATCAGCCTCTCCTGTGCATTAATTTCATACTTCTTTCTAGTCCCAGCCTAGACCAGTATACATGCATGTGTGCGCACACAAAAGCGTAGGGAGGAAAACTTAAATGTCAAACTTCTGTTCTAGGAGGGAGTGAAGTTCCAGTTTGAGTTCTGTTTGATCCGGCTAAGAATGTTCTTCTCTAATCTACATGCAGATGACTTCAAAAATCATTTGCACAGCTAAGTAGAATACAAAAAGCAAACTAGCTTTGCTTTGTCTGACAATTGCAACTCCTAAATTAAAACGGGAGCAAACCGTTTATTTTAATTAAATAACATTACAAAGATTAGCTATATCTATATATTTTAACACTATCAATGAAGTGAAGCAGCTATCTTTGTTGCTGCTACTTTTATTTCCTTAAATAAAAATGTCTTGGCGTCAGCACATTCATAAATCTTCAATGTGAAATAAATTACATTCTTCGATGTTCTTCTTTCCTCAGCTAAACACAAACATATGTGAAGATACAAGGAAGGAAAACAGATTAGTCCTAAAAAGAATTTTTAACCAGCAACAAGTTATGTTGTGTAGCTAATGTCTAATTCAGGCTAATAGAATGTTTTCTAATTAAAGCACGGAATGCTTATTAGGCAAAGGAAAGATAATATTTTCACAATTGCATCTCCCTTAAATAACAATCAAATAACTATTTAATCAACTATCTAGCTCCATCCAGGGTTAATGAACAAACAAATCTTTCCCATGCACGTTAATACTTTAGAGGCATTATTAGCTAAGGTTGTGTTGAGATTTTGTCTCTCAATGATGAGTACAAATGTTTGTCAAACAAAATTACTACAATTAAAATTGAAGTACAGATTTAATTTTCTATAAAGTTAGAGGTACGTGCATTCCATAGGTCAGGGGATTGAAAAATAGAGCTGGTCAGAAAATGTTCATCAAAACAGTTTTCTGTCATAAAATGCTGTGTCAACAAAAACAATTTTTTTCACAAAATTCATATCTTTTGATAAAATTTCAATGACAACCTTGGAAAACCGGGAAATTTCAATATTTTTGGAACAAAGTTTTGATTTTCATTTTGAAATTACTTTTTGTTTAGAAATTTACTTAATTTTCTATTGAATTAACATTTAATTTACTTGATTTATATTTAAAAAACCAAAGGGTCAAAATCAACATTTCACTGAACCTGAAACATTTTAATTTTCAGAATTTCATTTAAAATATATAAATAAATATTGGCTTTGTTTCACAATTTAAGACCTTTTATTGCAGGATGGAAAATCTGTGTTACAACCAGCTCTACTGAAGAAGTAAAAAAGCATTCCTGGTTGAAATTTTAGGATGGGTGTGCAAAGGGTGTTTGTTTTTAACTTACTTGTTGTCATTGACATTTACAAACAATTTTGTTGCACTGGACACTGGTGGGATTTTTCAAAACTGCTTAGTATTGGCCTAGCTCTGCCCCCACCCCCTTTCCCCCAATCAGAGGTAAAACTCCTATTGACTTCAGGGGGTGCAGAAGTAGGCCAAGCATGTTTGAAAATCCCATTCTTTAAAATTTCATGCACATCCTCATTTTGATTTTTACATTAAAAATAAAATTTAAAGTATTATTTATCAGCTCTGTTTATTTATGACTCAGAAATAAATGGACAAATAATTAATTATCAAATGCCTACAGCTTCAATTTTGCATGTCAGAACTCTGGATTTAATAATTTTAGCCATGGGTTCTTTTGCAAGACAAAAGAAAATACCTACTCAGTGGAATTCAAATCTTTTCAGGAGTAGGGTCTCTCTTCCATGAGATTTAGGATACCCACAGGGCTGGAACTTTCACAAGTGGAGCATGTTCTAAAATGTGCAACAGCATAAAGATTGTACATTATCTAACTCAGTCTTCTAGGAGTTTAAGTGTTATGCACCTGTGGGAAAATTTTCAAGAGCACCTAATTGAGTTAGGCACTTCATAGCCCAAGTATCACTGAAAGTCAATGGGGCTTGGGAGCATAAGTGCATCAGTCAACTTTGAAAACAGGACTTAGGCACCTAGGTCACTTAAGTACTTAAAAAAATTATATCCCAACTGCATAAAGTTTTCTACACAAACTCCTTCCAGTTCATGAAGGCCTATCACAAAGATACTTTTACGCAGTCCCTAGCACTTTTACGCAGTCCCTAGCACTGCAGAAAGCCAATACTAATAAGAAGAATGTGTTTGCTAAATTTTATGCACTTATGAATATATGAAATAGTGTGAAAATAAATATTTGTTGATAATCATATTTTCATACTATGCTGTATGATCTTCCTCATAAAATAAAATTAGGAAATTTCCAGAATAAAGCTTAGTTGACTGAAAATTAATGATGATATGGTAACATTACCGTTACAAAAGATTATTGTAAAACTGTGTTTAAAAGTATGAAAACATTTAGTTAAGAAATCATAAAGATTCAAAATGTAACGTACTGACAGTTCTCAATCTACATTTGATAAAAATTTTGAGTCTCTTTGTTTTCCAAAGCTCTATCCTAAATTAAACAACACTTCACATACAGTGTAATAGATGTACTGGTGACAGAATAAGGGCTAGTTCCCCAGTGCTGCTCCGCTTGGCTCAGCTGAGGAAATGGTGGGAGAAAAGTGGCTATTGTCACTTCTCTGCTGGTCCTGGGGCTGGCAGGGATATGTTTCAGTCCATTGTATAGGCTGCTAAATGGCTGCTCTAATTTACACTGGTTGAAATCTTTCCCAGACCTGAATAAGAGCTCTGCGTAGCTCGAAAGCTTGTCTCTCTCACCAGCAGAAGTTGGTCCAATAAAAGGTATTACCTCACCCAGCTTGTCTCTCTAACTAACTGAAACAGTCCACTAGGGGCTTCTCTGCTAATTGAGGACTAGTGGAGTACAAAGTGCCTTAGAATCTCTTTGCTTTTGTAAGAGGTCCTCGCACATCTGCCTCCCCCTTATGGCACAGTTACAGCATATCTTCACAACAGCTTGTAGCTATGCTCCAGGTAGTTGTTATAACTGGCAGACCTATTGAACCGTGTTAATCATTTTGCAAGAAAATTTCGGCAAAACTCCAAAAACAACTTATAAGCTACCATTAACTGGATTGCAAGAAGCCTCCAATATGTAGAATTCACTTTTTGAAATAATCTTTGCCTTAGCAATTTGAGGATCTGTGTAATAATAAGAATAGATTGGTGAAACCATCACAAGAACCCCTGAAGAAAAATCCTCCAAACAAATTAAACTTTTTCAACTGCTATGTAGTACACCTCTACCTCGCTATAACGCTGACCTCGGGAGCCAAAAAATCTTACCACGTTATAGGTGAAACCGCGTTATATCGAACTTGCTTTGATCTACCGGAGTGTGCAGCCCCGCCCCCCCGGAGCACTGCTTTACCGCGTTATATCAGAATTTGTATTATATTGGGTCGCGTTATATCGGGGTAGAGGTGTGTATTTGCAAATGAACCTGTCTAATTCTTCCTGTCTGGAGGCCTGCTATATGAACATGTCTCGTGTTTATATTATTATTCAGTGATTTTGGTTTTCCAGTCTACTATTTAACATTGACCTTTTCCACAATCAGTACTTCAAATCTACTGTCAATCAAAGAAATAGAGAAGCTACATATTAAAATTAAAACACTCTCTGAATAGGAAAAACAAACAGCCTTTTAAAAACAGGATTTTGGATGTCTCTCTCTCTCTCTCTCTTCTAAAGAGGTCTTAGATAAAACCAATATTAAAGGGACTTGTATGTTCTCTAATCTCCTTTAAAAGGTGCATATATAACTAGCAGATGTTTTAAACAGAAAATAAGGTCAATTATAGCACTCTAGACAGGACTACCAGTTGTAGTAGGAACTCAGCGGCAAAACTGTGCAATGGCTCATGCACCGTCCTCATGAATGGAAGGAGACTGAAGAACTTAAAACTTCTGGGTCAGATTCTCTGCAGCAGAGAGAGGTAGAGAGTGGGACTGTGGATCCCTGATTCTCTGCCTCAGCCCAGGTTAGAAAGTTTTGGGCATACATTCAAATACTGTCCACCAGCTGAGCATAGCCATAGCGCAATGTGATCAGATGGCTCCTCCTTCCTACTCACAACATTCCTTCCTCCTGACACTTCCTGCTTCTGTGCTGGGGCTGTGGTGCAAGTGATGTAGCTATGTTGACTCCACACCTACTGTGGACTCCTCCATACCAGGGCTGTGCCTAGTGGAGGTAGAGGGGTGATTAGAATCAGATTCTGTCCCATTTTCACTATAGGAGTGGCACAAGGGGATGCAGTATGCCCACAAACCTGGACCTGTGAGGAGAATAGGAAGGACTGTAAAAGTTCTAATTTCAAGGAAAGTTTAGAAAAATTAGACTGCTTGTCACCAAGAATAAAGGACATAAAGGCTCATTTGGTTGAGGTGAATAATTCTGAGGTACATCTTAGATGGAGCCTGCTAAACTATTTAGGACAGTAAAAGACTCAAAAGGAAGAGGGTCATATTAATCCTGCAGTAAATAAGGCTGTACTTATGTCCAGGCCATAAAGAATAACCTTCTTGGGCTGGATCCTCAGGTCCATTCCAGTGGCACAAAGCAGTGGCATAAAATAAAATCTAACCCATTCTATTCTACCCCATCTCTCCTGGCCCCTGGCATAGAGGGGTTAGCTGAGATAAAGGAGTGTGCCCTTACACCTTGGCAATCCACAGCTGCTAAGCTCTTCCCTGCAAGCTCCAGAATCACAGGAGAATAAAGGTGGCTTAAGGCTATCAAGTCCTGCACTAAACACAGCTCAGCTAACGAGGGGATCTGGGTCCTTAATACAGAATGTATGAAACAGAATCCCAAAGGCAGCAAGCAGTTCCAGCCATGAACCTATTTCAAAACAAAATGCAGATTACAAACATTAAACAGATAAGTGTTAGAAAGTAACATTTTGGCACAGAGCTGGCTGTGTCATTGTGACCAGACAATGGAGAATGAGGAGAACATGGAGAACAGGACAGATGGAATGAAAATGACCTTTTAGGTTTGAATCCCATAGGTTCATTTTACATGTAACTTGAACGTCAAACTAAGGAGATTTTCCATTCTCCTTGGCTTAAGCTCCGGAAAGCAAAGAGAAATTTGACTCTATTGTGTCTATTGTATGCCCAGCTGGGTTTGATTAGACTGCAATGCTATACATCTCAGTTTTGACTAGCCCCATTCAGTGTAAGGCTTCCAGTCTCACCTAACTACCGTCAATATCCCACTGATTCTTACTTTCCATAGTGCAGGCTCACTCATTTTGGTGTTAAGTCTATTGACGTCAATGGAGTTACACTGTGATGAATTTGACCCCCCGAGCAATGGTGACATCATTAGAAAGAGGGCATGGGCAACAATATGTCATTATCGCTATTCTTATTATTGTTTGATTTTGCAAAGTACACTTCCCATGCCGTGGAGCTTTACTACTGTACCACTGATGAGGCACAGTTAAGAAATGAAGATGGGCGTCTTTAGTTTTATTTTGAAATGAGAGCCAGCTAGGTTCTCTTGGAAGAACACTGGTTCCCCCAATTCTCTCCAGAAAGAGGGAGGATTTAAATTGGATAACGATATTACATTAAGAAAATAAGAAATCTAGAAACAAATCAGGAATGAAAATATAAAGGTGTAAATGAAATATGAACACGGATTGAATCATGATGAAAAAAGATCATTTTCAGTTTTTTATCTTGACACTCCATTGGTATTACCAGATATCACTGCCCCTGTCTCCCACATTCTGACCCTATATTTAGGATGCAGTTTGGTCACCTATAAGCATGATATTCTATGCAGCAGAAGTTCTAAATCTAGACAAAGACTTAAAGTATGCAGCATGTGTATGAATACATTGATTTTTTTTCAGCCAGCATTATGGAAAGTTTTTCATAATTTTTACCTACATAGCTTTTGAAGTTGTATTGTATAGCCAGTTTCAACACTATCAGATGAGATGTTATGCTCTGCTGATAGGCCTCAAAAGTGTTTAACATACTCATGGTTATTTAATTGACCTTAATAACTGATTCTTATTAATTTGCCTGATCTGGGCAAAGCTTAATTCAGTTTAAGTGAGCATCTACTTGCATGGCAGTATCGGATATAAGAATGCTAGGAGTAACATGAGGTCCTTGATGATAGAGGTATATAAAATCATGAGCGGTGTGGAGAAAGTGAATAAGGAAAAGTTATTTACTTGTTCCCATAATATAAGAACTAGGGGTCACCAAATGAAATTAATGGGCAGCAGGTTTAAAACAAATAAAAGGAAGTACTTCTTCACAAAGCACACAGTCAACCTGTGGAACTCCTTGCCTGAGGATTATAACAGGGTTTATAAGAGAACTAGATAAATTCATGGAGGTTAAGTCCATTAATGGCTATTAGCCAGGATGGGTAAGGAATGGTGTCCCTAGCCTCTGTTTGTCAGAGGGTGGAGATGGATGGCAGGAAAGAGATCACTTGATCATTACCTGTTCTGTCCACTCCGTCTGGGGCACCTGGCATTGGCCACTGTCAGAAGACAGGATACTGGGCTGGATGGACCTTTGGCCTGACCCGGTATGGCCGTTCTCATGTTCTTATGATTTGTGCGTGTGCATGTCATTACACCAGTGTTTCTCAAACTGCAGCAGGGAACCGCGGCCAGTGGGAGCCGTGATCGGCCGGACCTGCGGACGGGGCAGGTAAACAAACTGGTCTGGCCTGCCAGGGGCTTTCCCTACACAAGTGGCGACCCCAGTTTAAGAAACACTGCATTACACAGAATGCTCTTGCAGTTCCTAACTATTTTATAACAGCACTGGTATCTCATCTTTGAGAGCAAAGTTTGGATGATCAAATATTTTCCTGTATTTCTCAATATAGAAAGTATATCTTGAATTTAAAAAGAGACCAAGAATCTGACAAAACACGAGTCAATTCAATCCTCATGATTAATAACTTAATTTTAGTTTCTATTTGAGCTAGTTAATTTGCTATTATCATCCAGCTTGCTCAGAGATATGTAAATAATTTGCCTAAGAAAACAAAAAATCCCTTTAGTGTGACAGTCACGTGTGGAATATGAAAGAAACTAGAGAGGAGGAGCCAATTCTAAACAGATAAAATATTAACACATTCCAATTCCATACATAATACATACCAATTTTATAGACAGTTCAAATTCTTCCCTGTCCAGTAATTCAAATGTTTCCTTTCATTCATCGTTTTCTTTGACAAAAATCAAGATATTGTTTCAATGAAATTGTCCCATTTCTCTCGTGTGTATATTTAAAATTGATATACTACCAATAACATACTATTACAGTCTGGCTATATTTGGTAGCTATTCTACACATAAAAAAAATTTGTTTAATTGTCAAATGTGGTGGTGTAGACTTTTACAGGTTTTCCATCATTGAAATGGTGTCTAGTCACTTCTACTCAAATTCTGAAAAATACAGGCTATTATAATGAAAAGGTAATTACAGTTGGATTAAGTATTTTGATATTATCATAAACATACAGCTAAGGGTAACATAAAATCCCTCCTGAGCAGCTGTACTGAATCTTTATCTGTAAGGGGTTAAGAAGCTCAAATAACCTGGTTGGCACCTGACCAAAAGGACAAATAAGGAAAGAAGATACTTTCACATCTGAGGGGGGGGAGGTTTTGTTTGTGCCTTTTTGTTGTTCCCTCTCTGGATGGAGAGAGAGACCAGGCAGGAAAAACATCTCCTGAAATCATACCTGAAATGATCTATCTAAGATTACAAAAATTGTAAGTAAGGGCAAGGAAATGCGTTAGATTATCTTTTGTTTTAGCTTGTGAATTTTCCCTATGCTAAGAGGGAGTTTTATTTCTGTTTTTTTGTAACTTTGAAACTGAGCCCAGAGGGGAATCCTCTGTGTTTTAAATCTTTTTATTATCCTATAAAGTTACCTTCCATCCTGATTTTTGCAGGTGTGATTCTTTAACTTTTTCTTTAAATAAAGTTCTTCCTTTAAGAACCTGATTGATTTTCAGTGTCCTAGAGACAAAGGGTCTGGTTGGTACTCTCATTATTCTCAAGCCTCCCCAGGAAAGGGGGTGAAGGGGCTTGGGGGAATATTTTGGGGAACTAGCGACTCCAAGTGACCCTTTTCCTGATTTTTTATCTAAATCACTTGGTGGTGGCAGCAATACCATCCAAGGACAAGGAAAGGATTTGTGCCTTGGGGAAGTTTTTAACTGGAGCTGGTAGAAATAAGCTTAGGGGGTCTTTCATGTGGGTCCCCACATCTGTACCCCAGAGTTCAGAGTGGGGAGAGAACCCTGACAGATATTTAGAGGTAATGTACCTGAAAGTATTAGGGACAAATGATAGTCTCCCCATAGTTTAAAGTGGCAACCAGATTCCTTTTTAAGTCATATTTTTATTCTCCTACAGCTTTAGCTTTAGCTAGCAAAATTGCTTTGGCTTGAAAATTGCCAGATATGAGGCAAGCCTGCTGCTGGACCCGGACTGCAACAACTCAGCTCCACCAACTCCTCCCTCAAGCAGAGCCTGCAGTGACTCATCCCTCAGGCATGTTGCAGCCATCTATTCCTGGGCAGAGCCCAGGCCCAATGTGCTCGGAACTGTACAAACACAGACGAAAAAGTGGGTTCCTATCCCAAACATTTTAAAGGAGATTTACAGCTTAGTCAGACACGAGACAACGGCTGCATACAACAAAGCGCTAGGGGGAACACAAGTTAACAGTGAAACAATACTGGTCAGGGCCACCAAATACCAGCTGCCTTACTGGTATTCTTAGTTATTTAAGGTCAAATTATGAATTCATTACAATGAATAACACCTTACTTCTCCAAGAGTACCATTGATTTCCATAGGGCCATATGAGTATAAATGTACTATGCAAGGTAAGGATTTCACAGTGTAATGCTTTAGTGGGTACTGAGAATGCTTTTGGCATTTTGAATTATTTTGTCTTCATTTGTACTAGACTTAAGCTACTGGAGGAAGGGGCCATGTCTCCTTTATTGTTTACAGACGCTTATAGTGCATCAGAGGCAATTTCGAGTGTTTTAATCACAAGAAAAGGAATCAAAAGATCTGGGTTCTGCTCCATGTTCTCCCAGAGTCATCCTACGTGTAGGCCAAGTCATTTTAAGGCTTTATGCCTTAGTTTCCCTATCTGTAAAATGGGGATACTTACCACTTGCAGAAGGCTCGCTGAGTACCAGGAACTTGCAGCTTTTTTTAAAATTTAATTTTAGTTGAGGCTAAAATGAATTACTGAATTTATATGTAAAATATAGTGTTGTATTTAACCATGCTCTCAGTATTTACAGTGAACAGTCAGATCCTGTAGTGGAGGAATCTAGTGTAAGAAGGTTAAATTCATTCAATATAATGGTGTGGCATAGCCTAAGGCGAAGGATATAGTAAGAATTAGTGTCAAGAAATAGAGACTTTCTTATTAGCAAAAAGAAGCATTGACTTTTATTTGGTATCTTGGTGATTCTTCTAGGATACCCCTTCAGTTGTTGACATGTTTCCTCTGTATAGCAATACGTCTTCATATAGGACTCATTTGTATTCCTTGCATACTCTAAACTCTTATAGAGTTTTGCCAGTGACTTCAGTGGGGGAGGGAGTTTAAGTGTTTAATGTTGGGCCAAATGTTTGTGTGAGTGCTGAATTACATGCCAGTTACAAGTGTCTGATGTTTGCCCAGATTCTCACTTGTGCATGTGCAAATAGCTACACCAATATTCACATTAGAATGAGTGCATGCATGTGTGTGTAAGTCAGGGAAGCACAAAATGCACATGCCAGGGCTGTCCTTATGGGTGGGCGACATTGGTGACCGCCCAGGATGGCGTAGTCACGGGGGTGCTGTGGTCAACCCCCTTCCCACACGTAAAGCCAACCGAAGGCCCCTTTAACCTTCGAGCGCTGGGCCCGGAGCCAGGGAGGGGCAGGGTTGGGGGCATCCTAGCCAGTGCTCCTACTGTGCACTGGGCTCCAGATGCTAGTTCTGGTTGGGTTGGAGTGGGACCTGACTTCATCTACCCCTGCATGGGCCACTCCTGGGGCCAGGTCAAACCCACCTTTGGGAACCTCCCCTGGCTGCAAGAAGCTCCTCACCCCCGCCGTCTTGCCCCCATCGCTCCCCAGCTGCAGGGGGAGGGGACACTATAAAGGGAGCTCCCCCCTTCCCATTCACCTATGGGCACGATTTCCCCTAAGGCTGGCCCTAGCACATGCAGAATAGCCTCTTGCAAAGTTCAGTTCAGTAGACCGCACTAAAGGAAATAAATATGGTGACAAGGCTGCTTTTAAAGCCAGTTGAAACTCTGTCAGTGAATATTAACTTTCCTTTCCCAAGTTTACTCAAGTTTACCATATGAATGATATATTTTCATCATACATGGTTGTACTATTGGCTGTCCGTTAGTGAATTTGATTACAAAGCCAAGTATATGATACTTATAACAAACGCTGAGTGGACCACTCAGATGACATTGATTATTGAGCTTAATAATAGGCCATTTAAAACTAAATCATAAAGCTCTGTTTCATAGTGCTCCTGATATCAGTTACAGGTTTTAACTTATAATGAATTCAACATTATTGTTCAGCCATCAAAAATTGTGAGCTGCATTGTAATAGAATGAGTCTACTTTGAAATATGGGCAACAATGACAGCTTGCTTCCTGTTTCTTACATAATACACCTTCAGGAAATTATTTTATGACATCATTTCCCATTATAGTGTTTGTTCTGAGACTGACTGGCAAAGAATTCTGAAACGCGCTGTGCTCAGCTGATTACACTAATAGTGCATTGGAGCTAACAGAGCCCAGATGGAGCAGAGGGCAAATAGAACTTGGGGCTGGGGTAGATGGATTTTTATTTTTATTTTCATTTCTCTCCTCAAAAAAAATTTTAACCAAGGAAAGGTTCTGAAGAAAACAGTTTCAAATGCCTCTCAGAGAATTCTCTCCATCCCATCTGGTGGAAATTAATAAATTCCCCTCACAACCCAGTGGTTTGAAAACAGAGCAAGAAGATCAGAGTCTTGGGTGCATTCTTCACAACACAACAGGCCAGATTGTTAGCTGGTGTAAAATGACATAATTTCTTTGGAGTCAGTAGAATTACACTAATTTACATGGAGTAAGCATCTGCCTTAATAAGAATAGTAAAGAGTCAAGTAAGCCACATATATTAATACTCAAGAAAGTACCTTTCACTCTTTGCAGGTTTTGGAAATACTTGTATTGTGGTCCTATTGCTAGTTGAGCTTGGAGATTCCTAGACCTATTACACTGCTCTACAGCCAAAATGCTTCTGAAATAAATGTCGTCAAACTTTACTAATTCTGGGTCACTGAGAACGAAAATGGTGCTTAAAATTGTTGATTGGCTCTAGTTTTCAAGATATGCTATTGTGTCAGTATATACGACCCTTGACTTGGGAATGGCGGAGGATAAGTGAGTTATCAAGGGAAGGGATCTCAATTTAAACCAGAAATGACTAAAATACATCTTTGACTAGATCTATGAATAAATCTATGACTGGGTTTGGACAGTACTTGCTTTTTAGGCAAAACAATGAATGATGCAATCTGAAGCTGGTATTGCGTCATACATGATATGAATTGCATCATGAAGTCATGGATGATGCAATCATAACGAAGCTTACATCACTCTGCTGAACAAATTGCCCTATATCAGCTCTAGAAATCATACAGTGTCGTGCTCTCTTATTTGTCAGTGTTTGATTTTGCAAAGGGACACATTTCTGTTTAGCCAAAGTGAGCAGAGATGCCTCGTACTTGTGTGAACAGTGCAGATAACTTCTGCTATGTTTGTGGTGAAGTGACTTTTGCATCACAAAAGCGCAGTATAACCACTATGGTTAAGAAAGCCTATCACCTTTATTTTGGCTGCAAAATTGGAAATCAGGACAAGAGGAGGGCCCCACACATATGCTGCAACACTTGTGCAACAAATCTTTGCCAGTGGTTGAACAGGAAAAGGAAATCTATGCCTTTTGCAGTGCCAATGATTTGGAGAGAGCCAACAGATCATACCAGCAATTGTTACTTCTGCATGGTGCCTCCAGTTGGGAAAGGTGTTTCAAAGAAGAAAATGTGGACTGTGCATTAACCAAACATTCCATCAGCTATACGCCCAGTACCCCACGGAGAAGGACTGCCGGTTCCTGATGCACCAGAATCATTCTCACTTGAGGAAGAGGAAGAGGATGAAACTTCTGGTCCTGAACCATCAATGTCACAGGACCCACATTTTCTCCCATCCTCCTCCTCTGAACCACACCTCATAACACAAGGTGAACTGAATGACCTTGTCAGGGATTTGGAACTACCCAAGAGTAAGGCAGAGCTGTTGGGCTCCAGACTACAGCAGTGGAATCTCCTGGCAGGTGATGTTAGGGTTTCCATGTTCTGTGACAGTCAAAAGGATCTTGTCCCATTCTTCTTCATGGAAGGTGATCTTGTAGCCTGCAACAACATCAATGGTGTGATGGCAGCCCTCAACATCGTTCACGATCCAGATGAGTGGAGACTGTTCATTGATTCATTGAAGACGAGTCTTAAAGCTGTTTTACTGCATAATGGCAATGTTTTGCCATCAATTCCAGTTGGTCATGCAGTCCATATGAAGGAAACCTATGACAACATGAAACAACTTTTGAGGTGCATAAACTATGACCAACATCAGTGGCAGCTTTGTGGCGATTTGAAGGTTGTTGCTCTCTTGCTTGGTCTGCAGACTGGATACACAAAGTACTGCTGTTTTCTCTGCGAATGGGATAGTCGTGCAAGAGATTCCTACTACATCAAGAAAGTTTGGCCACTCTGACAGTCATTGGAGCCTGGGAGGAAAAGTGTTCAGCATCCACCACTTGTTGAATCAAGGAAGATTACACATCAAGCTGGGTCTGATGAAGAACTTTGTCAAGGCCATTGACAAAACACAAGCAGCTTTCAAGTACCTCCGTGGAAAATTTCCAAGGTTAAGTGAAGCTAAGATAAAGGAAGGTGTCTTTGTTGGTCCTCAGATTCGTGAACTTCTTCGAGATGATGCATTTGACCATGCGCTGCGTGGCAAGGAAAAGACGGCATGGAAAGCCTTCCAGTTAGTGGCAATAAATTTTCTCGGAAACAACAAGGCAGACAACTACAGGTTGTTGGTGGAAAACCTCCTCAAGGCATACAAAAGCCTTGGTTGCAACATGTCACTAAAGATACATTTTTTGCGCTCTCATCTAGATTTTTTTCCACCGAACTGCGGAGCAGTGAGCGACAAGCACGGCGAGCGATTTCACCAGGATATTGCAACAATGGAGAAATGCTATCAGGGCAAATGGCGCCCATCAATGCTTGCAGACTATTGCTGGACAGTGACAAGAGATGCTCCATTTAATGAATACAAGAGACAAGCCAAGAAGTGCCGAGTAGACACTGAATAGGACTAAACTATGTACAGAATAGTTTTTTGCCTTTTGTTCCACAATAAATTTTATTTATATTACGCTTTTGCTGATTTTTAAAGTGTTACATAAACAGGATAGGTGAAATATTATCATGTAAAGCAACCATAAACACATGAAAAGACCTAGGTTTACAATTTATGATTAAAACTCTACTATCTACACAATATACATAGACATAAAATGTAAAAACTTAAATATCTTAGAAACAGTAGCCAATCAGTTGTTTTAATGGTCATATTTGAATTCAGCACATCAAAATACATAATAAATAGCACATTTTATCTCTGAAGCAGACGACTTCTCAAAAATTGTAGACCAGTGTTATGTGAGAAGAATCTCAGCTAGCCAGGAAGACAGCATATAAAGGAGGATATATATAAGGCCCTTTCTCTTTTTTCCATGTTGCAATGAAGGACTATTTCCAGACAAATCATAATTGACCAGATACAGCATAAAATGAAGTGTGTGTCATTTAAAATAAACCTACCCTGGAGACTGAAATAAATCTTTCTTTCATGCTCCAAACTCCAAATCCATTTCCCACCACCACCACTCCTTTTTTTTTTAATATACAAAAAGAATAGTGTCTCTCACTGGTGAATCAGACTCTTGTGTAAGTAACATTTTATAGGTTATTTTTTCATCTGGCCCTATTAATATTTGCTATAAAGTCCAGCAGTGATCTAAGAGCAACCTCATGCAGATAAAATTGCTTTATGGGGTAACAATGGAACATCATCCTTTTACTACTTCTACATCTACAAATTGTTACAACACTAAATGAAATTTTAAAAGGGTAGAGGGAATATCTATCTTTGTAAGTATCATAAAGACAGTATGTTACACCTCCAGACACCTTCACAGAGTACAACCAAAGGCCTTCAGAGTAAAGCCAAAACAACATTTGTATTCCCAAACTTCATAAAAACAGTTACAATTGGTTATACGTAGATACACATTTAAATATTACTGTACTCTGACAAGTGATTGTTAAAAAGGCACATTTAGACCTGCTATCAATACCAGAAGTATCTGGCAAAACACACTTCTGATGCTGCTGAATGTATTAGGTACATCACAATATTGCATGGATTTCACTGAAACACGATTGTAGCACAAAGCACATGTTACTATGTTAATACAAAGCAGCAGCAGATGTGGAATACATGCAATAAATGATCACTGCACCATATTACATTGTTACTGACCTGTTTCTCCTTCACTCAGGATACCTTGATATATACAGTCAGAGCCATCCTCCTAAATGAAAGCAAATTTGAATTTATTAAAACTGCAACACAGGGTGGTTGTTGTTTTTTTTAAAAAAGCCCCAGAGTGATTAATACAAATTATTTTCTCTGTCACATCACATGGAGTCTCAGAACTCCAAAAGTAGTTGTTAAAGGGATGATAATAAGTTGGGCTGTTACTAGCAGGATCCCTCAGGGATCAGGTCTTGGTCCAATGTGATTAAAATTTTTATCAATGATCTAGATCAGGGGTTCCTAAACTTGGTTTGCAGCTTGTTCAGGGTAAGCCCCTGGCAGGCCGCGAGATGCTTTGTTTACCTGAGCGTCCACTGGTATGGCCACCCACAGCTTCCAGTGGCCGCGGTTCACCGTTCCCAGCCAATGGGAGCTGCGGGAAGTGGCGTGAGCCAGGCCACCACTTCCCGCAACTCCCATGGGCCAGGAACGGCAAACCGCAGCCACTGGGAGCTGCGAGCGGCCGTACCAGCAGACGCTCAGATAAACAAAACGTCTCGCGGCCCGCCAGAGGCTTACCCCAAACAAGCTGCGGACCAAGTTTGGGAACCCCTGCTGTAGATGATGATATAGAATCTTTACTAGTGAAGTTTGCAGATACAAAGATCGGTGGGGTAGTAAATAATGAGGAGGACAAGTGATCTAAATCACCTAGTTAAATGGTCACAAGCCAATAAAATGTGATTCAATTCAGCCAAACATAGGGTAATACATCTGGGAACCAAGAATGCAGGTTATAGCTACAGGATGGAAGAGACTGTCTTGGAAATCAGTGATCCAGAGAAGGGCTTAGAGATCATCATAGATAATCACCTCAACATGAGCTCCCAGTGCACTACTGTGGCAAAAAATACTAATGTTATCTGGGTATGAACAAAACAGATAATATCAAGCAGAAGTAGGGAAGTGATCTTGCCTCTCTACACAGGTAAGAGGGCTACTAGAATACTGTGTCCAATTCTGGTGGCCACACTTCGAGAAGAATGTGGAAAGAATGAGTTCAAAGGAACTCAAAACAGAGACAGGAATTGGAAAATAAGCCTTATAACGTGAGGTTTAAGGAGCACAGCTTATTTAGTTTACTGAAGAGAAGGTTGAGTTGACTCCATCACTGTGTACAGATACTGACACATGGATAAGATAGCTGATAGTGTGGGGACTTTTCAACTTTGCTGATAAAGGCATAACAAAATCCAGTGACTGGAATGTGAATTTAGATAAATTCAGCCTTGAAATAAGATGTAATTCCCTAGCAGTGAGGGTAATTAAACATTGGAATAGTTTACTGGGGGCAGTGTGAACTCACCATCGCTTGTATTCTTTAAAACAAGATTAGTTATCTTTCTAAACATTATGCTTTAATCCAGGTTCTAGGATAAATTCTGTGGCCTCTGTGTCAGGCCAGGTGCACATGGTGGTCCCTTCTGGCATTGGAATCTGTGAATTTGTGAATCTCCAACATTCCCTTCTTTCATGGGTCATGGGGGAGAACAGGATTGCCTGAATTGCCTTCCACAAACTCATAATTAAGGCTACGTTTATATCACGGAGGTCATGGAAGTTACAGAATCCGTGACTTCCAGAGACCTCGCTAACATTCTCTGCTTCAGCCCCAAGGGCTGTGGGACTCTGGAGCTGACAGCCAGTGGGGCCCTGGCAGGGTTCCGGCGAAAGGCAACAGCCTCGCGCAGTGGGAGGGGGACGCCTTGGGCGAGCGGCTGGGGTATCTCATTTTCTCTTTGGGAAATATGGTCATCCTGCAGCTCCCAGCCACCACGGTGGTGGAGGAAACCATGGAGCCCCAGCAACAAAAGTAACAGACAGGTTACAGCTTCCGTGAATTTTTGTTTATTGCCCATGAGCTGTCCATGACTTTTACTAAAAATAACCATGACAAAATCTTAGCTTTACTCATAACACTTGAAGAGCTGCATTAAGAAAATTACTATAATCAAATCTCATGCTTCAGGGCTTCAGCCAGTCACCTGAATGGGTCAGGAAGGAATTTTTTCTCTGATGAACAATTGGCCTGGAGCAACAAAAGTAGGTCACAGCTGGAGATGGGACACCAGATAGGGTGGGCCAATGCTCTGAGGTGGTACAGAGAATCCTCTTTCTTAGATGCCTGACTGGCAGGTCTTGCTCACATGCTCAGGACCAAACTGATCTACAGATCTGGGGTCAGGGAGAAATTTTCCGCCAGGTCAGATTGGTAGGGATGCTGGGGGTGGGATGGGCATTGCCTTCTTCTGCAGCACGAGATATGTAAAACCTCCTAGGTTCATCGGCGCATCTCTCATCTAATCAATCTGGGCATCTCTCACTTAATCAATCTATCACCCAATCTGTTACTATTGCTGGAGCATCAGGCATTGGTATTTCCTGATCTCTGCCTGTGGCACACAACAATTTAGTTGTCTGAAACTGAAATGCCTCAGTCTAACTAAAACTCACTGGGCTCAATATAGGGTATCTGAATAATAGAATCATAGACTATCAGGGTTGGAAGGGACCTCAGGAGGTCATCTAGTCCAACCCCCTGCTCAAAGCAGGACCAATCCCCTTAAAAACCTCTCTAAGGAAGGAGATTCCACCACCTCCCTAGGTAACCCATTCCAGTGCTTCACCACCCTCCCAGTGAAAAAGTTTTTCCTAATATCCAACCTAAATCTCCCCCACTGCAACTTGAGACCATTACTCCTTGTTCTGTCATCTGTCATCACTGAGAACAGTCTAGATCCATCCTCTTTGGAACCCCCCTTCAGGTAGTTGAAAGCAGCTATCAAATCCCCCCTCATTCTTCTCTTCTGCAGACTAAACAATCCCAGTTCCCTCAGCCTCTTCTCATAAGTCATGTGCTCCAGCCCCCTAATCATTTTTGTTACCCTCCACTGGACTCTTTCCAATTTTTCCACAACCTTCTTGTAGTCTGGGGCCCAAAACTGGACCCAGTACGGCCTCACCAATGTCGAATAGATGGGAATGATCAGGTCCCTTGATCTGCTGGCAATGCCCCTACTTATACAGCCCAAAATGCCGTTAGCCTTCTTGGCAACAAGGGCACACTGTTGACTCAGATCCAGCTTCTCATCCACTATAACCCCTAGGTCCTTTTCTGCAGAACTGCTGCCTAGCCATTTGGTCCCTAGTCTGTAGCAGTGCATGGGATTCTTCTGTCCTAAGTGCAGGACTCTGCACTTGTCCTTGTTGAATCTCATCAGATTTCTTTTGGCCCAATCCTCTAATTTGTCTAGGTCCCTCTGTATCCTATCCTTACCTTCCAGCGTATCTACCACTCTTCCCAGTTTAGTGTCATCTGCAAACAGGGTGCAGTCCACTCCATCCTCCAGATCATTAATGAAGATATTGAACAAAACCGGCCCGAGGACCGACCCTTGGGGCACTTCGCTTGATACTGGATGCCAACTAGACATGGAGCCACTGATCACTACCCATTGACCCAACAATCTAGCCAGCTTTCTATCCACCTTATAGTCCATTCATCCAGCCCATACTTCTTTAACTTGCTGGCAAGAATACTGTGGGAGACCGTATCAAAACCTTTGCTAAAGTCAAGGAATAACATGTCCACTGCTTTCCCCTCATCCACAGAGCCAGTTATCTCAACATAGAAGGCAATTAGGTTAATCAGGCATGACTTGCCCTTGGTGAATCCATGCTGACTGTTCCTGATCACTTTCCTCTCCTCTAAGTGCTTCAGAATTGATTCCTTGAGGACCTGCTCTATGATTTTTCCAGTGACTGAGGTGAGGCTGACTGGCCTGTAGTTCCCCTGATCCTCCTTCTTCCCTTTTTTAAAGATGGGAACTACATTATCCTTTTTCCAGTCATCCGGGACCTCCCCTGATCGCCATGAGTTTTCAAAGATAATGGCCAATGGCTCTGCAATCACATCCGCCAACTCCTTCAGCACCCTTGGATGGAGTGCATCCGGCCCCCTGGACTTGTGCTTGTCCAGCTTTTCTAAATAGTCCTGAACCACTTCTTTCTCCACAGAGGGCTGGTTAGTTACTCCCCAGGCTGTGCTGCCCAGTGCAGTAGTCTGGGAGCTGACCTTGTTTGTGAAGACCGAGGCAAACAAAGCATTGAGTACATTAGCTTTTTCCACATTCTCTGTCACTAAGTTGCCTCCCTGATTCAGTAAGGGGCCCAAGCTTTCCTTGACTTTCTTCTTGTTGCTAACATACCTGAAGAAACCTTTCTTGTTACTCTTAACATCTCTTGCTAGCTGCAACTCCAAGTGCGATTTGGCCTTCCTGATTTCACTCTTGCATGCCTGAGCAATATTTTTATACTCCTCCCTGGTCATTTGTTCAATCTTCCACTTCTTGTAAGCTTCTTTTTTGTGTTTAAGATCAGCAAGGATTTCACTGTTAAGCCAAGCTGGGCGCCTGCCATATTTACTGTTCTTTCTACACATCGGGATGGTTTGTTCCTGCAACCGCAATAAGGATTCTTTAAAATACAGCCAGCTCTGCTGGACTCCTTTCCCCCTCATGTTGTTCTCCCAGGGGATCCTGCCCATCAGTTCTGGGAGAAATTTAATAGCTTGTGATATACAGGAGGTCAGACTTGATGATCTAATCATTCCTTCTGGCCTTAAACTCTTTAAAATCTATGAAAATACATTTCCTAGTCTGTAGTGATCCTTAATCCAAACTGACAACTCATGCAAATTAAGCCATAAACAAGCCCTGTTGGGTTCTCTTTCCATTTCTAGGTGGAAGACACTTAGGACGTAGTGTAACCTTTATTTTTGCCAGGAGCCAGTTTTGTTTGAAGCAGAAAAATAATGTGCTCTTATTAAGGATAAGACATCTAACAGGACACTGGTCATCAAACCACTTTCCTCCTCTTCTGGCTATAAATCTGCTGTTGAAGGGAAGGATGTTCCCTTAGTTTTATTTGGCATGCAAACTGCACTGTGTGTTCCAGATCTGTCGTAATAAAGTTGAAATCCATCTTTGACATTAATTTGTATAAACAGTAGGTCACCCAGGGTGCAAAATATTTCTTCCTGAAAAGTGGGACAGTTTGGTTTTATATCTCAAGTCTTTTAAGGGCTCTTTGTCAGTTCTTAAGCCCATGGCTGTCAGCTGGATTTGTCTTCTATGTAGACAAAACTCCGCATCTAATGCAGTTCTTCTAGAATGTGTTTTGTTTAAATGTAAATGAATGCAACCAAAGGTCATTTTTATTTAAAGCAGGGATGGGCAAGCCAGTAGAAGATCAATATTTTTTGCCTTTATGACCTTTTAAAACTTCAGGCAACCTTGTGGCAATTCATAGAATCTAAGAACATCAGTAGATTTATAGCCCGGAGAGGAGCAAAACGTTTTGATGACCAGTGTCTTGTTAGGTGACTCATCCTTAATAAGAGCATATTACATTTCTGCAGTAAACAAAGCATACAAATTTATGAAACATCCCCCTCTTTATCTCCACCACCATGAACGAAAATAGTCTTTTCTGAGAGTGAGAGTCAGGTAAAAACATATTGTTATATCCATGGAAGCCTGAGTCAAATCATTTAAAACAAAATGAGAGAGAAGTTTGTGGTGTTGTTCTACCTACGCATATATATAAGGGTACGTCTACACTACGATCGGCGGGTAGTGATCGATCTATCAGGGATCGATTTATCGTGTCTAGTGTAGATGTGATAAATCGATCCCCGATCGCTCTGCCGTTGACTCCTGTAGTCCACCACGGCGAGAGGCGGAAGCAGAGTCGACGGGGGAGCGGTGGCAGTCGACCCCACGCCGTGAGGACACGAGGTAAGTCAACCTAAGATACGTCGACTTCAGCTACTCTATTCTCATAGCTGAAGTTGCATATCTTAGGTCGATCCCCTCCTCCCCATCCCCCCCAGTGTAGACCAGGCCTAACTCAGACCAGTGATTGTTTTCCTTAGAGATTAATCTGCTGCAGAACTGCAGTGCAAAGTAATACATTACAGTGGAGAACGAGGGGCTAAGCTATAACAATGTTATGAATATTATGTGGGCCTCATTTTACCTGCTTCATATTATTTTGTCTGGCTCTGTGGAGTTGAATCAAAAGGGCTGTAAGGAAGAACAAGCAGAAAATGAAACAATGGCCAAAGATAAGACACCTCTGACTAAATAACTTCAGTGAGGTTAAGAGAACAGTGGGTGGGCCATTAATTGGGAAGATGCTATTTTCAGGTCCCCATCAAAGTTACACAGCTGAGAGCCTAAGATCAAAAGGATGCTAAACAATTAAAAACTCTCTCTAGAGAGGGCGAGGTTTTGTCTTCTGGGGCTGTTCCCAGAGAGCAAACAGACTCAGACACAGGCCCTGTGGGATGGATCTGAGTCATCTGGGCTTCCCTAAGCTTTGAGGGAAATAGTAACCTTTGGGTGAGAACAGGTATATAGGCCTTTATGTAGTTTTAAACCTTTTCTCTGATTGCCATGTACTTTTGGGTAAATAAACAGTACCTTTACTGTTGAAGAAGCTGTTCTAAGTCATTTTAATCAACCATAGGTCACACGCTCCCAGAGAGAAGTTTCTTGCCAAATACAGTTGGGCCTATTGGGTAAACACATTTAAGAAACAGTGAGGTTGCAACCCAGAGCCTAAGATTCATGGGACCCTGGAGTTCCACCACTGAGAAAGAAGAATGAATGAAGCAAAGCCTGGCACCTGAGAGAGAACGGATCTTAAAGCAAGGAGAAATCAATCAGGTTCTTAAAAAGAAGGCTTTTAATTAAAGAAAAAGGTAAAAATCATCTCTGTAAAATCAGTATGGAAAATAGCTTTACAGGGTAATCAAACTTGAAGAGCTCAGAGGACCCCCCTCTGTCTTAGGTTCAAAGTACAGCAAACAAAGATAAACACTCTGGTAAAAGGTACATTTACAAGTTGAGAAAACAAAGTAAAACTAAGACGCCTTACCTGGCTTTTTTACTTACAAGTTTGAAATAGGAGAGACTTGTTTAGAAAGATGGGGAGAACCTGGATTGATGTCTGGTCCCTCTCAGTCCCAAGAGCGAACCACCCCTTAAAACAAAGAGCACACACAAAAGCCTTTCTCCTCCCCAAGATTTGAAAGTATCTTGTCTCCTTATTGGTCCTTTGGGTCAGGTGTCAGCCAGGTTACCCGAGCTTCTTAACCCTTTACAGGTAAAAGGATTTTGGAGTCTCTGGCCAGGAGGGATTTTAGTACTGTACACAGGAGAGCTGTTACCCTTCCCTTTATAGTTATGACAGGAACTGAGAAGGGATCCAAGGCAAAGCTTGCTCTGTGACAGTTATACATAGAATGTATTGAAAAAATGCACTCTAGATGTGATCCTTTGGGAAGCTGAGCAACTCCTGAAATGTACAGTATCCTGCACACTCATTGATTTCAGCACCCTGCAATACTGGGCCTCCAAGTACTCCTGGGCAGATCCTCAGCAAGTATAAATTATCACAGCTCCATTGAAACCAGTGGAGCTATGACAATCTACAGCCACTGAGAATCTTCCCCTCAGCCCCATGATAGAAGCTTAACTACACACCAAACAATATTAGCACCAACAGAAGGGGCTCTTAATACTAATAGAGCAAATGTACAGTGTATGTTAAGTTGGCGGCAGCTGTATGTTTGCAGGAAAGGATATTTCCCCTTCTCCTTAAAGTTTTAATAGTCATCTAAATATATTTAATTTATCTTCTTTTGCAAACAAATATAACCTTCTCTCCCCACCCCTATCCCTTTAGTTCTGTAGATTCAAAATCACAAACTGCTCTTCTAAAATTTTGGCCCATAATGGAAGAAATTTCATTATTTCCACCATCCTAGACCAAAATCTTGTGAAAGTGGCTATTCTCACAAGATTTGGGCCATGTCCGAATTGAATTGAAAAATAGCTTAAGTTTTGACTGAGAACCAAAAGGAATTTCAATTCTGGGGATTTCAATCAAACTACTCTGAGAAAACAAAGGCAGGGAGTCAGAGAGGACATTTCAGTTTTGGCTAAGCTCCAAGAACGATGACAATGCAATTCTGTACTTTAGAGCTGGGCTGGGAAGCAATCCACCTGATAAGAAAAACTTAGGGTTTCCAGTCTCCCCATTCCCAAACTCCTGAACATCATCCCTCTGGCCTCTCCCATAGACTAATAAAGAGACTTATCCCACCAGGTACTCTTCCTTTCAAGCTCCATAGTAACTAGAAGAATTTCATAGCTGGATCTTTTACTGAACTCTTTATTTGTCAATTCTTTATTTTTAAAATCAACTTTCATCTGAATGGAACACAAATCCACCTGTACCACTTGGATGTTACTGAGGCAGTCATAAATGTGCAGTAGCTTATTTCTGTAAGATCTCTGTTAGGAGTGGTCTTCTTGTTTCCAAAAGGAACAACTAGGATTACAGTGAACACAGGCACCATGGATAAAGTATAAACTGAGTGCTTCCTAGTTCTGTCACAAAGGATGCTATTTTTCATTGTATTCGTACAGTACAAAGTCAATAGTAAAAATCTTTGACAAGCAGATAGCTTTGGTTTATCTTCAGAGATGTATCTTCAGAGATGTTGTTTTTTCTATAATTCCAAACTACCTGGCATAAGACATTAGACTCTGGCTGAAGTGGCTTGTCTGTTTGCTTCAAAATGAAGGAAAAGCACTTGGCTTGTGTGAGCGCTGGAAGCGGTAAAGTTGGCTTCTTATTTATTTATTTTTTACTATATCAGGTGGCAGGATTGCAGCTAAAGTAGCTAAGGCCAAGTTTCAACTTCTATTCTAATGCTCCTTGTTCAATTGCTTGTAACTTTCTGAAACAAATTCCTTTTGGGCTAAAATTTGCGGTGGTTGGTCTCACCCCAAGGAGATTATATCTTTAGAAAACATGTGCAAAGTCATTTTGTGCTGGTTTTGAATTATGCACATATTAAATAACTACATCCTTTCCCATTTCTAATTAGTGTCAACCTTGGCAGGAATAACTCAGTAGTGGGTGAAGGCATAAAATAAACAACTGGATTGTTTTATAGATCTCTGTGAGATCTAAGGAATGAGGCAAGTTTGAAGAAAAGTAGTTGAAATGTTTTAAAGTAGAATGTTTAAATCTGATTTTTTTTCATGTATGCACATTAGAAATGAGAATCTGCTGGGCTGATGATACTTCTGAGTAAGGATGACTGTGTTCCACTTCTACTTAACATGTTTTCAGTTGCTAATCACTATTTCAAACAAATTCCTTTGGGCTGAACTTCTTCATGCTTGCTGTATGTCCAGAAGTGAATGTTTTGGGGAAGCTTGAGCAAAATCTGTTTGTACCCCAAGGTCCAGTGTGCTTCAGCAGCAGCAGTGGGAACTACAAATTGCAGACTACAAATTGCTGCATGTTGGAAGAACTTCCTGCTTCCTGCCAGGAAATACCCAGCCTCTGCTCTCTCAGCAGGAAGTTTTAGGACTGAAAGTGGCAGCATGAGGCAAAGAGAGAGGAGAGCACTGGGCTGTAATCCTATTCTATGTTTCCTTACAGACTTTACTGCCAGTATTTCTGTATAGAGTGTAAAATATGGATCAGAGAAAAGCATGTTTCAATTTAGGAAATATTTCTACTGAATTTCAATCTCTACAGTATCAAAGCAGAACACTTTATTGATCTGCTGCTGTTTTATTTTGCCATATGTATAACATCCAGGTTGCCATAAAAGATAACATACAGGTAATTATCTGGTGCACTATTTTTAACATATTGGGGGAAGGGAAGAAGAGCATCTTCTGAATCCCACTGCCGGTTAAAATGGGTGACCATAAAAAAGTTGTTTGCTGCAAAAGCAATGCAACGAAATAAGTAGTACCATTTTTGATCTGCTAGAAAAATGTGCATACACTATCTGACACTCAATGCACTGCTGGGCAATCCAACTCTGCATTTCCATCTAGAATTGTTGTGCCATCCATTGTGGTAGGTCGTTGGCAGTAAGGATTGAAACTGGGGCCTCTAGATCTTAAACCTCAACCACCTGAATTAAAGGACCCAGATTTGTTAGGCAAGGTTCTAAGAAGCTCATCAACCCCTACATGGTGACAGCGACACGCTGACTGTGGGTTACAGAAGCAAAATCTAAATTCTACTTTCCTACAACCAAAGTTCTAGAAAGTTCTAGCACCAGTAGCAATGAGATAGTGTGAGATCAGGCTAACCAACCACTCCTCCCAACTCCCCACCTGACACTGCCAAATTGCCCCAAGCATTCAAAAATCATGAGATCATAGAATCATAGAAATGTAGGGTTGGAAGGGACCTTGAGAAGTCCTGAAATCCAGCCCCCTGCACTGTGATAGAACCAAGTAAACCTAGACCATCCCTGACAGGTGTTTGTCCAAGTTGTTTTTTAAAGCTTCCAATGATGGGGACTCCATGACCTCCCGTGGAAGTGTATTCCAGATCTTAACTACTCTTATAGTTAGAAAGTTTTTCCGAATATCTAACCTAAATCTCCTTTGCTGTAGATTAAGCCCATACTTCCTGTCCTATCTTCAGTGGACATGGAGAACAATTGATCACTATCCTCTTTATAACAGCCCTGAACATATTGAAAAACTGTTATCAGGTTCCCCCCTCAGTCTTTTTTTCTCAAGACTAAACATGCCCAATTTTTCCAACCTTTCCTCATAGATCAGGTTTTCTAAACCTTTTATCATTTTATTGCTGTCCTCTAGACTCTCTTACGTTTGTCCATATCCTTCCTAAATTGTGGTGCCCAGAGCTAGTCACAATACTACAGCTGGGGCCTCACCAGTGCTGAGTAGAACAAGACAATTATCTCCTGTGTCTTACATACAACACTTCTATTAATACACCCCAGAATCCTATTAGTCTTTTTTGCAGCTGCATCACATTAATGACTCATATTCAGACTGTGGCCACTTTAACCCACAAATCCTTTCCAGCAGTACTATCATCTAGACATTTATTCCCCATTTTGTAGTTGTGCATTTGATTTTTCCTTCCTAAGAGAAGTACTTTGCACTTGTCTTTATTGAATTTTATCTTGTTGAATTCAGAACAATTTTCCAATTTGTCAAGCTCCTTTTGAATTTTCATCCTATCCTCCAAAGTGCTTTCAACCCCTCCCATCTTGGTGTCATCTGCAAATTTCAGATGCATACTCTCTGCTCCATTATCCAAGTCATGAATGAAAATATTGAATAGTACTGGATCCATGACTGACCCTGCAGGACCCCAGTAGATACACCATCCCAATTAGTCAGCAAACCATTGATAACTACTCTTTGAATACAGTCTTTCAAGCAGGTGTGCACCCACCATAGTAAATTCATGTAGACCATGTTTCTCTAGCACACACCATGGAAAAAATATGTGACGGGAAGTGCAAATATCTTTTAAAATATGTTTTAAAATATGATGATTTTTTTTAGACAAATGAAATAATCTGACCTAGGATATGGAATCCCAGCAGCCTCCCCTCCCTCACTCCCTGTGCCCATGTGTAGCCTAACACCACTGGGAGGACTTGGATAAGGGTGGCCTAGCCTCAGCTTCCCGCACCCCTCCAAGCTCCTCTCAGGAGTAGCAGCATGAGTAGAGGAAAGGTCAGGTTGTCGAGCCAAAAGCTGCCAGGAGTCAGTGAGTCCCAACAACCTCCTTTCTCCTCTCTCCCTTCCCCCCCCCCCCAGATGTGGAAGCCAACACCAGTGGGCAGAGTACCCTTTAAGCTAAGCGCCTATTGAGCAGCAGCAGCCACTATTGCCTGGCTCTGCAGTCCCACTACTGATAATACCAGTTAGAAAAAGACAATTTTCAAGGTACTGGTCATAGTTTATAAAAAGTCTTATTTCTCTTAATGTTTATCTCCCACCTTGGAACTTGAAGCTGACCAATAGACTTTTCTAACCATTACTATTGCAAGGTCATTGATGACTACTGGGCTGCCAGGCTTATTCTTTATACTATTATTAACAAAACAAGATTATTGAGGCATTTGTTTAAACTCCTACAGCTCTATAAAAAATTACAGGAGTGTCATGACAGAGGGCAGATGTTTCTGCTAGTATGGAGATAATATCCCGGGATCTCTCCCAGGTGCGGCGAGCCATGAGGAAGGGATTATTAGGTCTGAAGCTTTCAGAGAACACACAGGAACTCTATAAAACAGCTACTTGCGAGTTGAAATGGGAGGGAAAACTCAGCACAATTTCACACCCAACTGCCACAGGGCTGGGTTATCTCATAGTTATATGGAGCCCCAGTCCTCCTTCAACAGCAGCATTTAGGAAAGGAAAATGGTGAAAAGCTACAGACAAAACCAACAGGCTTCCTTCAGCAGTGTTGAGCAGCATCTATCCTTTCCTCTGTTACCAGAGCCCTCTCACTTTCTGAAACTTTCAGCCCAGCACACAGGGACAGAGTGATTGAATATCCACTGCAAGTAAATCTCATTACAGGTCGTGATCCATGTTGGTGGGTTTTTGATTGTTGTTGTTTTTTACTTCCAGTCATGTAAAACCTATTGATTTTAATGCGAGTTAGCTACCTAAATATCTTTGAGGATCTGGGCCAAAAGGACCATTCTTTCATTACTAAACTACTGGACCCACTTTAGCAGCTTACAGGCATTTGAGAATGGTTCAAATTTTGGATCAGTCAAGATCTGTAGAGAATTAGAGAATCATAGAGGTGTAGAACTGGAAGGGACCTCAAATACATTCAAGTTTGTTATAAGGAGGAGGAAGGAAAATTGTTCTTAACCTCTGAGGATAGGACAAGAAGCAATGGGCTTAAATTGCAGCAATGGAGGTTTAGGTTGGGCAATAGGAAAAACTTCCTAACTGTCATCATGGTTAACCACTAGAATTAATTGCCTAGGGAGGTTGTGGAACCGCGGCCAGTGGGAGCTGCGATCGGCCGAACCTGCGGACACTACAGGTAAACAAACCGTCCCAGTCCGCCAGCGGATTTCCCTGAACGGTCATGTGCCAAAGGTTGCCAATCCCTGGTCTAGATAATACTTAGTCCTGCCACGAGTGCAGGGGACTGGACTAGATGACCTCTCGAGGTCCCTTCCAGTCCTATGATTTTATGATTCAATAGGTCAACTGCACTCAAAGCAGTACTAAGTAATAACCAGACCATTCCTGACAGGTGTTTGTCTAACCTTGTCAAGGCTGATTCCCCACTCTGGCACTTTGAGTGCAGAAGGTGGGGGCCCTCAAGAACTCCAAAAATTAATACTGGCCACTCCAGGCTGGTATTAAACTCCCAACGTTACAGCTTCTCTCTAACCTTGGATGGGTAGATGCTGCCACCACCCAAATGCAAAAAAACCCGTTGAACCCAGGAAGGTGCACTTAGGAATTCCTCCCTCTGGGGAACCCTCGAGCCCTTTCGCCCCCCCCCCCCCTTCCGGGGAATTGCTGAGGAAAAAAAACAAAGGAAATCAGCTGTTGCCACCAGCTAATTAAACAACATATGCACAAACCTCTTAGGACACAAAAAACCAATCCTGTTCTTAAAAAAGGTAAATTTTATTAAAAAACAAAAAGAAAGAAAATAGATCTGGAATGTAGGCTATAGCTAGATTTTTAAAAGAGCAAATATAATAATTAAGCATCAAGAATGGTTTTCTTGAGGTCCAGCTTAAAGGTTACAAGCAAAACAAAAGCACCTGGGGTTAGCACAGAGAAGTCCACAAGCCATAAAGAAATAAAAGAGAGAAACCTAATTGCGTCTTCCTAGACGTTCCCTGATCTACTTACATATCTGGGGTTTCAGATAAGTAGTTTTGAGGTACAATTTGATGATTTTTCATATCTGCTTTAAAGCTTCTTACAGCATTGCTGCTCTGTGTCTCCTCTCTCCAGAGAACAAGAAGGACAGACAAAGGGAAAGTTTTTTCCCAATTTTAAAAAGTTCTAGCCTTCCCATTGGCTCTTTTGGTGAGGTGCCCACTCCCTTCCTTTTACCTATGGGCTTTTTTAACCCTTTACAGGTAAAGCAAGTAGAGAACAGCTACTAACAGATTTTGTAGCGAACTGGCCGGCAGGGTGTCCATAAAAGGGAGCTATCCCACCCCCCTTTCATTTATCGCAAACCTGTTCTTAAAAACGTCCAATGACAGAAATTTCAGAACCTTCCTAGGCAATTTGTTCCAGTGCTCAACAACCCTGTCAGTTAGAAAGTGTTTCCTAATGTCCAACCTAAACCTCCCTTGCTGCAATTTAAGCCCATTGCTTCTTGTCTCCTCGTCAGAAGTTAAGGAAAACGATTTTTCACCCTCCTCCTTGTAACAACCTTTTATGTACTGGAAAACTATTATCATCATGTCCCCTCTTAAGACAGTCCTTGAAATTTCATCCTTTTATGGACATTTTGCAATGTGATCATAGTGCCCTTCATAATTCTTTGCTCTGATAGAAACTGTCACGATAAGTGAAAAATTTGCCTACATCACCACCATGCAACAGTGATAAAAGATGTACTTCAACAAATATTTGAGCATATTTTTCTTTTAATCTTCACCTTAAATAAGTTCATTTATTTGCACTTCCTTTCACATTTTTCAGTAGTGTGTGCTGATAGTACTGTAAAACTAGGTTATAAAATGTGCTGTAGGTTATTTCAGGACAATACATAATATTCCATCAATGCCAAATGTCCTGTTTGATCCTAAATGAAGTACACATCCATGTATTTAAAAGTAATGAGGAAAGAGGAAAACCCAACATAATACACTGTAATAATTGTAATAAAATCTACCCAAATTTTCAAAAGCCATATTGGTTTCTCATTAGAACAAAGTTCAAGGTTTTCAGTAAATATTAAAAGAATCCATCTGTTGTATGAAAAAAAATCTATAGGTAAATAATTTTTGCAAATGAAAAGAGACTGGGGGATACACACTCTGTTGCTAGTTAAAACTATGAACATAAACAATGCCTAATCCTGACAATACTAATAAATGATTTACATGCCCTGTATCTCTTATATTAATTAATGAGTGTTAAATAGGGTGCAATTGATGGAAAAACATGAGTAATCATAAGCCTAAATATGAATTGGTTAAATACTTTCAAGGCCCTATCAAGCCATGTGCCTTGTTGTTTATTTTGGGAAGTTGGGAGACATTCTATTTCTAATTATATTATCTTATTTCTTTTTTTATTAAAGTTATTTCGAGAAGTCCCTGTCAGGATTGGGGTCCTATTTTACCAGGCACAGCACAAACACAAAACTAAACAGTCCCTGCCCCCAAAGAGCTTACAGTAACAACAGCTCTGAAGTATCAGGGGGTAGCCGTGTTAGTCTGTATCTACAAAAACTACAAGGAGTCTGGTGGCACCTTAAAGACTAACAGATTTATTTGGGCATAAGCTTTTGTGGGTAAAACAGCTCTGAAAACATTAAACATTTGAATGACACAGTTCAAGCATGCATACAAGCCACAATGTAAATTTTACCTTGCTAATACAGCAACGTGACTACAATAACCTCAAATTGTAGTATATCCCAGCATTACTTGTATTTGTAGAAGAAGCAAAATAAGGTTGCAAAATACTTAAGGAGCATTCCGTTTCACTTGAAAATATTCTAAAAGACTAGTTTGGTCCAAAAGTAAAGACATTAATTTATCACAAAGATGAAATTACTACTATATATATGGAGTTACTGTTGTATTAATTTTCTCTTTTCACTAGAAAGAAATCCAACATCTTAACAAGTAATTTAAATTAATTTGTTGGGGGGGGGGGAAGAGGCAAAAGTCAATTTCCTTCTACATTATCACATAATAATCTCAACCTGTTTGTGGAAGAGTCCATTCTGGAAAATGGAAGCTTCTGTGTAATTTAAATTAAGTTACTCAATTCAAATAAGGCCTGATCAAAGCCTTTTGAAGTTAGTTGGGGTCTTTCTATTCATTTCAGCAGGCATCAGATCATGCTTCCCAAGCCAGGGGAATGAACAAAATGAAAGAGTTCAAAGATTTTCTACATTTTTAAACGATCAGTAACAAAGTGCTTTAAATATTAATAAACTCATTACATGAATGTTAGAGATTTGTGCTGCATAGAGTAATTTATGATACCAGGACACTATTTATACCCAGATTTTGTTGAAAACCTGACCTTTTAAATTATTCAGTGCATTCAGATTCTACTCAGATTCAATTGCCAACTTTTTCAGACTTTTCTGTTTCCATTCCAAGGGTGTCTGTTAATTTTTTTGACTGGGAACTCTTTGTAGCATTTGTAGTTTTTCCCATTGTGAAGCTGTTATTAATGGAAGAGTCGGCGTCTATGCAGACAAAGTTACCAGTTAACAAAGCTGTGAAATGCAATAATATTAGAAGGGAAAGGGAGCAAGTAAGCATTGTGTGGTGAGCATATACTGATACTTAATACTGCTCCACAGTTTTGCCTCTGCCAACTAGAAGCAGCTGATACTTCAGCAGTTCTCCTTTTGTGTCAGGAACTCAGCTGCCTTTTGACTCGGTTACCTAGCAACCCAATGAGGTCGTCTGGGCCGAATAAGCCCTCACTAAGTGACTGTGCTCCCTGACTGGTCAGAAGAGCCAACAGATCACCATTTAAGCAACAGCATCACAGTGTCTGCTCAATGAGTTCTACATCTACAGCTGTACCAGACCTGCTTCCTGTCCACCACTTGCCTACTCCTGATTCCTAATCAGTGGCTTTTTTCCTGACCATGCCTCTGATTCTGCTCCAGTCACTAGGCCAGACTCTTGTTCTGACCATGAAGTTGCATTGCCTACACCTCAGTGTGTAATGCTTTGAAAGGAAACTTTGGTATAAAGCACTAGTAGCAGAGCTTTCAAAATAGTGACAAAAAGATCTAAAACATGGATAGCCTTGAAAGAGATTATTGCAGATGATCTGTGCTGGAGGAAAAACAAAGAAGGGAAATAAGTTTACTGTCATCTCTGGATAATTCAGTCATAAAGCATTAAGTGACTTAACAGCTAAGTTCTTAGCTTTGCTTCCTCCACCTCTGTTTTAAATTATTAAGATTCTTAAGAATAATAATAGCAATATAACTCTGTATTGGCAGTGCTTCAGTACAGCTAGGATTTTATCAGGTTTCTCATTATAAAATTGTAATTTCAGATGTCTAAGCTGTAATTTAGTGGAAAAATAAATGCTTTGGGGGGATGAAATTTGAGCTATGGGTTCTTTAGGAAAGAATGTTTTTCCCTACAAGTTTGTTAAAAATAGGTAGAGATTTGGAGTAGGGTGACCAGACATCCTGATGTTAATGGGATTGTCCCAATATTAGGGACTTTATCTGATATAGACAATTATACCCCCCACTTGAAAAAGAAAAAGCATACTGACTTTTCACACTGGTCACCCTAATTTGGGGGTAGAACAAAGGAAGACAGGCTGAGTATAAAAATAAAACAAAATCAGCCACTTTATTATTCCATTACCCAGACTGTGCTACGTTTTGCTGTTAAACAAAAGCAAAAGATTTTGGTGTGATCAATGGCTATTTGGCATGTGCACTAACTCTACTTTTTCAAAGCCTATAATGAATTAGGGCTCAGCTCATCTGAGGTAATAGTATTTGGATTTTCCAGAGAGTTGCACTGGGATCTGATCCAATATAATCAGATTCATAAGCAGTGACTTTGTATCCCAAGATAACTCTTTAGAAAAAAATAAATACATCTGGCTATCACATAGGTTGTAACACAAAGCAAAAACAAGGAAATTCAGCATTAACAGTTTCAAAGCCAACTCATTCCCGTCAGGTAAGGCCCTACAGAGTCAAAGTGACTGAGAATTTAAGGTAGCAGCTACACTTTCCACATTACAGACAAAGAATAGTTTAATATTATTCTTGATAAATTCCAGCTGGTCATGAACTAATGAGAACCATATTTAAATTTTTCAAGCACAAAATTTGTTTAGTTTTTTTTTTTTAAGAAAAATTAGCCTGGTCACCCTTTTTTCCTCTCTCCTGAAATTCAGGCAGTCAGAATCAAACAAATACAAAGTAAATTTTATTCATGCTGCTCTGTCATAGTCTGCAACCAACGAACTGGTTGCATGAAATGTTTTTGTAGCATGGAGCCTGTATAAGCTGAATTCGTAAGTCATTCAAGATAAAATAGTAATACAAAACTACAGAGCTTTCAGGGCAGAATTCCAAAGAAAAACAAATATGACAGTGACCAAGTGTTTGTTTCAATTCAGTACCATTTGCTAGTGTGTTGCATTTGAAGTCTTCATTTATCTTCTATACATTCTCTTTCAGTAGCTTTCTTTAAATTAGTGGCTGTAGAACAGCCCTTTAATTGCTAAAACACATTGCTTTTCATTTGATATTATTTAATAACTTACTATTCTGGCAGATGGAGACTTCAACTGCCATCTAACAGGAATATAATATCTGTATTTTTAAGTTGGTGAGTTTATACCTAATCTAAAGTTTAACAGGGGCAGTTGTATGCAGAACTACCTCAACAGGAGTTAAATGAGTAAATCTATATATCAGGTAGAATAAGAGATCCTTGGATTAGAAAACAAGAGTTTGATCCTGCAAAATGAGAAGCACCTGGGCCCAAATCCAGCAAAACAGATAGAAACATATTGAACTTTAAGCACAGGTGTAATTTAATGAGTGCTTTGTAGGGCTTAGGTAAACTGATAAAGAGAAAGAAAAATGACCTATAAATCAAAGGGAGTTAAATACCTAGATGATTCTGAAAATCCTCCTAGGTGCCTATACGCATCTGTAGGCACCAAAATACCTTTAAAATTTAGGTTTTTCAGTGAGGCTTAGGCTTTTAAGTGTCTAAATCACTGTGGAAAGTTGGATTTAGTCATCTTCCTATACCTTTCAGTGCTGAACGGAGTAATGTCTAAATCAGGGATTGGCAACCTTTGGCACACGGCTTGCCAGGGTAAGCCCCCAGCGGGCCGGGCCGGTTTGTTTACCTGCCGCGTCCTCAGGTTCGGCCGATCGTGGCTCCCACTGGCTGCGGTTCGCCGCTCCAGGCCAATGGGGCTGCAGGAAGCCGCAGCCAGCACATCTCTCGTCCCGTGCCGCTTCCTGCAGCCCCCATTGGCCTGGAGCGGCGAACCACGGCCAGTGGGAGCCACGATCAGCTGAACCTGTGGACGTGACAGGTAAACAAACCAGCCCGGCCCGCCAGTGGGCTTACCCTGGAGGGCCACGTGCCAAAGGTTGCCGATCCCTGGTCTAAATACATTGAAAAATCTGGGTCTTAGTCTCTCTGTTCCTCAGTTAACTGGGGATAATATCACTTTCCTACCACTCGGGTGTGTTGTAAGGATAAATACATTAAATATTGTAAAATGCTCAGTTACTATGGTAATGGGGACCATATAAGTACCTTCAATATATAGATAGATGAGCAATTGTTAAATTTATTTAGATTTTGGTAACTGGTGAAAGCGATTGAGTATGTGCCACATTTCCATTAAATGTCATAAGGATGTAGGCCCTTCTGCAAAGCCTGATGAAGTCAGTGAGAGTCTTTTAATTGACCTCAATAGGTCTTGGATAAGTCCCAGAATGATTTCTCACAATTTTTTCCAGTGGAAAAGACAAAAACTGAGTGAATGGAGAAGGTGCTATCAAATGAAACTTTGTGTTGTTTTCCATACAGCAGCACATGTTCATTATAGACAGGGCCGGCTCTGGCTTTTTGGCCGCCCCAAGCAAAAAAAATAAACGGGGCGGCCAGAACG